>NC_134204.1:65524307-65841807 GCF_964188355.1 Buteo buteo
AAACCCACATATCTGCATGATTTGCTGAAAAAAGGCATATTTAACTGAATAGTTTTTCCAAGGATTACTCTCATATTTGGTATTTACCAGTGTCACACAATAATCTACATACAAGGTATACTTCAAGAGAAATAACTGTAAGGCATAGTACACTGTTACAAATGTAATTCGCCTGAAAGAGGCAGTGGAAGTATTATGCTACAAAAAGGTTTATTAGCAGATTAGTAATATATGTATTAAAAATAAGCTGCTGAAACACAATGCTGGCTCAGTGAGCTAAAAATTAACTGTAACCTGCAATAATTGGTATGCTTTTCAGGCAAATATCACACCCACATACAAGTTTGAGATGTAATAAAGAACCCAGTGGTTAAACCAAGAGGTCCACATAATTATGATCACAGCAAAAGCAACATAAATCTTTGCTTTGAATGATAACACCAGGGTAACTGTAAACAGGGGCAAAAAGATGTCCTTTGCAATCCGTGCACCACTGGAAGTCCTTCTGTTGGAATCAGTCACCTGCAGCTTCAATCTTTTAATCCTAATATAAGTTTTTGTTTACTAGCACTGAAAAAAGGTCCAAAATTATTCAAGAATTTGGAGTGAGAGGCTGGTGAAGAGCAAAGTAGTTATTACTTTCCAATGTAGAAAAGAATTCTTCTCCTTTATACATCTTTCCTTTTACTAGCCTTATGAGCACAGGTCAGTTTTATGTATAGCATATTTGGTTTGTTAAGAAACAGTAAGACACGAATATACACTTATATATTTGAATACATTGCTACACCAACCTACTACAAAGAGGCGTTCTCAGCAAGTTTATTAGCTTTTCGCACATGCATAACTATGATATTTCATATGACTAAGTCTTTTTAAGCATTAGGGGTTTAAGACTAAAATGCATCACTTTAGAATGAAATTATACAACCCATGTTAACAAAGGAGAACGTTGGAAAAAAAACCAGTAAAAACATAGCTAAATACACTTTATCTCTTACTTATCCACTTGATGAGACTAAAAGTATTTTTGGATGTCAGCCTCCAAAAGAAAGGTAAATGAGTAAATTTACCCCTATTTACCACAAGGAAAGTAAAAAAAAATGGCTTACCTTTAACACTTTTTCTGTTAACATCAGCTCCTTTTTCAAGTAAATACTGAGCAATTTCTTTGTGGCCTTTGTAACATGAGATCATCAAGCACGTATGCCCATGACGGTTCGATACTTCCAGGTCTGCTTTGTGCTCCACAAGGTATTTTACTATTTCCAGGTGACCATCAAAACAGGCAGCTCTAAGTGGGGTTGAATTTGTCAGAGTTGTATTGTTGACAGAGGCACCATGATCTAACAGACACTGAACCACCTTTAAGTGGCCAGCCGCTGATGCTGCCCATAATGGTGGAGCCCCCTCAATGGTCTCACCATCAAAATTTACCGAACCACCAACTTCTATCGATGCAGAGCAATGGTCCAACAAGTATTCCACCATGTCAAGGTGACCATAACGGGCTGCCATCAGAAGTGGTGTGGCACCATTGGTTTTCTCTGACACGAGTAGGGCTACCTCTTCTCTTGTTTTGCTTGCCAGTAACTTGGAAAGGAGCCGCAGCTTGCCATCACGAGCTGCGTTGAACACTGCTGTCTTTAGATCCATTTAGTCTGCACCTCTCTGCTTCTTGAAGGATACACACCTGCCTCTTTCAGAGTCAAAAGCTTACTGGAAACACACAGCCCAAACAGAATGTCCCCAGCTTCTTCTCAGGTCAGTTTCATCTAGATGGGACAACATGGAGACCCTGAACGGGGTCCTGACAAAGCACAAGCTGTGCTTGCTGTAAATCTGCAAGAGAAAGAGTTCTGGATGTTTTCACCTCCCGACGTCCAGCTGCCTTCCTTGGGACCCTCCCGGGCTACACGGTGGCCCCTGAGGAAAGCTGCTGCGGGGGGGACGGGGGGGGGGAGAAGGGGTTGATCCTACCAGCGTGTTATCCACACCAGCCGCAGAAAAATCCTTTTCTCCCTCCCAGCGTTACGAGCCGTACCCCCGACCTGTTCCGAGGCGCAGTCTCAGGAAAGAGCCCACGGCTCCCCCAAGGAGCCCCGCAGACACGCACCCCACGGCGGCAAGGCAGGCGGGGAAGGCGACGCACGCCGCGGCCGCCGCGCTCTGGCCGAGTCTCGGGCGGTAGGAAGAGCCTGAGCCTGCCTTTTCCCTCACGACCACCCTCAGTCCGCCCAGAGGCCCGCCGCCCCTCCTCAAAGCGAGCACCCTCCCCCACCCTCCCTCCCCTCAGGGCCCCAAACCCGCTCCCGGCTGCCTCACAGCCCGCCCCGGCCTCCCCGCCCGCCCGAAGCCGGCCACAAAGGACCCCCGGGCTGCGGGTTACCTTCACGGGACGCTATCGGCCCCCTCCCGCCGCAGCCGGCCTCACAGGGAAGCGCCCGCCGCGGCCCCCCGCGCCTCGTCCAGCTCCTCCATGACAGCCGGCCCCCGCCACCCAAAACCGGCCCTGCGCCCGGGGCGCGGCGCAGCCTCCTGGGCGCGGCCGGGACCAATCATAAAAGGGCGCGGGCGCCCGCCAGCCACTCGCAGACGGGCTGGGGGCGGGACTACGCCGCCGCTCAACGGCGGCGGCGAGGGGGGCAGCTGGCCGCTAGGAGGCGCGCGAAGGTCCGCGCGTGCGGGGGCAGCGCAGCCCCGCGGGGCAGGAGAGGGATACGCCTCATCGGTTAATAAATTTGGGGTGAAATGCCCGATTTTTGCAGCGTGGAGGATGCTTTGGCTCTGGGCGACGTCGCTGTTTGGCGTCAGATTCGCTTTTTCTGACGTCGCACGTGGCTTGCTACGGGCTTAGCACATAACGTTTTGTTGATACCTGTAATAATAAAAAGGGAGAAAGATCCTAAAAAAGCTGCACCCGAGCAAGGGAATGTAACTTCTGCCACAACCAAGTATATTATCTGCAAGCCTCAGAACGGAGGGACACCATATGCACAAACAAACTTGGAGGAGAACTATGGACATTAATGGGCAGTAATTTGGACATCAATTTGCAATGAAATCGAGTAGCCCCCCCCCCCCCCAAACAACTAAAAAAAAAAAGAGAAAACAGTTCAATTTGCATTTTTATGTACAGAAGCAATATTTCACTGCCTGGGTTGCTGTTTGTCCTCTTTGTACCCTGCACCAGCAAGATGGTACACAGGTTGCTGATTGTTTTGTCTGCAAACCTCAGAACCAGAAAGATGAAAACAAAATGATGGGGAACAGTTCTGTGCTGGAGGGAACATGGAGATGATAACCTGGAGTTTTCAGGGCAGCCTGTATGCAGCACTGATGGACCTGCAAACTACAGGGCTCCACGGTCACTTATAAAGTAACAGGTGCAGCAGTGCTTCTACAGGTATAAAACACCGGCATGTCCCCACGCCCTCCCGGCTCTGAATTAGGCCAAGTTCCCGGGACAGGGTCCATGGGAGGAAAATTGGGCAGGCAGGCCAGCGGGGAATGGGAATGGCTTCTGCAGAGACGTCCCGCCTGGACCATGGCAGAAGATGAACCCTGGCACGCAGCTGCGAGGCACACCGATGGGGAGTTTAGATACAGCCTGTTGGGCCACCAGGCTTCTTATTTAATAAAAATCTCTGTTTCCTGTGGCAAATAATAGATCTGCCTTGATATTTCAGAAATCTACCTTAGAGTCACTAGGTGTAGGCATTTATGAATTAAGCAGAGAAATAAATTATTAAAGAAAATTTTACAGGAGTTATACTTCCCCAAGTGCCCTGCTGCCATCCTTCTCTTTCATACCTCGATATACATACATCTTCAACAATTATTTAATTGTATTTATATTTTATGAAGGCCATTCTCAGGACATGAGTGGACTTAATGAGGTCTGATAATGATCCTGCATCCTGACCACTGTTGTACATGTTTCACATTTCCATGCTGCCCCACAGAGGCAGCACTTGCTTGGCAGTACCTGGCTCCAGAGGGGCACTGAGACCCACAGGTCAGGGTATGGCCCCAGCCAGCACTTCTCCACTGCAGTTACTTTCTGACTCCCAGAATGGATCTAAGCCCTGCTTCCCAGAGGTAAAAAGCAAATGTTTTGACCCAGTGCACCTGAAGCACCGTGAAAACCAAAAGATACTGATTCCTTCTTTAAGTTTTCAACTTTAATCATTCATAGCCAGTCAATCTGGCATGGGGACATGGTGCCAGGGACAATTTCATCTGGCTTACCTCCCCCTCTCTTGTGGCCACATCCTGGTGTAGGAATAACAGCCCCATACCCACAGGGAAGAGGGGTATTATCGTCAGACTGGGATTTTTGGTGGTGCCCCAAATGCAGCCCATACCATTGAAAAAACCAGTTAGCCTTGATGCTTTATTGGTTTTGCAGTTTCCTTCCCCAAAATATACTGTCTGTTTTTGAAAGCTGTGAGTGAAGAATGGTGTTAAATGGAATAATAACATGTGTTGTGATGCCTTAGTTCTCACCTCAGGGTGTTCTTGTCCTCACAGCTACTCACAGGAGACAGCAGAAGGGATTTGTTGCATACACGAGGGACTAATGTGGTACCTACCTTGCAGACACCTGTTGTTTGGTGTGGAGCGGTCCTCCCCTCCGTGCTTGGGTCATGCCTCTGTGGCACTGTGTCTCACAGACCAGTGTTTTACTGTTGCACCCTCTAGGTTGAAGAAGAGATGTTTACTTTGTGTACAAATGGTAATACCATAAGGAAAAACTCACATGTCACCAGGCAATGCTTGATGGAGTGCTTGATCTGAATCAGCAGGAGGGTTTTCAGGAGTGCCATTGATATTTTGGGACCCAAATTCTGTTTTCAGCAAGAGATCCAGTTGTAAAGTGCTGTATTGTTTAGTTTCAACCCTTCAGTTCTTTATCCCTATGTCCCAAAGGACAAAAGAGGATGGTGTAGAGCTTTCTTTTTCCTCAAGGCAGGCTATGCACAGCAATACAGCAAAGAGAAACCTCAACCATACCTCAGTTGTTAGCTTTGGCACTAGAAGCAATATATCTACACTAACATGACCTCGAATTTTTTATCCCACTTTTCATCATACGCCAGGCAGTATCCCCAGCACGACTATACTTCTGTTAGGCCCTGAGCTAACTCAGAAAACTCTGTGTTGCATTTTGCGAGGTGGACATGCACTCCAGCTGCTCTTCACAGTGTATGTAGCATGTGTCCTACCTAAGCTGGCACACAGTCCCTTACACAGAGCTGGTTGAGAGTTAGGTCAGGAAGGGAATAGAGCGTATAAGATCAGAAAGGCTCCCAGGAGCGGGAGCTGGAGCAGGCAGAGAGCTGAGCAGAGAGATGCCTAAGGCATCTGTGAGCAAATGCCAGCATGTGAGTTGAGGTCAAATTATTCGGTAAACTGAAATACCTGTTGAAGCACAGCATGAATCCTAGGTCTTCCTTGACGCACCCTGACCACCAGGAGAGGAGATGGTGATGGCAAACTCCTGTCATTTGCTATCAACTTACCTTAGTAAAAGCCCCTTCCTGGCTGCTGATGCTTGCCCACACCTCTGGCAGCCCCAGTAGTGGCACAGATGCCGGCAGTGATGCTCATGCTGTCACTGTCACTCGCTCTTACCCATGAATATTTATGCATTTTCATACAAGGCAGAGTAGCTTCGCAAGGACTGACAGAGACACCCACCCTGGAAATGTCTGTGCCCAGGGGCTGCGACACCCTCTGTGGCAGTGGGAGACCCCTGCACCACGTGAGCCAGCCAGGGGATGCAAACCTGTGCCCCTGGGCCAGGGGGAGGGCTCGAGGCACCGGCAGCACCCCTGCACCCTGCCTGAGCCCGAGCAATGTCTGTGTGTGCTGCATCACAAAACATTCCTCCCTCCCTCAGGACAGCAAGCACCACGGGCCTTGGACACGTGCTCGGGTTGGGGAGGTTGTGTGCATGAGGTAGTTGCATATTTAGGCTAAGTCTCCTAAATTGCGATTGCTCACTTTAAGTGACATTAGTGATCCAGATGTTCACCCTCTAGTCTAAAACCCCAGCCCTTCATATGCAAGTCCACTGTGGGCAAGCCAGACAATAAAGTTTCTTCTTTAACTGGCAACTCTTGTTTGTATTGTCCTGTCAACAAAACTCTGGGAGCTGAATTCATTACTTGTTGCGTAAACGGACAAACTTGGTGCAGGCTGGTGTTAAATTTGTAAGAGTCGTTACAAGCTAGCTGGAGATGTGAGTCTGCAGGAACTGAAAAGTTTTGGCAGGTTTGCTGAACCCCTGCAAGCTGTGAGCTTTCCTTGTCCTTTGGCACTTAACTCACAGACAAGAGCAGAAACCCAGTGCAGCCCATGTGTGGACACAGACCAAGACAGTGAAGTCAGGTCCTGGGAAGTACCTCATTTCTCAAGAGGAAATAAGTGTCTCTGCCTATTCACCCTGGAGTGTAAGGATGACATTTTGTTTCCAGTGAAGTCAGCTGAGCCAGGGTTTTACCCCCAGTATTCATAATGATCTTTGGCTCACTAATTTTCTCTAGTTGTACTACAAAAACAGGGAAATAAGAAGAAAATGGTAATCAGTTTGTTTACACTTTCTGAAAAACTTGTACAAATCATACTAATTTTATAAGCTGTTCAATTATGCATTTGTACATGTGTGTGTATGTATGTACGTGTATATAATGGCAATAGTTTATAGATTATCTTCCCTAAAATACACACAATGGTTTAGTAATGGAAATATACTACAGGAGACAGGTACTATTCCACATGATATGGGTATTTCTAAAAGGTACAAATAAGGGAACTTTACAAATATCCTCATAAAGGGAGTTCAGGGTTTTTAAACAGTTTATCTACATCTTTCCTCACTGTTTTGGTATTTGATATGCAAGCTGCAAAATTTCCTTTCCTCTCTCTCCACTGCTCCTGAAGCTAATTCAAGAGGTTGAAAGTACATTGACAGAGGTTGCAATTTTCAGAAATTCAAACATTTCTATCGTTAAAATCAGTGGCAGTTGTGCACCTAGCTTTTAGGTCAGTATTTGCCAAGCTTGTGAAAGCTGAAATTCCCTCCAAGAAGACTGTCACGGTTTAACCCCAGCCAGCAACTAAGCACCACGCAGCCGCTCACTCCCCCCCCCCCATCCAGTGGGATGGGGGAGGAAATCGGGAAAAGAAGTAAAACTCGTGGGTTGAGATAAGAACAGTTTAATAGAACAGAAAAGAAGAAACTAATAATGATAATGATAACACTAATAAAATGACAACAGTAGTAATAAAAGGATTGGAATGTACAAATGATGTGCAGTGCAATTGCTCACCACCCGCCAACCAACACCCAGCCAGGCCCTGAGCGGCGATTCCCCGCCCCCACTCCCCAGTTCCTATACCAGATGGGACGTCCCATGGTATGGAATACCCTTTTGGCCAGTTTGGGTCAGCTGCCCTGGCCGTGTCCTGTGCCAACTTCTTGTGCCTCTCCAGCTTTCTCGCTGGCTGGGCATGAGAAGCTGAAAAATCCTTGACTATAGTCTAAACACTACTGACCAACAACTGAAAACATCAGTGTTATCAACATTCTTCACATACTGAACTCAAAACACAGCACTGTACCAGCTACTAGGAAGACAGTTAACTCTATCCCAGCTGAAACCAAACTTTCTTCCTCTCCTGACAATCCCTAGCATGCATTGTAAAAGACCTGCATGTCTGAATTCATACATCCAAAGGCATTCCTGCTAGCCAGTGCATGACCATACATTGCCTCTTCAGTAACAGTAGCCTGGCATTTTGGGAGAGGCTGCCCTAGGCTGCGTAACAGATCTTGAGCAATAAAACTTGTAAATTTAACATGGCAGAATTTAAATGTAACAAAAGCAACTGCCAGAGTAAAATTCTCTGGCAAAGCAACATTTGGAACTTACAAAATAATCTCAGATTCATCAGTAGAGTTGTTTTAAGTCAAGAGTTGGCTAAACTGTAGTTAAAAAAAATGCATCAAAGATCAGCTTACCATTAAAAATCAGCTCACTATACTTTAACCGTGCCATTGTTAGGTAGAGCCAGTCATGCTCATATTGCTAGCCTTGCTGGGGTCGAACTGTGCTCTGCCTTAGTGTTATCCTCTAACAAGATACATTGGGCATGCACTGTGACTTTGCTTACAACTGATTGGTTTGACTAATCCTTTGCTCTGTTAACCTTTGGGTTGTGCCCTTGTGATACCAGAAGCCTCTCCTGTCCTGCAGGCTATACCCATTCTGGTATATTATAGATGTGAAACTTCCAGAATAGGCTGCTCACCCTCTTTTTGCTGCCTTTTTTTTACCCCATACATATTATCCCCCTGTTATTTTCCTTTCTTTGCTCCCAGGCCAAGGAGAAGATGGGCCCGACAGTGTTGATAAAGATATACAGAATTTTAGCTATTGAATTCACAAGATTTCCACAGTGGGTGGAATAAAAAATACATAACATCCTCTGCTTTGCAAGTATAGAACAGACATTTCACCTACAATGAAACCTACTAGGCTAGTCATGGTACTTGGGAATATGCATATTTAGCTCCCAGGCATTTGTACAGACCCCTCTGCTAATTCACTGCAGAGAAAAACTACGGAGCTGATCAGCCAGGGACCACGCTGAGCTCCAGGGGGTCCAAAATGGTTGCAAGAAAACATCTATGTGGTAAAGCTACTTTTCCTCAAATAGATGTCATTAGAAGCCCTGGGACGCTGGGGTAATCAGAGAAATACTCCATTTACTGTAAGCACCAGCCAACAAGAGCACAGAGAGCAAACAAAACAGTACAAGTGCTAGGCAACGGTCTGGATTGCAACACACTGTGTGCTGCAGCTCCTGCAGAAGCTGCTGAGTGGCTGGGAGCATGCTGGTAGTATTTCAGTCCCTGGCTTCAGTTGCAAGTGCTATAAGCGTCCCTACATTTTAGTCATCTGCAGCTTTAACTGTCATTGGAAGTGTGTACAAGCACCGAGCAGTTCAGACTAGCCGTGACCTTTTACATCACCATATATATCCAGAAAACCATTCTGTCTGTAGCAAAGAATCCCAGTTCCTAGTGGTTTCTGGCCATGTGGTGAGGGGTTGTGTGTATGCACACACGCAGTCGCAAATGTATGTGCTTTCGAGAGTTCTGCTCTCATTTTCTGCCTTCTAACCTTTTCCATAAGCAGCTGGTCAGAGGCAAGTGTGTGACCTCTTAGCAAAAAGATCACTGGGAGTAGCTTCCTATTAAACTGTGACTAGGGACTCTTCCATTAATCTGCCTCTGATTGCTGACTGTAGCTTGACCCTGAACAAACAGAGGGCATGGACTAACAGGAAAACTATTTCCAAGCCTGGCTTAATTCTAGGTTAGGAGGCAGAGGTTTGGTGGGTTTTTTTTAAATGACATAAGGCTCAGCTACTGAGTTTCTCAGTTCCCTTGTGCACGGGTGTTTCTGCCTGTCTGTCTGGTGGCTTTCTGATAAGAAAGACTGGTGTCATTTCGGTAGTGGCTCTTCTTCTTGCGGAGCTGCCAACGGCCACAGCCATCCCCTGGGCATTGCCCTGCATCGTCCCCTCCAGATGCCCAACCTGCCTGAGGAAAGCCCGCAAGCTCTTCAGCACTTGCCTTTGACAGCGGGGTTTCACATTTCTGAGTAAGTCTGCAACAGACACCCATGTCACCAATTACCTCCTTATCTCTGCTGCCTGTTCCACTGCCGCAGCATATGACCGTCTACTCCGTTTTCTTCTGCAGGCTGGATTACTAAAATACGCTTCACTGGGGCTTCTCACAAGCACACCTCAGAAGATTCAGTTAGAGCAGATTGGAACTGTTTGCTTGCCTTTTAATGCTAACCACACTGAGCTTAGTAAAACTGCTCTGCATGGATTGCCTTAGCTAATTTAAGATTCATAAATCTCTTGGATTTATGCCACTAGTACCACGGGTACTCAGGCACTGTCCTTTCCTTGGGTACTCCCCAACTCTGGCTGTCAGCCAGAGAGCACAGGCAAACCATCCCCAGCACTGAAATCTGAGGAGAAGCTGCCTTATCTCAGTTTTGTTTTTTTCTCTTTTTTTTCCCCCTTTTAGTGATTACGCCAAATGAGATTGATGGTTTTCTGAGAAGGAAAAGCTGCTGCTTTTACCGTGCCCTTTCTCTAAGGGATGAATGCAGTGCAGGGCGAGGTGGCGGCCACAAGACTTCACGTTTTCCACACACCAAGTTGATTGGGAAATATCTGAGACAAGTGCCAGAAATTTTGCAATAGGATTGTACATTTAGGAGGAAGAAAAAAACCAGAAAATGGCTTATTCCAGTTAATAAGTCTTGACATTTTTTTCAGAAGCCTTTATAGGCCTTCAGGCAGAGCAAAGGAAACTTTAAAATCACAGCCTATTGCAGAGAAAGGCAAATGCACCATTAGACAGATGAAGTGTGTCAGCTTTGCTTCCCATTGCACAATGCCTTCTATCACAAGACTTTGTAAATAAAATACATGTAGCCTTCTGTGACATAAGGATCACTGTCCTTGTTTAACAGCTGAACGTAGCAAAGCACAGAGAAATGTCCAAGCACCTAACCTGCTGTGGGGAGAGGGGCCTGAGGCTGATGCCAGAGAGCATTTTTCCGCTGTCATGCCTTGCTGTCCCAGCCCTCAGCCTCACCGCTCCCCTTCCTCATCCGTTTGGGCACATCCAATTCCCAACCATTAATAACGCACCTGCTTCAAACACTGTTGTTGAACCAGAGGACCACTGTGTCCCGCTGCCACCAGGGCCAGGAGACTTTCACTTAAGTCCAGCACGATGCTCAGCACCCCGGAGGTGTCTCCCCATGTCTGATCTGTTGCTCACTTCTGCCAGGACAGAGCACACCAAGGGGACAGGTAGTTTCAAGGCAACATTTGGGACCTCCAGAGGGAGGAGACAGCGCAGAGGCTGCCAGCTGCAGAGTGCTCCGAGATGCAGGCAAGAGTCTCCCTTGCAAATGTGATAGTCATGGCAACAGTGCTCCGGCTTCTCCTGGAGAACAGTAATTCAGCTTTAGATGTAATTCCATATATTCAGTTCGTAGTGCAGTATTTCTCACCCAGCAGTATGCTCAAACCTTCTGAACATTTTTTTTCTTACCATACCAAAGACAGGGGAGGGTCACCCAGCTTGCTTTTCCAGCACTTGCATCCACAAGTGTGAGAGCAGGGGCATGTCACAGCTGGATGACATATACATTTCTTAGGCTTTTCTTATCACAGGATAGAAATTTCCTCCCTTTGCCAGAGTATTCCCACATACCCTTTTATGTACTGCATTCTGCTGCAGTGCTCGGAAAACTCTGCGTGTAGCACAAAGGCAGCTGCCCGGGAGAGGTATGGCACAGCTGCAGTCGGCAGCGAATGCAGCCTAAGACAAGTAACAGGAGTTTCATCCGGCTGGAGTCTGCAACTCCCAGGCAGACCCTTGCTTAATGGCCAGGCAGTCGTCAGCTGGCAGGGTAGCACACTAAGCATCCAGGTAAGACTGGCAGAGGGATGGGTGGTGGTCAGTAGTGACAAGGCACACTTTTCTGCATGAAAATGAGACAGCAATTTTTATTTGTAGGCACCTAGCGTACAAGAAAGCTGTCTGTGTGATTCTTGCAGGCAGTATGCGGCAGGATGAGCAGATGCTTTTTTTCTGAACTAGCTACTGAAAGAGAACAACATTAAAGTGTAAATGACTTGGGGACTTTAACCCTCAAACGTTGCCCGAGAGCTGCACAGTACGGTATTACCTGCAAGTATGGGCTTCTCACCAGCAAAGCAAGTGGTATCTCCCAGGATCAGCTGGAAGGACTGGTTTTATAGAGGTGGAAGAAATAACTACAACAACAGTGCAGCAGCTCAATAGCTCAAGAACAGGAGTCTCTGGGTTGCTGAGGTTTGGTCCAAACCTGACAACTGGCTGCCGTTTTTGGAAGCATTTAGCTGCATAACAGCCCAGGACAGACCACATCTCCTCCTGTTTCTCTCAGGCTTCCTCCCATTCTCTTTTCCTTCTGTCTTCTTTGCATAATCCTCCCATTGGAATGGTTTATAGACTGTATGCTGTAGACAGGTTGTCTGACATTTACCATTTTAAACATCACAGGAAAAAGTACATTTACACTGGGGGGGGAAGGTTAAAAATACTGTAGGCAGCAGTTAAATGAATCACCACTCCGAAAGCCTCCCACAGCTGAAACCCTCCACTCGTGCTCGCAGTGCTGGTGGCTCTCCTCGAGGAAGTTGGGCAGCTCTGGCCACCCCACCATGGCAAGGGCTGCAGAGGGGAGCCGAGGCCTGCCCCCCCTGCTTGCAGTGCCCCGGTCCCCAGCGCTGGGGTCAGAAGCACCCCTCTGCCTGCAGGCACGCCTGTCGTCGATAGGCATCACTTGCAGCACTGGGGACACCAGGGGTGATTAACTGAGAAACCCCCCACTTCGCTCAG
Source organism: Buteo buteo (assembly GCF_964188355.1). Lineage (NCBI taxonomy): Eukaryota > Metazoa > Chordata > Aves > Accipitriformes > Accipitridae > Buteo > Buteo buteo. Next base: position 65,536,801 of record NC_134204.1, read on the forward strand.
GACTTTCTGCCATCCCAGGCACCGTGGCTGCCTGCACTGAGGGTGCTTTGCAAGGGCTGCAGACACCCAGCAGCCCCCTGGCTCCACAGATTTGCTTTCCTGCAGCACAAGTGTACAGCCTGCATGTGGATGAAGCACATCATGTGTCCATAACTGATTCTTGCCCTGAAGTCTTGAGACAGAGATACATAGCTGTTATTCTCCTCATTTACAAAACAGGCAACAGAGGCAGAACACAAAACATTGTGTCCAAAATCACACTGCATGCAAGCAATGGCACAGCTATCATGTCAGCTACCTCCCACAAGCATGGCATCGATGCTGATGCAGACACTAAAGCCCCTCTTGCTGCCTTTTCTCTTCAGCAAGGAACAAATTTTTTTGCTCAGAGCTGACTGTCTTTACATTCGGAATAGCCAGAGTTCAGTCATTCAGAAAATAATAAATTATCATGTTTTAATTTAATTTCCACCAGAAAAAGCAAAGATTTCCAATGCTGTTTTAGTAATTTCACTCCACATCAGCAACACAAAACTATAGTGAAACCTAAAGCAAGCTGTCTTACTGAATCACAGCTAGCAGTCCTATCAAGTACAGTACAGGAGGAAAAAAGAACACTGAAGATCTATCTTAAATCTGATCAAATATGCTTAAGAACTGGGGTATGCAAAGTGCACAAAATACAAGTAATTCAAACCAATGCAATTTCTGTGGGTCTCCTTTTCCAGCCTCAGTTCAGAATGCTTGCCTTGAAGACAGTCTCTCACACTATTCTCTCCAATATCATTGTCTAATGTTTTCCCTTAAAGAATGTGCCAAACAAAGTTTAGTCAGAATGAGCCAAGAAAATGTTTCTCAAACTAACAGAAGCCATCAGAAAATGTTTTCTTTATAGAAAAAAATCCCAAATGTAATAAAAACAAAGTATCTTTGAAATGCCCATTTCTCAAAGTGGCAGCGTATTTCATGGAGTGCCTTTCATAATGCATTGATTTCATTGTGATGTCAGGTATTCCTCTTTTATTAATATTTTCCAGTATCAGCTACAAGATGTGAAAAGCTGTACATTGTTAAAGGAAAACAATACATGTCTGGCACAGCCCACATGATAAAACCAAACATAGCTAAGGTTTCAGTTTGGCAGCATCTTGTACCTCTGAGCAGACACAGTGACAGGCATGCCTTCATATACAGTATGCATTCAGCAGTACTTAATTAACATGCCTTGGTGGAGAACTTTACCATTAGTTTTGTCAAAAGAAGGGTTTCCCTTCCTTTATAAAACAAGACCAAGGAAAATCACTTCTGCTTTATTCTAAACATGGTCTGTCTTCACAGTTTTTCGCCATGACAAGCGCTTTAGTTTCTGTTTCATCCTTCCTCCCTCTGTATCTCTCGCTGTTGCCTGTATGTAGACTTGTGGAAAATTTTCTCCACTTGTTTTGCAAAGCCAGGACTATCCTCTTACAGTGCATTAATAGCCTGCAAAACAAAAAAAAAGTCTTCTCCTGGTAAGTGGGTTATTCAGTGGCCTCACAGGTATCACAGAGCTGTAATTTATCCTGTTAAGAGCAAGGGAGGTGAAAGACTGGAATACATACCAAGATCCATTCAGAAAATTTTGTCATTAGCATGATAGTCCATGCTGAGCCATTCACAGCATCACTTAAGTTTTCCAAGACACATTCACTACAAGGCATTGCTGCAAAGGTTATTCCAGATTTAACACAAAATTTATTCTGCAGCAGGTTCTGGATTTGTATGGCTTGATCTGCATCATTGTCAGTGTGCAGAACCACAAACTTAAAGAAAACAGCCTCAGTCATCTCATGCTGCTGCAAAATCCCCAAGCCCTGCTTGTGGGCTCTCTGAGTTCAGCAGAGAGGCTACACAGTTCATTAATGGGCTTGGGGTCTCCTAGACCTGTACTCAAGCTGTTAGCCTTTTGCTGCTCTCTGCTGAGAGTGGTTTGTCCGGAATTAGTACCGCTCATTACGAAAAACACACACATCCAAAAATGATTTGTTGGTGTGACTGATGTCTGCTTTCTCCATTCTTTTTTTAAAAAAAAAAACAGGTCAGAGAAAGAAAAAAGCAAAAGAACTACTGAGTGTTAGGACAATGTGAAAAAAGGATTCCGTGCCTTTCTTAAATACCAAACTTGTTTGACTGGAGGAAGCTATTACTCGTGCTAATGAACGAAGGCAGAAATGCTGAGAGAAAAGCTAGTACTCAAGTTCAATAGTTCCCAGCCCTTTTTGCTGATGAAGTCGATGCTCAGCACTCTCCAGCCTGCAGGCAAGCCAAGCACTTCCCATGGAGACCCATCAGCTGCCACCAGCAGGAAAGTGCATCCAGGGGGGTCCAGCTCTTGTGGTTCTTATGCTGCAAAGGGAGTTGCCCTGCTGAATATGTTGGCATAGCGATGGGAGGGTGGAAGCTCATCCGCCCCCTGTGTGATCTGCGCTCTCACCCCAGCCGAAATCAGTGACAGTCCGACACAGGGGCTGCCCAGCTGCCAGCAGCACTATGAAGCCAATGCGTCAGCTTGGGGGAGGTGATACAAGGCACAGTGCCTGCCGAAAACTGAGCGGCCAGCCTTTCGCTGTCTCATTCCTGTTCATTTCTTTAATCGTCATTTGCACAGCTTGAGTGGAACTTACAGGAGCATCCTCCCCTTGTGCAAAGAATTTGGAGGAGCTGGGGTTTTTAACTCTGCTAATGCTGCTCACAGACCTCAGCACGCCCCCCCAGGGGACAGCGGGGCAGGAGGGGTCCTGCCACTTTCAGCAGCTGCCAAACTGATTTAGCTGTAGCATGAAAGTGCAGCCAAGGCTCACACCCTCCAGGGAATTTAGGCAACTGAATTGGTCTTTAAATTAATCTGGGCTCCAGTGCCCTCACCCAGTTTACAGAGGACATTGGGGGCCAGAATCAGGCCTTGAATGGTGAGGGCGGTGGTACCTGCACATAGAGCGGTGCCTGCCCGGTGTAAGCCCACCACTCCCATTCCCTGCACTGCCCCTCCTCTCTTCTGATCTCCTTCCCCCTAAAATGCTGGTTGCTGTGCAGCCTCCTGGCTGAGGAGAGACGGGTAGGGTCACCGGTGGGACCCCGGGTGTTCCCCCTTCGCCAGCCGGAGGGGTTTCTGACGTGAGGCATGCCGGGTCTGACACCGGCCGAACACCTTCCCTGGGGGCTCGGTGCTCCCTCAGCTCCTCCCGCCCCGAGAAGCCCACCAAGGGCTCCCACAGCTGGGTCTCGGTCTGACCCACAGCCTGTCCTTTTTTCGTACGCAAGGTTAAGCCAGCATTAGCCTGTTCAAGTCCAACGATAGCCCAGGCGCAGGAGTCATCCACCGCTTCGTGCTTTCCCACTGTGACGGCCCCGTCTGGCTCCGCACAGTGTGCTTGGGGTGCTTTCTTCTTCTGCCTTTAAATGCAGTTTTATTTTACTGGTAGAGCTTCAAGTGTTTGCCAGTAACCAGGTAAAGAGCCAGCATCCGTGTTTGACACGGGAAGAGCAGAGCCCCAGAGAGCAACCGCACTTTTGTCCTGCGGTAACACGGAGCCCACATAGAGCCTCCCTCTCTCCACCTCCACTTTTATTGGGCCACCACATTTTCCTTCTAACTGAAAGTCCGCTGGGAACGTTGTGTTTTAATGTTGTAACCTCAAACCTATGGGCAGAAGAGCCAACTGCCTCTGGAAGCAGGGGCCAAAACACTGCAGCTCTTTTTGGGGGTAAAGATAATTATCCGTATTAAAACCAACTAGGTTACTTCTGTTTCTAAAACAGGTTCAGCCTGGATCAGGTCAATAAATATTGGAATAAACATGTCTTTAAGGATATGTGGTGATCTGATCATGCAGCATTACACATGAAGGAGGTGGCTCTGGATCTTAGAGGAATTATGGATTTTAGAGAAAACGCTGCCCATTAGAGAACAGAGCAGTGTATTATCAATACTGCAGCCTGCAGTGGGAAGCTGACAGCATGAACAATGAAAATGCCTTACACATGGAAATAAAGGTACAGTATAGCTGTACACTTGTTTGTTACATGCATTTAGTCCCCTGTAAAGCTGTGGAAATCCGGGTGCGGGATCTATGCCTTCTACACAGCATCCCCAGGGCCATCCCTGGTGTTTGTCTAGCCATGGTCCCATGGCACAGAACTTATTTTCAAACGATTCAGCAGAAGTTTGGGCTTATTTTTTTTGTTTGAAAGAAAACACAAAGAACAGAGAACAATTCAGAGCTTTGCTTTTGCAGTAGGAATGAACTGGTAGCAGGGTAAGTGCACTGAGCAGTAATGTAGTAAGACAGAGCTTCTGTGCTAATGATTCCTTAAATTAAGTTCCCATGTGACCTAATAGAGGGCCAGGTGTGCAATTTCTGTGCTTGTTTGCTGCCCTCTCTTGGCAGCATGACCACCCTCCAGGAGAGAAAACAGAATGAAGGTTCTCGAGAAAAGCATCAAGCCACACTCACTCAGAGAAGATGGAAGAGTCTTGCACCAAAGAAAAATGCAACATTTAGCACCTTTTTCCACATTGGATAAATAATGAATTGCTTGTAAGAAGTCAGATCTCCTGTCTTCTCTGAGACAAGATTCATTGACTCAGTATGTGTGTGAGGGAGAACTGATTGGGGTGATGACACTGTTTGTCACAGACAAACATCAACCTTTCCTATTGTATTGACTTTGTGTGGCAATGTTTTGGTAGCGGGGGGGTTACAGGGGTGGCTTCTGTAGGAAGCTGCTAGAAGCTTCCCCTGTGTTCGAGAGCGAGCCCATACCAGTTGGCTCTAAGACGGACCCACTGCCGGCCAAGGCTGAGCCCATCAGCAATAGTGGTAGCGCCTCTGTGATAACATTTTTGAGAAGGGAAAAAAAAGTTAGGATGGACGGAAAAATGGCAGCTGAAGAGAGGAGTGAGAACATGTAAAAGAAAGAACCCTGCAGACCCCCAGGTCAGTGAAGAAGGAGGGGCAGGAGGTGCTCCAGGCACCGGAGCAGAGATTCCCCTGCAGCCCGTGGGGAAGACCATGGTGAGGCAGGCTGTCCCCCTGCAGCCCATGGAGCTCCACGGGGGAGTAGATATCCACCTGCAGCCCCTGGATGACCTCACGCCTGAGCAGGTGGGTTCCTGAAGGAGGCTGTGACCCCATGGGAAGCCCGCGCTGGAGCAGGCTCCTGGCAGGACCTGCAGATCTGTGGAGAGAGGACCCCACGCTGGAGCAGGTTTTCTGGCAGGACCCGTGACCCCGCAGGGGACCCGCGCTGGAGCAGTGTGCTCCTGAAGGACTGCACACCGTGGAAAGGACCCACGTTGGAGCAGTTCGTGAAGAACTGCAGCCCGTGGGAAGGACCCACATTGGAGAAGTTCATGCAGGACTGTCTCCTGTGGGTGGGACCCCACAGTGGAGCAGGGGAAGAGTGTGATGAGTCCTGCCCCTGAGGAGGATGAAGCGGCAGAAAATAACATGTGATGACCGTAAACCCCATCCCCATCCCCCTGTGCCGCTGGGGGGGGTTGGTAGTGAATCCGGGAGTGAAGTTGTGCCCAGGAAGAAGGGAGGGGTGGAGGGAAGGTTTTTTGAGATTTGGGTTTATTTCTCATTACCCTACTCTGGTTGATTTGTAATAAATTGAGTTAATTTTCCCCAAGCTGAGTCTGTTTTGCCCGTGATGGTAATTGGTGAATGATCTCTCCTGTCCTTATCTTGACCCACGAGCCCTTTGTTATATTTTCTCTCCCCTGTCCAGCTGAGGAGGGGGAGTTATAGAGCAGCTTTGGTGGGCACCTGGTGTCCAGCCAGGGTCTACCCATCACACCTATTCATTATTTTATACACCTACCAACTACCTTGCCTTTCCTCCCCCATAAAAGCAATTTTCTGAAAAAGAGAGATTTTTGCTTGTCAGTCCCTAGAAGACTATTCGAGCAGACTTCCAAGGCATTGCCTCAATTGCCTTCTATAAAGATTTCCATCTGTAGAATACATGTATGTATCTTTTATTATCAGTGTCAGAAGGCTGAAAGAAAAGTGCATCCTGTGAATAGCGGTAATCCTTTGTGGCAAATATGAGCTTTACTCTTCAGAACACGTCTCCTTCCAGCTTTAACTTTAATAAGGGCGGTCCGTGTCATTCAGGATCCTGTTTGCAGATTAAGAAATGCATCCCACATAGCAGTTTACTATCAACTCAGTGTATGCTTACATAGCTTGCTATCACCCTGTGTGTTCACAGGCCGTGCACAAAGGGCATCCATACTCCAGGAGGCTGCAAACAAGAGCCATCTGATTGCTCAGGGAGGAATCCTTTTTCACATGCAAACCTTCTGTGTCTATCTTGTTCAGTATCTCACCTATGCATAAGAAAACACAAATTACCTTTTCAGGTAATGGAGGTCCTCCCATGGAGGAACCATTCCTCATCATCTTGCTGGATAGTAGAGGCTTCAACCTTAAGAACGTCTTTCAGAAGTCCTACTTTGTGTCAACAGGAACATGTTGACACAAGTATCCTTGGCCAAGGAGCACAAGCAGCATCCTCCAGTCAGCTGCCTTCCCCCAGGACATCCTTCCTAGAGCATGGAGGGAGACCAACATTGACAATAACACTGCCAAAGAGGCTTGCAACAGATCCTGTTGGTTTGATTCATAAGGAAAAAATATGTAGCATGTTTTACACTGAACACTTCCGAAAAGTGAACATGACAGAATAATAACGGTACATAACTTTTTATGGTTTCTCAGAAGGGTGTTTGAAAGTTGCAGTTGCATAAAGCCATCCTATGGTCTCATAGTACGATAATTATATCCACAGAATATTTCAAAGTTGTGTTTAACATTAAAATAAGAATAAAAACCAAGGAAATCTGCCATTTGCTGCCTTTGAAAGGTGTTTCTCTTCTTTCCTCCACTTGTAATTGGGATAACATTGCTCAGGGAGCCAAAACTGACTCTTCTCCCTAGAGATACATAGGAGGTTGTAGCACTGCCTCTCCTTGCATCTGCTTCCAGCTCCACAGGTGTGACCCCCAGCAGCACTTCCCTCTGGTTTACCTGGGGATGGGTTTGCATGTCAATAGGCTGTTGGTTTTAATAGGGCGCTCACTAGCACTTCAGGGCTTTGGGGGGTCACATCCCGTGATCACATTTTTGTGATTCAGGGCAAAAGCATAGACAATCAAGCACCAGGAGGAGGCTCATGCACAGCCAAGGTCTGCAGAGGAGGGAAGAGCAAACTGGCTGTCTCTTCCCAGACCTGCATGGGTCTGACCTCCACAGCATCCTTCATTGTGTCCCTGTGGTGGGACCGCTGTGCAAAGATCTCATTCCCTTCAGCCACTCCACTGTCCATGTGCTCTTACAAGTAGGCATCAATGCTGAAGAAAATCTTTGGTTTGCTGCAGTCTTTTACGAGGCACACAGGTAAACCCTGAAGGAGGAGTCAGCCCAAAACAGCCAGCAAAAGGCAGCTTGGGGGTTTTAGCAGCATCTGGCAGTACAGACTTGGATCTATGACATCTTCCTGCTGATATCACCTGAGGGGTTAACTCATCTGATACAAATCACCTGAACTTGTGCTATGGCTGGCAGGCGCATGCTCACCAATGCTCATCAAGAGTGACCTGGAACAGCTACAATAGGCTATAAAGCCCTTCACAGGGGGATTTTCACTTCTGAGTGGAAAAGAAGAAAGTCTGGAAGCTAAAGGCATCTTTCTGGGGGTTGAATTTCCACACAGCTGGGAAGAGCGGAAGCCTTGTGGCTCCTCTCCCACAATCCACACAGACCTGCTCCACCTCATCCCACCCACAAACCTCTTCGAGCTGGCGAAAAGCCTTCCCCTGTGGAGGTGTGGATCCGTTCCCCCTGAGCCATCGCATCCTTTGGAATTTCTCAACCAAAAGTGCTTTTGCCCACCAGCAGCTTTCGGGGGGGGACAGCATCCAAGGGCTTTGCTCTCATGCCCTCCTGAGCGGCAGCCACAGCACTGGTGGTGCCCAAGCTGTTGCCAGAGGGACCCGCAGTCCCTGGAGGGGAAACAACGCCATCCCTTTCCCTGGCTTGCCCTGGCACCAGGCGTGACATCCCGCCTGCCCCCTGCTCCACGCCACAAACAGCAGAGATGTGGGTGCTGAGCAGGTGTCTCTGGAGGGACTCTCTCCTGGACCACTGCCAGTGAGATCTTGCTCCTGAGGTCCCTCCTCGGAGGTACCCACCACGGCAGGTCTCTGATCCCTATAGGGAGGTGAGTGCTGACTCCTCCTGCCTCCCTCCCCGCAGCAGGGGCAGGGGCAGTGCTCCGGGGTGCCTGGGAGACAGGCAGCTGGGCACACACTGGGAGCAGCAGGCCATGGGCTGGGGAGGGGGACCTCTCAGGCATGGCAGTGACAGCTCTGCTGGGGAAGGAGGTCAGCAGGAGGCACAGGCCATTCAGTTTGGGGTTTTTTTTCCATGTCCCTCACTAGCTACAGCATCCCACAGACACTTCGTGGTCAGCTGCTTTGTCTTCTTTTGAGATGCCACCACGCGCATACAGAGAACACCCCGGAGCTGCAGCCGGGCAGATAACGGTCTCTGCAGGGTTTGGGTTGCTCCGTGCTGCTGCCAAACTTCCAAGTGCCACTTTGCAGTTGCCACAACCAAACTCATCCATTCTGGTTTTGGTCCTTCCAGGCAGCTGAGTGTCCATGACCCCACGGTGCGGTTTTCCCCGTGAACTGCCACCAGATGGCAAAATACTCGCGGGCATGGCGCCCGAGCCTGCTTGCCAGCACCGCAGGCTGGAGCTGTGGCTGCAGGAGAGAAGAAAGTGGCAGCATTTCCATCCCGCCCCCGGGATTAACTGCTCTTGGTAAGTCCAGGGGTGCCTCTCCAACAGCCTCCAGGGACCAAGAGCTTCTCCTGGTCTCTGGACACTGGAAGTCAAAAGCGGAGCATGCAACTGCTCCTGTCAGGCACGAAACACTCCAAAACGTCCCTGTCGCTCACTACGCCTTTACACTACGATGGCAATGAGGCACAAAGGTAACATGCACTTATTATTGTGCTGTCCTTAGCTGTGACCAGTCTACAAACCTGTACAATGGGATAAGGCTCAGAGAAGATAGACAAGGGTAATGTGCTCACAAGGCTCAGAAAGTAGCCGCAGCTATTGTGAAAGATGCTGAACTAAACACCAAGGGGATCAACAAGTGACTTTGTTGTCAATAAATGGTTTCATCAGTTGAGTGGGTCAACTGGTTATCTAAATTGCCTTCTTTAAAATAAACAACAGAAAGTATAACTTTCCTGAGCCAGCCAGACCAACATGAAGGGAGTGTATATGTGGCTTAGCCCAACATAGAGTACAAAAATCAAACAACTGACAAAAGGGACATTGAAGAAAGCAATGGGCTTGAGCTGGCTTCAACAGACCTATGCCTTCCCAGTGACTGGGGATGCCCAGCATCATGACAGTGGAGCTGAGGGGGGTTGACCCTGGCTGGAGACCAGGTGCGCACGAAACCGCTCTATCACTCCCCCTCCTCAGCCAGATGAGGGGAGAAAAATACAACAAAAGGCTCATGGCTTGCGATAAGGACAGGCAAATCATTCACTAATTACTGTCACAGGCAAAACAGACTCAACTTGGGGAAATTAATTTAATTTATTATGAATCAAATCACAGTAGGATAATAAGAAATAAAACCAAATCTCAAAACACCTTCCCTCCACCCCTCCCTCCTTCCCAGGCTGAGCTTCACTCCCGATTTTCTCTACCTCCTCCACCAGCAGTACAGGGGGACGGGGAATGGGGGTTGGGGTCAGTTCATCACACGTTGTCTCTGCTGCTCCTTCCTCTTCAGGGGGAGGACTTCTCACTCTTCCCCTGCTCCAGCGTGGGGTCCCTCCCACAGGAGACAGCCCGCCATGAAATTCTCCAACACTAGTCCTTCCCACAGGCTGCAGTTCTTCACAAACTGCTCCAGTGTGGGTCCTTTACATGTGTCTTTCCACAGGCTGCAGTCCTTCAGGCACAGACTGCTCCAGTCTGGGTCACCCACGGGGTCACAAGTCCTGCCAGAAAACCTGCTCCTGCATGGGGTCCTCGCTCCACAGGGCCACAGGTCCTGCCAGGAGCCTGCTCCAGCACAGGCTTCCCATGGGGTCACAGCCTCCTTTTGGGCACCCACCTGCTCCGGCGTGGGGTCCTCCACGGGCTGCAGGTGGATATCTACTCTACTGTGGAGCTCCCTGGGCTGCAGGGGAACAGCCTGCCTCACCATGGTCTTCACCACGGGCTGCAGGGGAATCTCTGCTCCGGCGCCTGGAGCATCTCCTCCCCCTCCTTCTTCACTGACCTGGGGGTCTGCAGGGTTCTTTCTCTTACATGGTCTCACTCCTCTCTCCAGCTGCTGTTGTGCAGCAGTTTTTTCCCCTTCTTAAATATGTTATCACAGAGGTGCTACTACTGTTGCTGATGGGCTCAGCTTTGGCCAGTGGCACCTGCACCTTGGAGCTGGCTGGCATTGGCTCTGTCAGACATAGGAGAAGCTTCTGGCAGCTTCTCACAGAAGGTGCCATTGTAGGCCCCTGCTACCAAAACGTTGCCATGCAAACCCAATACAGGAACATATAGGGAGTAGTAATGGGAATCATGTTGGCATTATGGTTCAATTGTATATTGCAATTACTATATTGTGCTTAGGTTGTGATTTCAGTGCATTGCTGTATCAGTCTGTATTGGTTTTCTGTGGCAAGGTTTTGGTAGTGGGTGGGGTTACAGGGGTGGCTTTTCTGAGAAGCTGCTGGAAGCTTCCCCTATGTCCAACAGAGCCAATGCCAGCTGGCTCTAAGACGGACTCACTGCCAGACAAGGCCAAGCCCATCAGCGACAGTGGTAGCACCTCTGGGGTAACAGATTTAAGAAGGGAAAAATGTTACAGTGGGCACAGAAATGGCAGCCAAAGAGAGGAGTGAGAACATGTAAAAGAAAGAACCCTGCAGACCCCCAGGATGGTGAAGAAGGAGGGGGAGGAGATGCTCCAGGCACCAGAGCAGAGATTCCCCTGCAGCCCGTGGGGAAGACCATGGTGAGGCAGGCTGTCCCCCTGCAGCCCAGGGAGGTCCACGGTGGAGCAGATATCCACCTGCAGCCAGGGACGACCCCACACTGGAGCAGGTGGGTGCCCAAAGGAGGCTGTGACCCCATGGGAAGCCCACGCTGGAGCAGGTTCCTGGCAGGACCTGTGGATCTGTGGAGAGAGGACCCCATGCAGGAGCAGGTTTTCTGGCAGGACTTGTGACCCCGCAGGGGACCCAGACTGGAGCAGTGTGCTCCTGAAGGACTGCAGCCCGTAGAAAGGACCCACGCTGGAGCAGTCCGTGAAGAACTGCAGCCTGTGGGAAGGACCATGCTGGAGAGGCTCATGGAGGACTGTCTCCCGTGGGAGGGACCCCATGCTGGAGCAGGGGAAGAGTGTGAGGAGTCCTCCCCCTGAAGGGAATGATGTGGCAGATACAATGTGTGATGGACTGATCCCAAACCCCATTCCCCATCCTCCTGTGCTGCTGGCAGGGAGGAGTTAGAGAATTTGGGAGTAGTTAAGCCTGGGAAGGAGGGAGGGGTGGAGGGAAGGTGTTTTGAGATTTGGTTTTATTTCTCATTATCCTACTCTGATTTGATTTGTAATAAATTAAGTTAACTTTCCCCAAGTCAAGTATGTTTTGCCTGTGACAGTAATTAGTGAGTGTTTTCTTCCTCTGCTTATCTTGACCCATGAGCCTTTTGTTATATTTTCTTTCCCCTGTCCAGTTGAGGGGGGGAGGGAGTGATAGAATGGCTTTGGTGGACTCCTGGTATCCAGCCAGGGTCAAACCACCATACAGTCTCCTAATCACAATCCCATGTAATGTCAAATATCTGCAAATAAGCAAATTTTGTGTTAAAACATTCAACTCCTCTAATGTGGAATATCTAAAAGATTATTGGAGCAGACCATCTGTCTGCAGTAAATACTTCAGAAAGTGAAAGGAAATGAAGGTCTTATGGCTGCTGCCACAGGTGCCAGGTGGGTGCCTGGCATGGGCGAGATCTCTGGCAAAGGCACCTACCACCGTCTGCAGAATTTGTCTCTACTCCCTCCCCGGCCTGGCAAGACCTGCTCCTCACTAAACAGCTTTTGTGTGTGCTGAAACAGGTCATTAATTTACACAGGGTGTCTTTCCACCAGTAGAGAACAGCAGTGCCAGGTTATGACTGGCAGGATTTGGCTCCAGTGAACTGTCATCATGCCACTGAGTAAGATCAAGCCTTACTAACCTGCAGCAGGCCTCCACTCGACTGCTGTTTTAGGTGATGTAAACATACATACAGATTTTGTGTTTCTCTTGTTGTGGTCCCACAGGCACTGCTGCTGCCCAGTGGAAGTGACGCTCTTCTCGGTCCCACAGCTGCTGAGAACTGAGATCCCTTGGAAGTATGCGTTGCCTTCAAGCCTGGCTCCTCACAGATCTGAAGTTTATGGCAGTCTGCTTCACAGGTCTCCCTAGGAAGCTCAGGTTTCTCATATAATTTAGGTCCATTAGGACCACCTCCTGACTTCCTCAGAATTTCAAATGTAAGGTGTGTTTCAGCTACAGCAGTTTGAACTGAACAAACTGACACTGTGTATAAAGCTGAATTTTGTTGAAAGTTCCCACTAAGTCAACTTCATCATACAGTAACCAATAACGTGGAAGACAATGATCAAGGTAATGTTATATTTTCAATGTTTTTGAGTAGCCCCTGGCTGTCTAGGATATACACAAGTCTTAAAAGTAACCATTTTCACTGATTACCACCTAAGGACTTCGGCCAGTTGAATAGAATTTTAGTCCTTGCTTAAATTCGAGTCCTTTTTCTATACAACAGGTAATTAGGGGCAAATTTTGAAAACACAGTGTGTCATGTGCTGATTTCTTTTGAACTAGACTCTGTCACTCTGTTTTGTAACTCTTGTCACTAACTGAATATTTTGCATGAAGTATTGGTTGATGAGAAGCTCAACATGACCCAGCAATGTGCACTGGCAGCCCAGAAAGCCAACCATATCCTGGGCTGCATCAAAAGAATGATGATTCTTGATCAGCAGGTCGAGGGAGGTGGTTCTCCCCCTCTACTCGGCTCTCATGAGACCCCACCTGGAGTACTGCATCCAGCTCTGGGGCCCCCAATATAAGAAGGACATGGACCTGTTGGAGCAAGTCCAGAGGAGGGCCATGAAGATGATCAGGCAGCTGGAGCACCTCTCCTATGAAGACAGGCTGAGAGAGTTGGGGTTGTTCAGCCTGGAGAGGCTCCAGGGAGACCTTACAGCAGCCTTCCAGTACCTAAAAGGGACCTACAAGAAAGCCCAAGAGGGACTTTTTACAAGGACATGTAGCGATAGGACAAGGGGTAACAGCTTTAAACTGCAAGAGGGTAGATTTAGATTGGATGTAAGGAAGAAGTTCTTGACTGCGAGGGTGGTGAGGCACTGGAACGGGTTGCCCAGAGAGGCTGTAGATGCCCCATCCCTGGAAGCGTTCAAGGCCAGGTTGGATGGGGCTTTGGGCAAGCTGGTCTAGTGGAAGGTGTCCCTGCCCATGGCGGGGGGGTTGGAACTAGAGGACCTTCAAGGTCCCTTCCAACCCAAAGCACTCTATGATTCCTCTCATCCCTAGAATAGCCAGAGACACGTAGTACATAAGCATGATGTTCATTAACAGTGCTATTTTGGTCCCTTTCCCCTTCTTACCAGCTTTCGACAGCTTGCTGTGTGTATCGCACCTTAGCATTGGTTTGGTAGCTTACGACAGTGATCTGCAAAGTTGGGGGTCATGCACCCCAGGGGGTGTGCAGGACAACCCACTGGGATGCAGACAGAAAATGTTTTTTGTCCCACTAATAAATAAGACAAAATTAGCTTTAAAAAATAGTGTTTATTTCAACTTTACCTCCTCCCTTTCTAATTTCTATTTTTGTAAATGTTTTATAATGTGCCTAGTATATCAGTACAGTAGTATATGTATATTATTTATAAATAAATAAATACACCTATATTGGGTGTGCATGCTTAAAAATTTTTTACTGATATGGGTATGCAATCAAAAAACTGTTGAGCCACTGGCTTAAGAGACATCTTGGAAAGCTGATGCCTGCAAACTCTTCTGCTCCTGGAAGAGCTGGTCTGGTTTTCCAGTCTGAAGCAGTCTGTCCCACCGGGGCTGTCGTCTCCCTGATTGTCATCTACACAGGTACTTCGAGACTGCCTGCTATGTGATGTTTCAGTCCCACCTGAGGACTATGCAGAACGTGGTGTAACCACCGGTTGGGCTAGAATACGTTGGTTGTATGTTGCTGGCGGAGCAGGAAGTCAAACCCGTCAAATTTCTGAGGGGGCCTGCAAAAGCCTGAGTGTAAAGATATGTGATCGTTCTGCACAGAAGGACCAAATAAGTTTCAAGTACCAATCTGCTGGCTGGAGATTTGCCTGGGAAATCAAAATCTGTGTTAGAAAATGATACTGACGATAAGTGGTAAAACTAATACAGTGCCAGAGCAGACCTGGTGTACTGTCTTCCGCCACAGGCTTGGGAAGGATGCATCCTCTCTTAGTCCTTCCTTTTCATGTTGGTGCAATAAAGATCACCTTTCTTTTACCTGCTGTTCGTGTCGATTTTAAGGCCTTTTTGACAGTGGCTGTAGCATGCTGTGAGGTCAGTGAGATTGACCTCACCCTCCTTACGTTGACGGTGATCTTGGGTGGAAGGTTTAGATCCTACAGTGATCCTCCCCTGGCGAGTGCAGCTCAGCCCACCTGCAGACATGTAACGAGGTTGGGTTTATACAAAAGGAGGGCAGTAACCAAATTCAGAACAACCTACTTAGATCATGCGTATGGAGTTAGTAGGTACTAACAAAATTCAGTGTAAAGAGCTACAAGGCAGTAAGGAAAGGAAACTGCAGTGACCTGTGGAAGGTGACCTTCAGCTGTCCCCTTCTAGACCCAGCGCATTAATGGGGAAAGGTTTGGAAACTGATGTAACTGAAACAGTAAATAAACATTCTGCATGAAATTTCAAATCAATATAGGGGAGGATTATGCCCGCCTTTAAAAATCTGACAGTAAAAGTGCTGAATAAAGGGCAAGGGAAAATCATCCTTGCCTGGTTCAATAAAAAAGCTCTCCCCTGCCCCACTATGATTCTATGATTTAATTAGACAAAACTCTTCTGAAGTAGTTAGTGACAAAAGTGGTAAAATAATTCCTGTCTGGTTTTGGTTTGTTGTTGTTTTTTTTTTAATACTGTTTTTGGTTCATTACTATTATTATTCTGCACTGCTGTTGCGTTTTCTAAGCCAGTTAATATCTATCTGGATGACTTAATTTTCTGAGGTGACTCAGGTTACACAAGAGATGGAGCAAAAAATAAAAAGACTAAAGGGGCGTGTCAAATGAAACTCTTTAGGCTTACCACAGTCCCACTACATCATATTCTTATTTATTTTAATGTAATCAATCATAAAAATGATTATAAAAGCATCTTAGTCTCCTAACACATAGTACTAAAGAAGGATTCTCAGAAGCTTTCAATGATCATTCAGATATAAATGAAGCCAGTCAAATTCTTATGAAAGAGTTTATTATCTTTCACTGCTTTCAAATCAAGCTGTCAGCAGCCTCCAAAACACTCATCAAGCTTGTTTCTTTTCCTAAAAATATCACAACAATTAGGCTATTTTTGGACGGGTCAGAGAGTGTAAAATTATTATGACATGACAAACCTCAAAATCATAATAGAGAAGGCTCCGTTCACCTCTCGCTTTTTATTAGATATTTATTCACCAGTTAAGGCCTTAATTCAAAGCAGTTAAGGACATCCTTAGTCAGAACCCCAATGGTATAGGCTTAATCAATGTACTTTGACCTGTGTTTAAGTGATTTACCAACCTGAAAAACCAAAGTAGGCTTCCTCCATCTCACAATAAAATCTTACCTCATCACATCTGATCTACTGCTATTTAGATCTAAGTGTATTGTCTGCTGTAAAAACAACAAAACACTGAAAGTTAATAATGCACTATCAGTTTGGTTGTGTAGATTAAAAGAAGGATGTATATTAAACATGAATGCTATGCTGCAAGAGAAAGCTGAGTGGCGATATCATCATTTTGTTTTCAACAGCTTGTTAAATGGTTTTACTCAGGTTGGGGTTTTTTCCCATCAATTCTATGCTGGCAGCAATCTTAAGGGATTTCAGGGTTGCCATGAAATTTTAATTAATCCTGCATGTCTCACTGAGCACCAGAGTGGACAGTGACTTTGACTCATATAACTGTACAGGGGTGGATATTTTCATTTTGGGGGTAAGTATATCAAGAGAAGAAAGCACTGCACAACTGAACAGCTTCAAAAGGAGGGTTAGATAACTTCCCTTAATTTTGGAAGAAAGAGTTGAGTCCTTCTGACAATGCCTTTCTCAGCCTAGAAAGACCTGTAACCACTGGATTTACACATGGGACCAGGCTTTGCAGGTTCATTTGCTCTAAGGATACTGACTGGGTCAAATACAAGACCTCCTTTCTCTAACAGGATAGGAAGGGGAAGGGCTTGGGTTTTGTCCAGATTGGGTTTAGGAATTAACACTGAACTATTCCATACCAACAAGCCCAAAGCCCTTCCAGACATGCCCCATTCTGCCCCAAATCTGTAATATTCATGGGAATATTAGATGGGGGAGAGCGAGTGTAGATAGCTGCTGAGCCAGGTTTCCTAGGAAGGTGATCTTTGCCTGTCAAAACCTGTAGGGCTTCACATGGAATTTAAGCCCTTGAATTCCTTTTTCTTTTGATCTGGTGCTAAGTCTGTGTCTCCAGTGGTTGTAGGCTTTGGTTCAGCTGGGTATTGAAGCATAAAAAATGAAATTTATTTTTTTTTTACATATTCCTTGGCTTGAACTTAAGCATATGTCTCAAGGATAAGATGCCTCTATAACAGCCAGTTATTGTAAAATAACTGTTGTTTTCATTCTTGCATATTCTTGTCCCTTACCATCTCACTCTGTTATTCTAATATGGAATGTTGTCATAATGAAATCCAGATTCACCAGAGCTAACAGTTGGATGATAATTTTTTAAATTTTATTTTTTAATGTCCTTGTAGTAATTTTCTAAATGTATCACAGAGAACTCTGCCTAAGGCTTGTATCAGCTGAACAGCCAACATTTCACATCAAGCAATGCTACTGAAAGAACAAAAAATGCAAATCTGCAAAGCACTGAATAGTTACAGTCACAGAGGGGAGGTTGTTTTCACAGCTATCTTACTACCCACATAGACATTTAGATGCTAAGTTACACTTGAGAAAAACCTTTGCAAAAATTGTTATGATAGGCATACAAACCCCCCACTTCTTTAACTCCCTTCATCATCAGCATTGTGCTGTACACTATAAGAGACACAGTTTATCAGCATGGGCAAAATGTTGAACAGTCGGTGTTGTGCTTCCTGACCTCAGCTGGTAAGCAACAGGTAGACCTAAAAACTAATGTCTAGCTCAGGGCCTTGGCACTATTAGTAGCACAAATATCCTTTTGGTCACACAAAAGCTGACTTGTCTCTGGCTACCTGAAGTTCCAGGTAAGTCCCTTAAAACAGTGGGGTTTTTTCCATTGTTTTTAAGTGCCACATTTCCAAATAATTTATGATCTGGCTTTTTTTTTTTCTTTTGAGTGTTGGGTGAGGTGGGATCCACGCTCTCCTTAAGGGTCATAGGCATTATGGTGATTGTACAGCTCCTAATGTGGAACATGCATGTGAGATTCTGATGTGAATCAGAGCCTGTCTAGGTGATACGAAAATACAGGCAGCATGTGGTTACTGGATTCCTACAGCAAGCAAAAAAAATATCTAAAATATCCTATGTACATCTAAATGCATCACTGTTCCAGGGAGTGCCACTCACAAAGGGAATGTAATTCTGGTGAGACGAGGTGCATAGCGAGGTGTCACAGAGGCACTAGGTAGGACTCTACTTTCAGATTGGTGGGAGATCAGCCTTTTTGAGATCAAGCAATGGATAGGGCTAGTTTTGTTCTTTTCCCAAGACAGAAGCATTATCTGATAAAAGAAAAGGAACTAGGATACAAAACTTTTCTTTTGGCTATTCAGTTCTTCTGATGGTGACACTTCTCAAAACATATCTGTCTTTAATGAGTCTAGTTCTAGCTTTGAAGAACCATTTGGGAGTTGGACTCGATGATCTTTATGGGTCCCTTCCAACTTGAGATATTCCATTATTCTATGACTTGAAGGCACTAGGGTGTTAGATGCTTTTTTGGCTTTACACTGCAATTCATGCAAATCATGAAGAAATACACAGAACAAGGAACTTAATACACCTTGTAAAGTTGTAAGCACCTCAGCGCTTCCAAAAGGCGCCCTATGAAGCCCGTGGTCCATTTCAGATATCTAGGGTCTTCCCACATATCCAAATGTATTGCTCCTCCTAAAGCCAACTTATTTTTTCCTTCATTCAATTAAAAGAGTTACATTACTGCATTGAGCTACTCTTTCTTGCTAAGCTACTTCTCTGAGAATTGTTTCAGATACCTGTCTGACTCTTTTCACTTCAGTCACCAGGCATCACAAAGTTTTCCAATAAACAACTGAAATCTAATTATGGTTCATCTGGCTCAGAACCTGTCCTTGGAACATCTGTTTTGAGACCCAAATGCTTTCTATGAACCTGTAACAAAAGCACTTTAAAATGCTAATTTAGATTATATACATGAGAATTATTGGCTGTTTTAATGAATAGTGTCCGATAATAATAATTTGTACTATTTCAATTGGTTCATTAGCTTTTTCATTGTTGAATAATTGGTGGGAAACACTGACATTTAAATAATAGTAATATTTATTTCTCTATTTTTTATTTCTGGTTTTATAATTTTAAATAGTTTTTCAAAGGGTAATTCAGCCTGGGCAGTGCCTTTTAAATAACTATTTGGAGAAAACTGATAATGAGCCTTGCTTCTGGCTGTCAGAAATGGAATGAACCCCACCTGCCTCACCTGAGGGAGGGCCTGGAAGTGTCTCGTAATTGTGTTAGAATTATGACCCCTGTGGTGTGTAGCTCCTGAAAGATCCAAAATCCCCAAATCCTCTTGTCAGATCAGAATTACTTTTTTACCTCCTGTACCTGTGGCAGCTGTGTGGCTTATGATGGATCAGAGGGAGGCAAAGCTGTGAGTTCATCGAGTCCAGGATATTCTTCTGTGTGATGGCTTACCAGGACGTGCAGTGTTCTGCAGCCATAAAAAGGCTTTTAAGTAGACACTATCACTCTGCAACAGAAGCATAAAAAGAATGGAAGCAGAATAATTATTTTCCCTAGCCACAGGCACATGTTGCTTCATGACAGCCACTTCTCTTATGTATTTTAGTGGGATAAGGCTGAGGTGTAGGCAGTAACCTAAAGGGACTGCGGTAACTAGGCACTGTACATACAGATGACACATGGTATCACTGGAGTAACTGAGATGTATTGGTACTGTGATGTGTGTCACAATGGATGGGTACAAGCCCTCCAGCAGAGGTCAGTAGGGATGATGAGGAGGGACTGGCCCTCCACATAAGGGGAGACTTTGGGGTACGTGGGGCTTCTCTATGGAATGGGTGGCAGGAGGGTGAGAGTGAGGAGGTCAGGGCTGGGAGAGATGGCAGGGATAGGGGTGACGCAGCAGAGTGGGGGTATGGTGTTACTGACCTCCTGGTCAGGGAGAAGGGGACAAAGAACATGAGAAAGTCTCTGGTCACCTACCCTGGTTCTCCTGGGGGACTTCATCTTCCCTGATGTTAGCTGCAAGGGAGATGCAGCAGCACACGAGCTGCCAGGAAGATTCTGGAGGGTGTCAGGGATAACTTTGTCATATAGGTCCTGGAGGGGCCAAGAAGGGACTAGGCAGAGCTGGACCTGCTGGTCAATAACAAGGAGGAGCTGCTAGGGGAGGTGGTAATGGAGGGCAGCCTTGGCTGTAGGAACCATGACATAGTGATGGTCAAGATCTTGGGGAGAGTGAGGATTACAGAGTAGCAGAGTACAGACCTCAGACCTTAAGAAAGCAAACTTTGGTATGCTCTAAAGAAAAGAAAATGTGAGGGGGTGGGGGAAGGTGTACAACACAATGGACTATTTTCAAGGGCCTCAGCAAAAGAGCAGACATAATGCTTTTCCATGGGACAGAAAATTTGGCATTCTAATAACTTCAGATGAAAAATCAAATAACTACTTTATATGAAGCAAAATGGAAAATCCTGCCACCAGTTTGAGATCTGCACTTTTTTATTTTGGAGCACGTTCACTTTAAATTGTATGTCTCTAAAATGTTAGGCAGTAACATGGCAATTAGAGTTCAAATAATTTATTTCTTTGTTCCTTCCAGTAGGCTGAGTTCCCTGATTAACTTCCCTCTCCCATGACACACAGTCAGCTGGTGACTCCAATGGTGTATTACATATCTCTGTCAGGAGCTGCTTGAGGTACTTCAGCAGTAGAGTAAACTGGACAAAGTCCTTACCACTTGAAAAAGGAAAGAGACACATATTACAATCCCCATAATTGTCCATGGTAGTTTAAAAGAGAGAGGTAGCATGAAAAAGATGTTAAAAAGAAATGTTTCAGGTGCAGGCAAAATAAAACTACAAACCAAACAAACTTCCCAACAAAATGCTTCAGTTCAGGTCAAACTGACAAATGAAAATACTTCGCTATTTAGTGAAATAAAAAAATTTGCACAGGAAATTTCTTTTTTTAGCCAAAATTTATTTCCTATTGATGTTTTTTAGCTAGTAGTTCCCAGATCATCTTTATTAGATACTAATTTCCTAGAAAACATTAATTGGATACTGCTGACTCCCTAGGGTCATGCTGAAAATCACACTGGAAATAATGGAAAAATCATTTTGGTTTTATACATACATGTACTTGGAAGAAATATATATACCCCTAGGGACTGTATACATTCTGATTACATTCAATTTACTCAAAATGATGATTGAAGTTACTCTTATTTGACATCATTTATCTACACATTTATGGGTTGCTATACCTAACACTAATGATACACTCCCATTCATTAATAATTGTTTGGAAAACATGGCTTCAGATCCAAGCTTTCAAGGATGGTGGAGAAAGCTGTGCTTTGGAAATGGGGCATTTCTTCAGGTCATTAAAGATTCATAAATCTCAATGTTCATGAATTGGTAGATACAGAAGTTTAATGATTTTGGTTAATTTCTGATTTTTATAAGGTAGTAATATTTCCAAGCCACAGCTGATATGTACTGTGTAAACATCACATTAGCTTTCCTACTCCAGCAACAGCTCATAACCCACCAGATTTCTTCTGGTCTTTAAATCAAAGCTGCCTTTAAGCGTCACAGTCTTCAATTTTATGGCTTTTCTTGAGCAGTTCATCAGAACAATCTTCCACAAAAGGGATCAATTTCATTCCCTCTCCCTCTTCTTGAGTGCTGTCTCTAAAAGAGCTGCCCCTGCTATGGAGGAGGGAGGGCGTTCCCATGGGATCCCTCAAATAAACAGGTCTCTCCGTGACAAGTCAAAAGCTCCTCCACTCTCTGAAGACCTCCCTTAGTTATAAAGCAATGATACATTTTAGTGAAAAGAAATAGAATTAAATAAAAGCAGTAATAAACCCCCCTATTACTGTTAGCCATGGAAGGATAGGCAGGCAGTCTCATTTAATGCCTTTATTTTCTAATTAGAAGATCTATTATCAGCCAAAACAAACTTTAATTCATTAGTTAAGTTTGCCACTGTTTTGCCATAAGATGACACAGGCATGATTTTTGTTGTTGTTGTTGCAAATTTGCCACACACCCATGGCATTCCCCCTGAATTTAATATGGTTATGTACTCTATGAGTCAGTGTAAATGATCCTACAAATTGGGAAAAGTGTGATTTGTTTACATGCTTCCATAGCAATGCTTCTTTCCTCAAAAAAAAAAAAAGTAAAGAAGAAAGTAAATTTCAAACAGAACCTTTTAGATCTCTTTGCAGAACAAATGAAATCAGTGTGTTATTCAATATATAATGAATTTTCAGGAACTAAGACAAAATAAGGATTATTTTACAAATGCTTATAATACACCTAGTCCTACTATTTCTTAAAATGTCTTTCATTACATTGTTTCCTCTTTAACTCAAGAAAACCACAAAAGAGAAGGTAGAGGTTTATTGCAATAATTGTGCATAGCATTAGCTTTAAATAACTGACAGTAATAGATTTGCTATCAACAGTGTTACACTGTCATCTGTGCTGGTCACAGCTGCCTGCCTAGCATAATTAGGGACACCTAGTTGCACCTTCCCATATGCTAGTATTTTGATCAACCACTTAGCTTTTGCTGACAACTGCCTCTTACAGACAAGCAAGATGGTTAATTTGGGATGTCTCTTAGGTCTGTCTTGATCTGGGAGAATGCAAGTACTTGGTGTTCAAATAACTAAACCTTGATGTGAGTAAAATATTTTTAAGAGTCAATTTTGAAACAAGTAGAAGTCAATTAGAACATCTTATTTTGTCTCAGATTTTAAAAATAAAAATAATTACACATATAATTCCATCTTACACACTACAGAAACACATCATCCTGAGTTAGAAAAATTCCCTGTGTATTTTCAGGATTAATAAGATGAGTAGATGTGCACTTGTTATGTTTAAGATTAGATGACATGCAAGGACTACTTGCAACAAATGAGTCTCACTGATTTGGGTTTGTGTGGTGGGGTTTTGGGGGGGGGGGGGGGGGGGGCTACAGGGTTGGCTCCTGTGAAAAGCTGCTAGAAACTTCCCTGGCTCCAAGTCAGACCTGCCTCTGGCCAAGGCTGAGCCCATCAGCGACAGTGGCAGTGCCTCTGGGAGAACAGATTTAGGAAGGGGAACCTGCAGTGAGTAGTGGGATTGGAACGTGAGAGGAGCCCCTCTGCAGACACTGAGCTCAGTGAAGAAGGAGGGGGAGGAGGTGTGCCGGAGGAGGGGATGCCCCTGCAGCCCATGGTGAGACGGCAGGCTGTCCCCCCCCCAGCCCATGGAGGGGAGCGGGGGTGCAGATGCCCACCTGCAGCCTGGGGAGAGAGGAGCCCACGCCGGAGCAGGGGGATGCCCCCCAAGATGGCCGGGACTCCATGGGAAAGCCTGCACTGGAGCAGCCTGTGCCTGAAGGACTGCAGCCCCTGGAAAGGACTCATGTTGGAGAAGTTCGTGAAGAACTGCAGCCTGTGGGAAGGATCCACATTGGAGAAGTTTGTGAAGGACTGTCTCCCGTGGGAGGGAGCCCACAGTGGAGCAGGGGAAGAGTGAGGAGTCCTCCCCCCTGAGGAGGAAGGAGCAGCAGAGACAACATGTGGTGAGCTGACACCAACCCCCATTCCCCATCCCCCAGCGCTGCTGGGGGGGCAGGAGGTAGAGAAAATTGGGAGTGGAGTTGAGCTGGGAAGGAGGGAGGGGTGGGGGGAAGGTGTTCTAAAGTTTGGTTTTACTTCTCATTATCCTTGTTTTGATTTGATTTGCAGTAAATTAAATTGATTTTGTTTCTTCCCCAAGTTGAGCCTGTCTTTTGCCCATGACCATAAGTGGTGAGTGATCCCTCCCTGTCCTTGTCTTGACTCATGAGCCTTTCTTTATATTTTCTCCTCCTCATCGCATCCGGACCAGGTGGGGGAGGAGTGAGAGAGCAGTTGCATGGTACTTTGTAACCGGCTGGATTTAAACCACAACACTCACCAAGGCCCTTCCTGAAGCAGTCAACAAAGGTTGTAGTATTTTGCTGTTCTAAGGAGTCTGAAAGACATTTCTTTTTATGAGACTCTCCCCCAGACATACATGTCATAAGGAGGACTACATCCCAGAGGACATATAAAACTCGGACCTTAGCCTTAAGCTCTTTCACAGCCACTTTCCATTCCCCTGATGCCTCTTCCTCTTTATGCCTACACAGATGCCAGATAGTGACATGAAGACCTTTATATGTTGATCATTCTCCAGAAATAGCTCTAGGGCAGAGTTCTGTAGACTTTTACTTAACCCCTCTTAATTGCTGTTGGGAAGATGGGGATGTAATTTGATTGCCTTTGTAACAGAAGACACAGCTGAGAATCACAAAAGTTTACAGCCTGAGAGAAAAGGTGAATGGGGAAAAACAGTTTCTGCTGGATGTTTCTAAATAAATTTTTCTCCCTTTCAACAGAGGCACACATGGAGAGCTATGTAAATGAAACCAATTTTATGACAAGCGTATTAATGTCACCATAATTTAAAAATAAAATTTGCCTGAAATGGTAAGCCAAATCAGATGTAATTTGAGCAGCCTAAACAAAGAAAAACTTAAGAGACACACTGATTTGTCCTCATCATCTCTCCCAGTGGATGAGTAAAGTAATCAGATTGCAACTGTACCCTTGAGAAAGCTGCTATGGCATCCCATGTACCTCCACACTGCCCTGCTGTCCCACAGAGTTAATTTTTTTCAAGCCCTCCACCTCTTCCTTTGTGGGGAGCTATGATCCATAACAGCAGGTTAATTAGAGGAAAAAAGTTAAGCTGGTGCCTTCAATGCCAAAATATTGGTTTGGCCTCACTGGTGGAGCACAATGAAAAAAATAGAGATGGTGGTGGTGAGGGTTATCCCAGGATTTTAATCCTTCCCCTTTGATAGTCTACTTTTTAGCTTGGTTGTCTAAGTGCAAAATAAACAGTTTAAGTTTGTACTCCTCTTACTATCACCCAATTTCTGAACTGTAGATTGAACTTCCAGCAGCATTTGATATATGGGAAAACTTCAAAGTATATGCACATTCTCTTATAATAAAGGAGAAAAGATATGAAGAGGGAGACCCTATTCCTTCAATAAAAGACAAGACAACAGTCTAAGCTCTATTCTTGGTACATGAAAGACAATTCACACAAATCAAATATCATGAACATCCCCCCTCTGCCAAAACAATGCTGAGACTTTGGTAGATAAGAGAGAATCCAACCGTGAAATCTTCCAGCAACACTGTGCCTGTTTGGTGCTGTTCCTCGTGCCCTGGCTGGCTGTTGTGTACTCTTAAACAGCTGGTGCATCCCAGGAACTACTGGCAAACTGACAATGCACCTGTAATATAATACGTGTACCAATATAGCAATGCACTTAGCATTATTAGTACTCTAATATACTTCTAGTTGTTTTATAAATAGGGTATTGCATTTTATGGAAAAAATGATGAAACATTTGATTTTCCTTGACACAATTTCTAGATTTGGAAACCCTAAAGTTTCCAGCAGAGTCTGAGAAATTCCCGGTCCTTCATCTCTCTTATAATCACTTATAATTAGCTGTCCTGCTGTCTTGAGCAGATAAACCTCTGATTTATGCTCCTCCATCACAAGAACCAAAATAAGAGCAAAGTTAAAGCAAGTTAGTTCTGTTGGTTTGTTGTTTTACATGCTGGTTCTTTCTTGCAACTTCAGTGGTAGGCCACAGTATCTTGTATTAGGAACTGTGTAAAAGGAGAACTAAAAAACAATGTATAAACCAGAAAATATTTTCTAAGCCAGAAAATGTCAGGAGAAAGCAACAAAAAAAGAATTCTTCCTTTCTGCTGATTGCAAAGAAAGGGGATACAAGAAAACAATTTTGGATTGACTCAGCATGAGACAAACCTCTTATAAAAAATCTTGTATTTAACTCATTCACCATCTTCCTTCTGTCCTTAAAGGTATGCAAGTTGTGAGCTGGTAGTACTATTTCAAAGTGAAGACAGATGTTTCTTTTTTGCCCTTTTGCATGAAAATGTGGGAAAACACTGTTTTGTAGTTTGCATCTCCTGAAATTGGCTGAATGTCAACAAATGTTATCTACTTCCTTAATTCTCCTAATTTTTCTACAAATGTTCTTTCTATTTAAAGTCTGAAGGGAGACACACCTTGAAAATTCTAGATTGGTCATTGTTCAATGTGGTCTACTTTCTAGACATCACTAATATAAAAAGCAAAAGAAAGTTACTGAGAAATTGCAACCTGGCCCGACAAGGTTACAGGTTTAATGGGGGTGGTGGCAACATGAAAATTGGTGAGGAAACTCCTTCTGGGATGCCCACGTGGTATGAACAGTCTTTCGCTGTGCTGATAACAAAACTGCTCAAGCATCCACATGTATGTATAAAACATTGTCTTTTTTTTTTGTTCTCCCATGTTGTCCAGTTCTCAACATCATTCAAGATGTACCTCAAGTCCATCAGAACTGTTCAGGCATGTTCTAAATTCTTTTGTTCTCTTTGTTCTTTTCTCCATTATTCATGTATAGGGCTCTAGGGCAACCACCCCACCTTTATCATAGAATCATAGAAGGAATCTCAAAAGATCACCTAGTCCAACCTTTTGTGGGAAAGGGAGCCTGCATGAGATTATCTAGCACCTGTTGAACTGCATCTTGAAAACCACCAGCAATGGGAACTCTACCATGTCCCTGGGGAGGTTGTTCCAGTGATTAATTGTTCTCATTGTTAAAAAATGTCTTTCTGATGTCAAGATGAAACCTCAGCCCATGCAACTTCTACCTATTGCCCCTTGCCTTCTACATGTGGGTTCTTGTGAAGAGAGAGCCTCCATATGCTTTGTAGCTGCCCTTTGAGTACTGGAATACTGTGATGAGGTCCCCTCTTTGCCTTCCCTTCTCCAGGAAGAAGAGACCTAACTCCTTCAGTCTTTCCTCACAGGGCAGCTTCTCCAGCCCTTTGATCATCTTCATGGCCCTCCTTTGGACCTTCTTCAGTCTGTCCATGTCTTTCATGAATTGTGGGGACCAGAATTGGACACAGTACTCCACATGCAGCCTGACAAGTGCTGAGTAGAGTGGGATGATCACATCTCTTATCTCTGCTAGTAATACCCCTGCAGACATAGCCCAGGATCCGATTGCCTTTGTTGCTGCAGCAACACACAGCTGATTCATGTCCAGCTTGCTGTCCGCCAGGATCCCTCGGTCTATTTCAGCAAGGCTGCTCCCCTGCCACAAAGATCCTAGTCTGTACTGGGCTCTTTGGTTATGTCATCCCAGGTGCAGGACCTTGCACTTCTCTTTGTTCAACTTCATGCTGTTCTTTCCTGCCCACTCGTCCAGCCTGTTGGGGTCTCTCTGGAAGATGTCTCTCCATTCTGATGTGTCCACCTCAACACACAGTTTGGCATCATCAGCAAAGTTGGTGAGGGTGCTTTCAATCTCAATTTATGAAGATGTTGAACAGTGCGGGGCCCAGTATTGGTCCCCGGCAGAA
Source organism: Buteo buteo (assembly GCF_964188355.1). Classification (NCBI taxonomy): domain Eukaryota; kingdom Metazoa; phylum Chordata; class Aves; order Accipitriformes; family Accipitridae; genus Buteo; species Buteo buteo. Next base: position 65,564,170 of record NC_134204.1, read on the forward strand.
CCCCACTTGTGTCAGGCTGCCAGCCTGAGTAAAATGCATTGATTACCATTTATCCTACCCATCAGTATAAAGAGGTACACAACTCTTATGACGAACCAAGTTTGTGCAAGGTGGGCTTGTGAGTCCTTTTTATATTACTAACAGTTTGTTCTTTGGAAAGAAGACAAGCTCTCTAGGTGCTTTTAGTACAGTTACAGACTAGATGAAAGCTGTACAGCTGTAACACAATGGTACATCAATAGCGATAAAGCAGCAAGGCCTCAGGGCTAAAGCAACAGGCAGAAACCTAAATTCTAAGGAATGTCCCCCTTTAGCTTGTGAAGGGACTTCTCTGGATTTCCATTTCTTTGCTGGTAAAATGTTTCTAATGATGCTCACTTGCTTTATAAACTGCTTTCTGCAGATGGAAGAGGCTGTATAAGAGGTAAGTGATCTTGTTATGGAATGGGTCCTCAAGCTGCACCCAAGCTTGCTTTCATTTTACATGATTTTTATTTGCATCATCCAAAGAGTATCTGTATATTAGCTGCTTTATGTCTGGAAATGTATGTTTCTTCCAGGGTGGTGATTACTTTCTAAGTGTGTGGCTACTGGGAAAAAGTGCAACTCCCTGGTTATCAGGGTATAGAGAGCATGGAAAGAAGGAGAAGCCAGAGTGTAGAGGTTGTTGCTGAACCAACTCCCTTTTCAGCCTCGGATCTCACTGATCTGCTGATCATTTCCTGTATTAAATCATTACTGACTGAAGTCAGGTAATACAATGTTGCCCATTACACTATTGCTTGGAGCTAAATGTGCGAAGTCTGTTGTTTGTGTGCATGCTATGTTACAAGTCGTATTGTCGACATGACAAGATACTTTCAGGTTTGTTTTTTTTGTTGTTGTTGGTTTTTTTTTTTAATGTCTCAAACCATTTTCTGTCTTTATGGGCTATACAGCCATATGTGTCTTATTTCTTGGGATTCAAATGATTTGTGAGTGCTATCACTTTCAGTGCAGTGTAAATAGGCAACTTTAAAATATGAGTAACTGACAAACTACGAAAGTGAAGGGCACTGATTTGATATATCTCAGGTCAGGGGAAAAACTGTCATTTGTGTTGTGTGTGTGTCCCGTCCCCCCCCAGCTTTAACTGTTTTGAGAGGAAGAATCACCATAATTCATTGCATTCCTAATACATTAACACAGAGAAAAAAACACAGTTCCTTCTGAAAATTGAGATAGCTGTTATGTAAACATGACAGAGGAACCTGCTACTCTGGGGCAAGCCTGTGTCATGCTGCAAACATGTGTGAAAGGGGGGAAAGATTTAAGCAAGTGTTTGGAAGCTTTTCCTCTTTTCCTCCCCACTCTGAATTCCTTGTACTGGGCGAAAGCAGCTCTAACTTCACATAATCATAAAAGCTCTGAGATCTCCTCTTCTTAACATGGACATTTAACCTCCATCCTCATTGTATCCAAGCAGCTAATGCTCCCTGGATTATCCTTTAAAGAAGGAAGGAGCTTGTACCTTTTTCTACAGATGAGGAAATGAAGCACAGAGCAATGAAGGGCTACATCTGAAGAGCACTGAAGTGAATCCAGAACTCAAGAGCATGGTCTCACAGGATCCATGGTCTGGCTTATGACTGGGGTATTGTAGAACTGCCTCCCCTTCCAGCTCCCTTCCACTACCATATTGCTTTCCTTGAGCTGGAGCCAAGTGCTCCTGCGAGTATGGTCAGCCGATTCAGCTCACTGATTGATCTAGAAATAAGGAAACTTTGAGGGACAAGGACACGTTCTTACTGACTTTCACAAGCATCACTGAAATGGATCTTTTCCCATCTATTTGAAAGCTTTGGTAGAAGTGAACCTTTTAGCCACCCTAATTATATCCTTACTGCAGAATAATGTTCCATTTAAAAGTGTCACAGATTCCAAGATGTGGTCTCACTAGTGGACACAACACATCCAAATCAAGGGGAATGCAAATTGTCATGTTAGTATGATCACACTGCAAAGGAAGCTTATCATAGACTGCGAATTTCTCGCTAAAATACCTTTTAATAAATAAAGATTTAAAATATCAAGCTCAGTGTGACCATGTAGAACAAATAGAAAAAAATACATACTGTAGTCTGATACGGAGTTTCCCGCCCTGCGTCTCATATAGCTTCCTGTTGCACAGTCTTTCTGTATCCTGCAGACTCTCCTGTGATTAGCTTTGCTCTGCAGGTGTGGGACGTAAGCACAGGTTGTGTCTGTGCTGTGTTTCAGACACTGGCCTGAATTCACACTCTTGTTGCATTTGTAGCTTCTGGAGGCATATCTAGACTTAGATGTGGACTTGGGTATGGCAGGAAGAAAAAAACTTGGGCTCCACACTAAGGTTTCACACAGGTCTAACCACATCTTTACTACGGTGAATGGATGAAAAGCAATGCTACTCACACAGCTAGTCCTGCGTATCTGATCACTACCCAATACCATGCAGACAGGTCAGGCCCGCAACCCTCCTGAAAGGACTTTGGCACCACCTATGACAGTGACAATTTCATCTGCTTGGACACTCTGGAGCAAAAAGGGTGAACAGACCCAAGCCAGGCACAGTGCCAGGGTTTCAATTGTCTTTGCAGCTTGACCAATAGCTACTGTACCAATAGTCATGTGTAGTCATGGCTGGAGGAACTGCTTGCTTATGGTGACGGAGAAATTCTGTGGAATTGAAATCGCATGATCTGTGCCTCAGCTACTGCCCTAAACACTTGAGAATCTCACTTTTTTGCTGGAACCCAATGCATGAGTTGAAGACATCTTGCAGCTATGTTATTGTGAATATCCCTTTGACCATACGTAGATATGTAAGGCCAAAAAAGGTGAAAGTCTGCAGATGATTGTGCAATGCATCAGAAAACGTACCTCTCAAAGACCACTGGCCTGAGCCAGCTGTACCCTCTCTGTCAAGGAGCAACAAAGGCCACTGCTCCCTGGGGGATGGGGAGCCGGGGAGCCAGGGCAGGGGCCTCACCATCCAATGTCACAGCACAGATCATGAGGTAGTATGGTGGTGGCGAGGCAGGACGGAGGTGAAGCCAGGAAGCCAGTCTGCTGGTCAGGGTCAAGACCAAGCCAGCGTCTGACAAGCAGATCCCATGGTGATGGGCAGAAGAAAGAAGCCCCCAGGTCAGGGTCTGTCTGGCCACATCCGTGTCCAAGCAGAGGCACGGCTGTGCCTGAGCCATGGCTAGAGGGACCAAAGGCACAGGGCTGAGCTTCAGTCGGTGCCTGAGGGTGGGGGTGAGGGACGGAGGCCCCACGCAAGGCTGGTCATGGCCATTAAGGCTCATTGATGCCTTCAGGTCCTTGATGCTCTTGAGGCAGTGGGTTCATGACATTGGTGCTTAATACCAAGAGAAAGACCATGTCCTTGCACTGGAGCATATCCCTGCAGTCCCTCTGGGAGCTGTCAGAGCCAGACGTTAGGAGGAAGATCTCTATGAAGTTTCACTAGGGTCAGCGGAGGTCATGATCTCTGATGGGCATCTGGGCGATTTCAAACATAAAGCTGTGGGCTTCTGTTCCCCCAGCCTTTTATTGTGCTGGTGAACGCTATGCAAGGAGAGTTACAGCCACACAGGCCTCTCACTTAAGTGGATGGGGTACTCCCTCAACAGGTTCTTCTTCCCTGAGGCACATGTGGAGCTCCTGCAGCTTCATCTTCACCAGCTGCTGTGCACTGTGCAGCCTGCTGGAGCCTATTTCGTCTATATATTTGATCTATATACTAAACTAACTTTCTGAGAAGAAGGTTTGTACTAAGAGTAACAGTCATCAGGAGACAGAATAGCTCAAGGGATGCTTCAGACCTCTGGGTCACTGAATCAAAAGAAGCTTACTCCAGGTCAGGTGCAATGGAGACCTATCCAACAGGTTTTTGGTAGGGTCTGCCAGCCAGATGATGAACAGACAGCTCTGGGGACTGATCTACCATACCATCTGTAGGATACCTTCTTGAGGTCAAGGTTGTAAAAGCAAGGTGTCAAAGCACAGTAAGAAAGCTTGTACTGCTGTTCCCTTGATGGTGTTCTCCAGGTAGATGTAAGGTTTCATCATCCTGCTTAAAAAAGTTTTACCTTTCAGATGTAGTAATTTCCCCTTTGAGCTGCTTTTGCTCAAGACTTTTTATATATTCCTCTCAAAGTGAATGGATTGCTGCCTTTTTGATACAAGTTTTATAGTATCCAAACCTGTTTTCTTGTGCAAGTAAAAAATTTGATCTTGCATGCAGTGAAGCCAATGGCATCTTCAGCTCTTGAACCTTGCCAGACTACTTTATAATACTAATCTGTTTACATCATCCAAAGATACTTTTAATTTGACAAAATTACATGAAGAACCGTTTCTTAAAGAGCAAATTATTTATAGTTAATGCAATTCACAGTAAGCGAAAGTGTGTAGCTGCAGAAACCAAAAAATAAATTATGGCATTCTTCAGATCAGTGGCATTTTTCTTCTCTCCTTTAAGTATGTGCTAAGGCATTTAAAGCTTATAGAATCACTGAATCATAGAATCATTTAGGTTGGAAAAGACCTTTATACAGGCAGGTCATGAACAACACAATTTGGTTTTGTACTGAAATATTTCATTTGTACTTCCTTAATTACTGTTGAATTGTAAAAATACATTTACGTAATAAAATTTTAAATTATACAAATTGTGTCACATTTTAATACCTGCCAAATTCAGAGCATTTTTCTGCAGAATGTGTAACGCGGGATGATCTACCATTAATGCACATATTTCTTAATTATATGTTATAAATGTCAGTGTATGCAAAACTCTTCCCACTAAAAAAAGGAGGAAGATTTTTGACAAGTAACGTTGTGAGCTCCATGCTACATTCTGTCCTTAGGTACCCTGTTGTGAGTGAGAGCAAAATCCACATCACGGAATTTTTAGAGTAGACTTGGTATGGAAGCTCACTTGCAAAGGAGCCAACCTAAGTGGCGTGCTTTGGTTCACCTACAGTAACTGCTACACTCATTTATTTACATAGAATCATAGAATCATTTAGGTTGGAAAAGACCTTCAAGATCATCGAGTCCAACCATCAGCCATGCCCACTAAACCATGTCCCGAAGTACCCCGTCCACTCGCTTTTTGAATATCTCCAGGGATGGTGACGCAACCACTTCCCTGGGCAGCCCATTCCAATGTTTGACCACCCTCTCTGTAAAAAATGTTTTCCTAATATCTAACCTAAATCTCTCTTGCCTCAGCTTAAGGCCATTTCCTCTTGTCCTATCTCCAGCCACCTGACAGAAGAGACCAGCACCCACCTCACTACAACCCCCTTTCAGGGAGTTGTAGAGAGCCATAAGGTCTCCCCTCAGCCTCCTCTTTTCTAGGCTAAACAGCCCCAGTTCCCTCAGCCGCTCCTCGTAAGACTTGTGCTCCAGGCCCCTCACCAACTTGGTTGCCCTCCTCTGAACACGTTCCAGCACCTCAATGTCCTTCTTGTAGTGAGGCGCCCAAAACTGAACACAGCACTCGAGGTGCGGCCTCACCAGTGCCCAGTACAGGGGGACAATCACCTCCCTGTTCCTGCTGGCCACACTATTGCTGATGCAGGCCAGGATGACGTTGGCCTTCTTGGCCACCTGGGCACACTGCTGGCTCATATTCAGCCGGCTGTTGACCAGCACACCCAGGTCTTTCTCTGCCGGGCAGCTTTCCAGTCACTCTCCCCCAAGCCTGTAGCGCTGCGTGGGGTTGCTGTGACCCAAGTGCAGGACCTGGCACTTGGCCTTGTTGAGCTTCATACGACTGGCCTCAGCCCATCCATCCAGCCTGGCCAGATCCCTCTGTAGAGCCTCCCTACCCTCCAGCAGATCGACCCTGCCTCCCAGCTTGGCGTCGTCTGCAAACTTGCTGAGGGTGCACTCAATCCCCTCATCCAAATCATCGATAAAGTTATTAAACGGAACGGGGCCCAACACCGAGCCCTGGGGAACACCACTTGTGACCCGCCGCCAACTGGATTTCACCCCATTCACCACAAGCCTCTGGACTCAGCCATCCAGCCAGTTTTTCACCCAGTGAAGAGTACATTTGTCCAGGCCACGAGACGCCAGCTTCTCAAGGAGTATGCCATGAGAGACAGTGTCAAAGGCCTTGCTGAAGTCAAGGTAGATAACATCCACAGCCTTTCCCTCATGGGTCATCTGGTCATAGAAGGAGATCAGGTTGGTCAAGCAGGACCTGCCTTTCGTAAACCCATGCTGACGGGGCCTGATCCCCTTCTTATCCTGGACTTGCCATGCGAGTGCTCTCAAGACAAACCATTCCATGATCTTCCCCGGTACCGAGGTCAGGCTGACAGGCCTGTAGTTTCCCGGATCCTCCCTCCGACCCGTCTTGTAAATGGGTGTCACATTGGCAAGCCTCCAGTCCTCTGGGACCTCCCCCGTTGACCAGGAACACTGATAGATGATAGAGAGTGGCTTGGCAAGGACCTCTGCCCGCTCCCTCACTACTCTTGGATGGATCCCATCAGGTCCCTTAGATTTGTGAGTGTTCAGATGGCATAGTAGGTCCCTAACTATTTCCTCCTGGATTAAGGGGGGTATGTTATGCTCTTCATCCTTACCTTCCAGCTCAAGGGGTGGAGTACCCTGGGGATAACTGGACTCACTGTTAAAGACTGAGGCAAAGAAGGCATTAAGTACCCCGGCCTTTTCCTCATCACTGGTTGCTATGTTCCCTTCCGTATCCATGAAAGGAAAGATACTGTCCTTGGGATTCTTTTTACTGTTAACATATTTGTAAAAACATTTTTCGTTGTCCCCTACCATAGTGGCCAGATTTAGTTCTAGCTGAGCTTTTGCCTTTCTAATTTTCTCTCTGTATGATCTAACAAGATCCCTGTACTCCTCCCAAGTTGCCCGCCCTTTCCTCCAGAGATGACAAACTCTCCTTTTTTTCTTGAGTCCTAGCTCAGGAAAGCTCCCCGTTCAGCCAGGCCGGTCGTTTTCCTCGGCGGTTCAACTTGCGGCACATGGGAATAGCCTGGTCCTGAGCCATTAAGATTTCCTTCTTAAAGAATGTCCATCCCTCCTGGACCCCTTTGCCCTTCAGGACCGTCTCCCAAGGGACTCTCTCAACCAGTGCCTTGAAGAGGCCAAAGTTTGCTCTCCGGAAGTCCATAGTGGTGGTTTTGCTGACCACCTTCCTTGCCTCACCAAGAATTGAAAATTCTATCATTTCATGGTCGCTAAGCCCAAGACTGCCTCCGACCATCACGCCTCCCACCAGTCCTTCCCTGTTCGTAAACAACAGATCTAGCAAGGCTCCTCCCCTGGTTGGCTCACCCACCAGCTGTGTCAGGACGTTATCTTCCACACACTCCAGGAACCTCCTAGATTGTTCACTCACTGCTGCGTTGTATTTCCAGCAGATGTCTGGAAAGTTGAAGTCCCCCACGAGGACAAGGGCACACGATTCTGAGACTACTGCCAGCTGCTTGTAGAATGATTCATCCGTCTCCTCAACCTGGTCGGGCGGTCTATAACAGACTCCCAGCACAATATCTGCCTTATTGGCTTTCCCTCATCCTCACCCATAAGCACTCCACCTTGTCATCAGAATCGTGTAGCTCTGTACAGTCAAAACATTCCCTAACATAGAGAGCCACCCCACCACCGCTTCTACCTTGCCTATCCCTTCTGAAGAGCTTGTAGCCATCCATTGCAGCACTCCAGTCATGGGAGTTGTCCCACCATGTTTCTGTGATGGCGACTAAGTCGTATCTATCCTGCTGCACAATGGCTTCCAGCTCCTCCTCTTTACGGCCCGTGCTGTGTGCCCTGGCATAGATGCATTTGAGCTGGGCTATCGAATCCACTGCCAACATTGGCACGCTGCCCCCAGGCTCACCTCTGGTGCACCTAGTTTTATCCCTTACCCCCTTCAAACCTAGTTTAAAGCCCTTTCTATGAGCCCTGCCGTCTCACGAGCAAGGATCCTCTTACCCCTTTGAGACAGCTGGACACCATCCGTCGCTAGCAAGCCCCGTGCTGTGTAAACCTCCCCATGATCAAAAAACCCCCAATTCCACCGATGGCACCAGCCTCTGAGCCACGTATTAACCAGGTGTGTTTTCCTGTTCCTTTCAGTGTATCTCCCTGCCACTGAAGGGATTGAGGAAAACACTACCTGTGCTCCCGATGCTTCCACTAATCGTCCCAGTGCCCTGAAGTCCCTTTGGATTTCTCTCCGCAGTCTCATCGCTGCCAACCTGCACCACCAGCAACGGGTAATCATCAGAGGCCCGAACCAGACCCGGGAGCTTCCCGGTAATGTCTTTTACCCGGGCCCCAGGGAGGCAGCAGACTTCCCTGTGGGATGGGTCAGGTCTGCCTGTTGGGCCCTCCGTCCCCCTCAGAAGGGAGTCGCCTACGACCATTACCCTCCCTTTTCTTTTTTCGGAGGTGGTGAGGATGCGCGGGGCTGCCCGACCGGGCCTAGGCACCTCCCTAGGTAGGCCTTCCTCTACGGCCTGATCCTGACGGGCCTGGTCCGCAAGTGCCAGAGCCCCATACCTGTTGTGTAGGGGGCAACTGGGAAGGTGAGGGAGACCGGGAGGGGATTCGCCTGCCTCCCTGAGCAGGGACCTGTATCCGTCCCCCTCCAGCTCTCAGGTCCCCTCCTGCCCGGGGGCCCTCCGCTTCTTGCGGAGCTGCCGTCTGCTGCCTCTGCCCCAGGGACGGTTGGTAGGGCGTGGGCCCACCAATCTCTCTCCCTCTCGCGCTCCCTGATACTCCTCAACCTTCCCGCTGCCTCCTTCAGCTCCGCCACCCGGCTGAGCAGATGGTTCACCCGGTCACACCTCACCCAAGAGGCGTCCCCGCCGACCGCCATCGTTGGTGACAGACGCAGGCACTCCCTGCAGCCAGAGACCCGGACAGCTGCACGTTTGCACGGGAGCTCTGCCTGCGTCGCTGCGTTTTTCCCGACAACGGCTTTCCCCCGAGCGGCAACTCTACCTGGGTCTCACGCCCACCGCTTGAGCGGCCTTCTCCAGCCGGGAAGAGGAGGAAGAGGAAGGGGAAGAGGAATAGGAATAGGAAGAGGAAGAGGAAGAGGAAGAGGAAGAGGAAGAGGAAGAGGGGGGCGGCACCCTGCCTGCCCGAACTGCCGTGCCAGCTGCCACGCCGCGCTCCCGTTCGCCCGTGCTCCTCGGGGCCGTTCAAGTCTCCCGCGGTTGCCCCTGGCAAATCCTCGGGAAAGCTACTGAGCAGAACGGGGCCGTTCAAGTCTCCTCTCTGGCGAGAGCCGCCAGCTCCGGCCGGTCCCTCCGCTCTTCCCCGGCGCTCCGGGAACCTCCCGCTCCGCCTCAGTCCGGCGCTGGGCTGCACGCTTACCCTTGCCTCTGCTGGCCTCGCCGCTGACCGAATGCTGCTGACCGAATGAACCACTGCGTTCAAGTCCAGACAGACAGACTGCCTTGCATTGAGCTACCTTTCTTCGCCAAGTGGGCGCTTAAGAAGGTCTTGAATGTCAGGGTAGAATGGTTAGTTGCAAAACCACGAGAAAGATGTTTTGTGGCCAAATGTTGTCAGGGTAAAAAAAAAATATTAATCCCTTCCGTTCTGCTTTTGTGTCTTGGCGTGAGCTACTGTGCTTATCGTCTACACTGGAACGTCGAGACTTAAATTATGGCACCTGTCTGTAGAATCCATGTGGCTGCCTGAAATGTCCCAGCACTAGCTGCTAGGGGAGAAGGGAAGAAGAGTGTGTCAGCGTTTCCCAAGGCCATTCCTGAAGTACATGGCATGCAGTTTAACTGGATGCCTTGCTCTTTGAGGACATGCAAGCTTCCTGACTTTTCACTTTTGAACTGCAGCACTTTTGAAGTTCTGATCGCTACTGGATATTTTAAGAAACTCAGAGGCTACAGTTCAGCCTCACCAGAGTCTGGCAGGGCCCAGAGAAGTTGCTGGCCCATAGGGTGCCTTGCGGCAGCCCCCCTGAGACCAGAAAGGAACAGTGTTAGAAACCAGTACTTGGCCTGTTGGCATTTCATCTGATGCCACGTTGAGGAAAGAACTGCACTGGCCTAGGGTGGGGCCAACAATGAATATAGACCTGGATGCTCCGGGTTGTGGCCGCTCAGGTCTTGCAGGCTGATCTCCAGGCTCAGGGATCCCACCTCCTCTCTGGGCAACTGTGGTGGGTTGACCCTGGCTGGGCGCCAGGTGCCCACCAAAGTCGCTCTATCGCTCCCCCTCCTCAGCTGGACAGGGGGGAGAAAATAAAACAAAAGGCTCATGGGTCAAGATAAGGACAGTTTAATAAAGTGAAAGCAAAGGTCACGCGTGAAAGCAAAGAAAACCAAATGCTGTTATTCTCTACTTCCCACCAGCAGGCAATGCCTAGTCACCCTCTGGGAAGCAGGGCTTCAGTAGGCGTAGTGGCTGCTCTGGAAGACAAAAATGCCCCCCCTTCCGTCTCCCTTTACTTAGCTTTTATATCTGAGCTGACGTCATATGGAATGGAATATCTGTTTGGTCAGTTCAGGTCAGCTGTCCTGGCTATGTCCCCTCCCAGGATCTTGCCCAGCCCCAGCCTGCCACTGAGGGGGGCAAAAATGTTGGAGAGACAGCCTTGATGCTGTGCCAGCACTGCTCAGCAGTAGCCGAAACACTGGTGTGTTATCAACACCTTTCTGGCTACTGATGCCAGAGCACAGTGCTACGAGGGCTGCTATGGGGAGAATTAACTCCATCTCAGCCGGACCCAATACAGCAACCTGCTCCAGGGCTTCATGATCCTCACGGGGATTTTGGTTTTGATTCCGTATCTCCAGCCCGAACCCCTCGAGTTCCAGGAGATGCCACCGTCTCTCACCCTCCCACCAGGCAGGGCTGGGAAGAGCCTGCCCCCATCCCCTTGACGCCTTCCCCGTGGGCACTGGCGTGTGCTGTCAGCAGCCCTGACGCCTGCTCTGCTCCACGCTGAAGCAGCCCCAGGCCCACAGACCCTCCTTGCCTGCCCTGAGCCCCTCTGCTTTGTCAGCCTCCCTCCTGCCCAGGACCCCAAAGAGGACGTAGTGCCCGGATGAGGCCGGATGGGTGCTAAGCAGAGGCAGATCACTCTTGTGCCTTCGAGGCTAGGGGAGAAAGACAGGAGAAGTCCCCCGAGGGCGAGCCAAGTGCTGTCTGTGACCCCCCGTGGGAGGAAGCAGGGGAGCGCGGGGGGCTGGCCAGCAGTGCTGGGGTGTGGGCAGAGCCTGTGGGAACTTTGTCCTGCAGCCTCCCGGGGAGGCACGAGGTGTCATCCGGTGAACCCTCTTGCCGCATGCGCCTGGAGACCTCTGCCCTGGACAGAGTGACCTGAGGGGGCCGCGGGAAGACACGGCCGAGGCCTCCGTGACTGGTGTGAAACACCGATGCCGAGCACAAGGCAAGAGTTGGGAGGACGGAGCGGGCAGCGGTGCTGCGGCAACCCCGGACGCCTGTGCTGGGGCCACAGCGCTGCTGGGGCGAGGATGGCCCACGGTGATGTCCCCAGGCGATGGACCCGATGGGACAGCGGGTTCCGACGACACCGAGGGACGGGCTGTGATGTCACCTAGCGATGGAATGTGACCAGCCGACCACCCAGCTGGCTTGTGCCCACACTCCAGCCGAGCAGTTCGTGAGGCTGGAGTGTTGAGCGAGGTCTCGGTGCTGGTGTCCTGACTGGGGAGTTGTTCCTGGCAGCTCCCTGTGCCTGACCCCAGAGCCACTGGAGGATTTTCCCCGGCCCTGGCCCTGCCAGCTCCAGGCAGCCGGGGCACCCAGGAGGCACGCTCGCAGCAGCAGAGGTGAGCTGGCTGGGGACACCTCAGCCTGAGGAGCCGGGAGCGTTTTCTTCTTAAGGGACCGGGGCATTTCTTCCACCCCTCCCCGGGCCAGCTAGTGACCCTGCCCTCTCTTCCTTTTCTAGCGTGACACCGGCTGCTGCAGCGCCAAACGGAGGGAGCAGTTCGTCATCCCCAGCTCCCCCCAGCCCACCGCAGCAGGTGGGGAGCATGGCCACGGAGCCGGACACCCGCTGTCCCATCTGCCTGGGCAGCTGGGACGACGCTGCCTACGTGATGCCATGCCTCCACCAGTTTTGTTACCAGTGCATCCTGCGGTGGGCTGAGAGCAAGCCCGAGTGCCCCCTCTGCAAGAGGAGAGTGCAATCCCTCGTGCACTCGGTGCGGGCAGATGACGACTTCCAAGAGGTCGTCATCACACCATCTGGGCTGGCGCCAGTGTCGTCCGGCACCCGCCAGGCAGGAGGAGCACCCGGGCACCCGGCTCCCCGCAGCCCCCCTCGCCCTGTACCACCCCGGGCACTGGCGGCGGAGTCAGTGCCCAGGGCTCCAGTGGGTGGCCTCCAGCCCGAAACCTGGGCGTCCCTTTTCGACGACCACCCAGCTCTGCTCCGACGCTTTCTGCCCTGGCTGCGACAGCAGCTGGGGCGGATCTTTGCGGAGGAGCCCTCGACGGCCGTCGTGTTGGAGGACCTCATCCTGTCTGTGCTGGGCTTCTTTGGTCTGGACGAAGAGGTCCTGGTCCGGCTGCTGCAGGCCAGCCTCCAGCATCGCGCGGCGACATTCGTTCAACAGCTTATGGATGTCGCCGTGCAGCGCTGCGGCAGGGAGGCCCACCGCCTGCTGGGCCTCGAGGCTGGCCGCGCTGCCGAGGAGCGGGAGGGCAGCCCCGCGGCTGCCCGTCGTCCTGCTGCCTCCCAAAGGGGGTCTCCTGCCCCTGGCCCAGCCCCCGCCGGCAGCCCACCTGGAGCCGGCGAAGAGGAGCGCCCCAGCACGTCCACCGCTGCTCTTCGTGGGGGTCCCAGCAGCCCCCCCGATGCCCCCGTTCCCACCCACGGGGAGCAGGAGGAGCCGTGCCAGGATCCGGGGGAGGCTGTGGCGGGTCCCTCCAGTCCCAGCCGCGACGGGGACCGCTCACCTGGGGGGCCACGGCGACCCCCGAAGAGGAGGGCCGGCAGCTCCCGGGACTCTTCCCAGCCCCCCAAGAGGCCACCCCGCCGGCAAAACTAGACCTAGTGCCCGGGAGCTGCCAACACCAGTGCCGGGCCAGCAGTGGGGGTACGTGCCGGCCCGCAAGTCCACCAGAAGGCTCTCAGCAGTCTCCACCTGTGAAAGAAAATAAAGTGCCTTCGGTCTGCCTGAAGTCAGCCTTCAGCAGGTCTAGACTGCTCCCGGGGCAGATGTTTCCAGCCGGGGGCTCTCCAGGACCAGCCCGTGCCCCACCGCTCATCACCCCGGGCTCGTCCTCCTCCTCACCGCACCCTCTGCCCCCACGTCCCGGGGCTCTGCTCTCCCACCAGCCTGCACTGCCGGCTGCAGCCTCGCTACAGCGGCACCCAAATCCCTCCTCCCGCGCAGCCTCACGACTCGGTGCTGCTCTCTGCATCAGCCTAGGGTCGTCCCCTGCCAAGGCAGGAGCCCCGACAAGCTCAACAAGGGGCAGCGCAAAGTCCTGCCCTCAGAGGGACACCGCCAGGCACCAGCACGTGCGGCGCGCTGCCTGGCTGGAAAGCAGCTTGGCAGAAAAAGCCCCGGAGGTCCTGGCAGGCACCAAGCTGACCGTGAGCCAACGATGGGCCTTGCCACAAGGAACACGAAGGCAGTCCTGGCCTGCATTAGGAGGCGTTTTGCCAACAGGTCGAGGAAGGTGGTCTTTCCTCTCTGCTTGGCCCTGGCGATGCCACACCAAGGGGCAGGCAGGCTGGCAGGGGGCAGGCAGGCTGGCAGGGCCCTTGCAGGAGGCCGGCAGGCACCCTGCGGACAAGCAGCAGGCAGGCGGGGGCCGGGAGCACGAAGCGGGAGCGCTGGCAGGAGGCAGCCAGGCGGGGGCGGGCCCGGGGGGGAGGAGCGCCGCCGCGTCCTCACCAATCGGCGCCGGCGATAGGGGGGCGGGCCGCTGCCCCTCGCCCCGCCTCACTCCGGGCGGCTGCCGGCGATGCTGGGGTTACGCCGCGCTGTCGGTGCGCTGCGGCCGGCCGTGGCCTCGGCAGCCGCCATGTCTACGCTGCTGGTCAGCCAGCCGCGCTACGCCTGGCTGCGGGAGCTGGGCCTGCAGGAGGAGAACTCCGGCGTGTACAACGGGCTCTGGGGCGGCGGCGGCCAGGTGCGGGCGGCGGCGCGGCCTGTGGCGGGAACCGGGCCCTGGGGTGGCGGCCGGGCCTGTGGTGCGAACCGGGCCCTGGGGTGGCGGCGCGGCCTGTGGTGCGAACCGGGCCCTGGGGTGGCGGCGCGGCCTGTGGTGCGAACCGGGCCCTGGGGTGGCGGCGCGGCCTGTGGTGCGAACCGGGCCCTGGGGTGGCGGCGCGGCCTGTGGTGCGAACGGGGCCCTGGGGTGGCGGCGCGGCCTGTGGTGCGAACGGGGCCCTGGGGTGGCGGCGCGGCCTGTGGTGCGAACCGGGCCCTGGGGTGGCGGCGCGGCCTGTGGTGCGAACGGGGCCCTGGGGTGGCGGCGCGGCCTGTGGTGCGAACGGGGCCCTGGGGTGGCGGCGCGGCCTGTGGTGCGAACCGGGCCCTGGGGTGGCGGCGCGGCCGGGCCTCGGCGGGGGCTTGGGCGTTGCGCCCCCTCCGTTGGGTAAAGGGGCGAGCGCGGCCTCGCTGTTCATCCTTCCCCGCCTCCCCCCCCTCCGGCCTCCGCTCTAGGTGGTGACGACGTACTGCCCTGCCACGAACGAGCCCATAGCCAGCGTCCGGCAGGTAAGCACGCCTTGGCCCGGCCCGGCCCGGCCTGGGGAGCTCGGGGTGGGGGGCAGGGACCCGCCGGCTGCTGGGAAGGAAGGAGCCCTCCGCTCCGCGTGGCCGGAGTGAGGGGCGTTTGGGCGTTGGTTTGGGAGGTGCTCCTCCTCTGGACCAGGTTCGCGAAGGGCAGGAGCCTGCCCGGGGTGGGTGAGGGTGGCAGGGGCCATGGGGATGTCGAATCCAGAGGCAGTCGGTGAAGCTCATCACAGCTCGGGCCGTCTGCTGGAAGTAACCGCGTGGCTTTTCTGGGAAGAAAAACAGGCTGTTCACCCTTTTTTTTTTTTTTTAACCTTTTTTTTTTTTATTCCCCCCCCTCTTCTTGCAAGCGTTGTTGGGAATAGCAAGGGCCTCTCCTGCCCTTTTCTGTTTGTTTCTAGAGGGAGCTGCAGAGTAGGGGTGGATTGTGGCTATTCAGCTGAGCTGAGTGGCTGGGGGAGGTACGAAGGAGAGCAACGTGGAATTCATGTGGTAAACTTATGGAAGCTTTTAGTGTGAGAATAGTGCTGCGGTACTAACCTTCTCCTTTTGTTTATTAGGATTCGATTAGCCCTTGATGCCTAGTGAGGCTGGTGGAGTAGGGCAGTCCTCACAGCCTTTGTTTAATAATGGCAGTAGTAGTAGTAACTAAGATAAAAGAAGGTACATGAATATGCGATGAATGCCTACCTTCCAGCTATTCTTTATGGAATAGCTTTTGTCATCTGAAGGAAAATTTCTGCTCACCTTTTTTTTTTTTTTTTTAATTTACGCAGCTCATATGGTATTCCTCTACAGTAACTTCAGGTAACTCAACATGCCATGTTGGGACCAAACTATGGCAGGATATAAACTTCCTGTGAAAGTGGTATTCTGTAGTGCAATACTATCCTCTAGAAGTGTCTTGAGTTGGATGCAGAAGCTTTTCTGTGGTGTTTGTTTTGGGGTTTTGGTTTTCCTAACTTTTTCTTTGATATGCTTCTTCGTGTAGGCTAGTTTGGAGGATTATGAAGAAACAGTAAAGAAGGCTAAAGAGGCATGGAAGGTCTGGGCTGATGTAAGTTAACAGAGGCTTCTCTTTTATAATGTATTGCGTGGCAGGTAAAGGCCATTAAATTGCCCTGTCAGGTGAAGATGTAAAAACATGTTCATATCGTATAAATTGTATTAAAGCAAAAATCTGCAATGCGGACCTCAAGAAACAAACGCAGGCAACTTGCACACATTACCATTGAGGTACAAAGGTGAGGACATTGACTTGAGAGAAATGTTTGTTTTGAAAAGTCTGGCACATTTACACGGGTTTGTGCCTGTAAGTCATTGCCCACAGGTCTGCTGAAGTTCAGAAATTTTGTAGCAAGCAAATTATCCCTGTGGGTGTATTTAACTTCCTGTTGCCGCATGCTTTCTCTTGCAAGAGCTCTGCAGAATATTTTGATATTTAACTTGTGGTGATGACCTTGTTCTCATGGGGTGGGGAAGACAGCTGGTTTTGAGTGTGGTTTTTTTTGTTCACCAGCTGTCCTGATGTTTCACAGAACAGCTACATTATTCCAAAATGTTGCTGTGTCAGACAATAGCTAAGCTGTCTTTCCTTAGCAAGCTGTATTTCTCAGTACACCTGTACAAGCTATGTCCATCCAGCATCCATTCTCTTGCTGGCCATGCCAGGCTCGGTTTTTATAGCTACCTGCTATAAAAGGTACAGTATACAAACTGAAACCTGTGTTTTGTAAGGTATTGGGCATTCTGTATTTTATCCAGCAGAGTAGTTTGCCTTGCCCAAAGAGAACAAAGTTTAGGACAAACACAACAGCTTCCTCAGCTTTCTCAAGATATGTTAGTATGTGTTCTTTTGTTACAATTTGTGAATATAATGTTGGTGAGTGTATGCCAGCTGCTAATGTGCTTGGAAATCATCTGAAAGCAATCTAGCAGATAATGAAGAATCAGCAAATCAAATGCTGTAAAGCCTTGTCTCAAAGCTGTTTGTTGTTAGTTTGTGAATTTTGTTGTTTGTAATGAGCTTATCTGAAAGACTTTGCCTGTAAACAGATATGCTCGCATGGCTTATGTATCCCTCACTCCTCTCTTTCCAGAGAACTGCAGTTCATCAGCAGTTTCTAATCCTGTATATCCTGTTCCATGCTTATGGTTTATAGTTGATCCTGGCTATTGATTATTATCTACCATACTGTCATGGTTTAACCCTAGCCAGCAACTAAGCATCATGCAGCTGCTCACTCACTTTCCTGCCTCCCCCCCCTCCTCCCGCCCCAGTAGGATGGGGAAGAAAATTGGGAAGAGAAGTAAAACTCATGGGTTGAGATAAGAACAGTTTAGTAGAACAGAAAAGAAGAAACTAATAATGATAATACTAATAAAATGACAATAGTAGTAATAAAAGGATTAGAATATACACATGATGCACGATGCAGTTGCTCACCACTCGTGGACCCATGCCCAATTAGTTCCTGAGTGGTGATTCCACCACCCCCACTCCCCCCAGTTTATAAACTAGACATGGCCATTTTGGGTCAGCTGCCCTGACTGTGCTGCCTCCTAACTTCTTATGCCTCTCCAGCCTTCTTGCTGGCTGCGCATAAGAAGCTGAAAAATCCTTGACTTAATATAAAGATTACTTAGCAACAACTGAAAACATCAGTGTGTTATCAACATTCTTCTCACACCTAACTCAAAACCATAGCACTCTACCAGCTACTAGGAGGACAATTAACTCTATCCCAGCTGAAACCAGGACACATACTAATACCACATTAAAAAAAGTCCATTAATATTTGGTATATGGTTTTAATTTTTCCATGATTGAGGCTTCTGTGTGTCTCAGCATTTACTATCAAATGTCAGCAGCCATTGTCATGCTGAAAAAAAACATATGAAAATGTGATGTTAAGTACACTTCAAAAGCTCAGAAACCAGTAAGTGTGCTTTTATTTTTAAAAAAATGCTTGTTTTTTGAGGTGAAGCTGATTGTTTGGGGGCATTGTGGGTGATGTAGCTGAACTGAAGTAGCAAAGCTAATAATCTGAATGCTTCTGGCAATATTCAGTGGAACTGAAGTTTTGAACAGACATAAATGTGCACAGTTGTTACCAGTCTCTGTAAGGCAGGAAACAGTTTCTTGTAAAGCAGTGCGCATGATAAAAATGAATGAGTAATGATATCTTGGGAAGAGAGGGGGAAAAGTACAGCAATCAGTGATTTCTTACTGCGGGGGTAGAAAACTAGCAGTGTATACGCTGCAGAAGTCACCGATGTTCAATCTCAAATAGATTTTTCTGTTTTCTTTTGTTTTGACTAGATCCCTGCACCTAAGCGTGGAGAAATAGTGCGACAGATTGGTGATGCCCTGAGACAAAAAATCAAGGTTCTAGGAAGCTTGGTAAGGTGTTTTAAGAAGCAGCTTAAGTTTGTGGCGGGTTTGGGGGTGAGGTGTCAAAACTGTTTTTCTCAGTTTTTAATGTAGCACTCTGCAATACTAACCTTAATAATTGTTAAAAAGCTGCTGTTCTGTTAGCTTGCCTAAAGAAATTTTAATTAAAAAAAAAGTAAAAAAAAAAAAAAAAGTAAGATTGCATTCTGGCATCCTACACCGAAAAGTTAATATATAATAGGAAAAGAAAGTGTAATTCATTCTGAGCCTGTACTCTAGCCGGGAGGAGTGTTACAACTGTCGCCCTGGGGTTTTCCCACTTGCCTGTCAGATAGGGCACTGTCTGATGCTAAAAGTGTCCTGAAAAAGACCTTCCTCTAATACAGAGCTTTTAACCTTGAGCTCTTTCTGGTGATCTGCGGGATTTTGCAAACTGACATGTGGAGGTATAAGGCTTCAGAAGGTGAGATGGTCTTAATGAGATCTTCTTGCAGTGCTGTGCAGGACATAAAGGTTGAAGGACTGCTCCTTTAAAACACTTGCTAGTTGCTGGGGAAGAAAAGGAGACAAGTAGGGAACTTGCCACTTTCCTTTTACAGGGCTTGCCTATATGTGCTACTATTCAGAAATAGCTCTCAGTGAATAACACCATGTGTAGTCAAGCCCATATTGTTAACCTACAAAACTTTGTTCTGCTATTTCCCTTGATGTTGTTTCCTCAGCAGAGTTTCTGTGGTGGAATTAGAGTGCTAATGTGCTTTCCTATTAAAAAATGATACAGCTTCCCTGGTCAGTGTGGATAGACAGAAGTTTGGTGTATGTTCCTTGGACAAAACTTGTTGCTTATTGCCAGAGCATTTTTCTAGTTTTCCCAAACATAAGTCATCTGTTCAGCTTCCAGGATAGGGGGTGAACTTCAGGGTGAAAGCTCTGCGGTAGGTATCCAGGTTTTAGGACTTTTCCTGGCTTCAGGATACATAAAAGGGAACAGTATGGCAACTCACTTTTTCATATTCTGTTGGAAATTTCCAACCTTGCCTCACAATGGCCTTGTCAAGTATCCAGATGTATCTCTACTGCACTTATGGACTCACTGCTGTGTTTCTTATGATTCCACTCCATTTCTGGTCACAGATAGTGGCTATTCCTTCTGTCTTGAGATGACCACAGGCATTACAGAAATACATTTAGTCACCTTTATTTTAACCTTTGCATGGGGAGTAAAATCTTGCTGCAATCCTTTGAACCTGATTCCTCACTTAACAGCTTCTTGAAAGTACAATCATCAGTCTAAAGTGGTAGGTGGTATCTGCATGAAAGTTGCACCTAGGTATCAGAGCATGACTGTAAAATTAAGTGGGGATAAATGGGGGACTTCTCAGTTC
Organism: Buteo buteo; assembly: GCF_964188355.1. NCBI lineage: Eukaryota > Metazoa > Chordata > Aves > Accipitriformes > Accipitridae > Buteo > Buteo buteo. Next base: position 65,583,726 of record NC_134204.1, read on the forward strand.
CTAAGTTAGTGAATTTTCTTACTTTGGAGGAAAATGTCTTCAAATACCAGCTTATTCTCATTGATAATGTATATGTCTGCTGTGTACATCTAACATGCTTTTAAGAGAAGGACATAGTTTAGGATTGACTTCAGCTAAAAAAAGAAAAAAAATTGATCCTAAACATGCCAGGTAACTAAAATACTAAACATGTGTAGACATTTTCAGGAGTGTCTGAAAATAGAATCTCTCAAACTCACTTTAAGGTGTTGTAAAATGAGTAGTTTGCTTACGAAAAATGTAAATGACCATTTTCTTTTGCTGGAGCAGAGTAATCCCTTTTTTCAAATTATTCCATACCTGGTCCACAATGTATGCAAACATCCTCATGGAAATTCAGGGTTTCATTGATCTAAACCTATGAACCTCATTACTGTTGGATCTCCTTTCAGTAGGTTATTTCTAATTTCCTCTGTTCAATAATTTCCTCTTCTAATTTCCTCCTATTGTATGGGAATGTGACTCCTGCCTAGTTGTCTATTTTGTTCTTTCTTTAATTGTGAAGGAAGAGGTGAATCTCTTCTAAGGAAAAGAATATGTATTAAATCTTACTTGGTATACAGATACACCTGACATTAGTGGGAGACAAAATGTATTGGGAATGCAAGGGAATTTTTTAAAAAATAATTTTGTCTTGCTCTTGATTTTGTCAGGTCTCTTTGGAAATGGGAAAGATTTTTGTTGAGGGTGTTGGGGAAGTGCAGGAGTATGTTGATGTCTGCGACTATGCTGTTGGTTTGTCCCGAATGATTGGTGGACCTATTTTGCCTTCAGAAAGTAAGTATGTGAGTATATATTTTGTTGGGTGTTTTTTTTCATTTTGTGGTTATGTGGTTTTTAGGTGTTTATTTGTACAAATGAAGAGATGGAGATGTATCTTAAATATAGTGGGATGTAGTGCAGCAAAATGTTTGTACTGTGAGTTACTTAGGGAGCATGTTGTCTAGGAATAGATCTGCTGGTAGCCAGTAGCACTACCTAATGAAGTATCTAGCCTGTGGCATATAGCAAGAGAGGCAAGAGATTTTCTCTCCAGTCTTTGAAGCTGTGGTGGGTTGACTCTGGCTGGATGCCAGGTTCCCACCAAAGCCCCTCTATAACTCCCCCTCCTCAGCTGAACAGGGGGAGAAAATATAACAAAGGGCTCTTGGGTCGAGATAAGGACAGGGAGATTTCAGGGAGACAGGGAGATCAACCAATTACCGTCACAGGTAAAACAGACTCGACTTGGGGAAAATTAACTTGATTTATTGCCAATCAACCAGAGTAGGGTAATGAGAAATAAAACCAAATCTCAAAACACCTTCCCTCCACCCCTCCCTTCTTCCCGGGCACAGCTTCACTCCCGGATTCTCTACCTACCCCCACCAGTGGCACAGGGGGACAGGGATGGGGCTTATGATCAGTTCATCACATGTTGTCTCTGCCAATTCATCCTCTTCAGGGGCAGCACTCATTGCACTCTTCCCCTGCTCCAGCGTGGGGTCCCTCCCATGGGAGACAGCCCTCCACGAACTTCTCCAATGTGGGTCCTTCCCACGGACTGCTCCAGTGTGGGTCCCTTCCACGGGGTCACAAGTCCTGCCAGAAAACCTGCTCCAGCCTGGGGTCCTTGCTCCACGGGGCCACAGGTCCTGCCAGGAGCCTGCTCCAGTGCGGGCTTCCTACAGGGTCACAGCCTCCTTTTGGGTGCCCACCTGCTCCAGCGTGGGGTCCTCCCTGGGCTGCAGGTGGATATCTGCTCCACCATGGAGCTCCATGGGCTGCAGGGGGACAGCCTGCCTCACCATGGTCTTCACCACAGGCTGCAGGGGAATCTCTGCTCTGGTGCCTGGTGCACCTCCTCCCCCTCCTTCTTCACTGACCTGGGGGTCTGCAGGGTTCTTTCTTTTACATGTTCTCACTCCTCTCTCTGGCTGTTGTTTCTGTGCCTGCTACAACTTTTTTCCTTCTTAAATCTGTTATCCCAGAGGCACTACCACTGGGCTTGGCCTTGGCCAGCGGCGGATCTATCTTGGAGCCACCTGGCATTGGCTCCGTGGGACAAGGGGAAAGCTTCTGGCATCTTCTTTTTTTCTTTGTTAATGAAGGTGCTAGAGAAAAGTACGTAAGAAGTTCAGGAGTATACTTAGAAATGAGAGATCTTCTTGTCAGTTGTTAAGCACACCATTCTGTTAAATGAACAGTTAAAATAGTAAAACTTCATGTTGTCATGTTATTAGGTTTTTCCATAATCTAGTGTTCTAGTAAGGTGCAGAGCCCATATAATACAGCTCTCCACAAGCTAGTGCTCTGATGGACAGAGGAGTGATGCTAGGCCCCTTGCTTACATGGTTTCCTTTCTAAAAAACCACTAAATGGATGCAAATTGCATTACGTTGTGTCTTTGCTTTCAGGACCCGGCCATGCCCTTATAGAGCAGTGGAATCCTGTTGGGTTAGTAGGAGTCATCACAGCCTTTAACTTCCCCGTAGCGGTTTATGGGTGGAACAGCGCAATTGCAATGATCTGTGGAAATGCTTGCCTCTGGTAAGGTACAGCTCTCCAACATGCTAACAGTATTTTAAAATTTGAGAGCTATTATCTCAGGCATGAAATTGTTACCAAATGTTTGGTGTTTCTGTATATTTGATTCTATCTCGTGTAGGCTTAGTTTCTATTTATTTTTAGGTTCACTTATAGTCAAGGAACTTTGTTTAATTCTATGGTAACCTCTTTTGTGAGATATGGAGAATCAGACCTGTCCAGGACTTAGCCAAATGGCTTGTTATTAAAGAAGCCAGGTTGAGGACTTGCAGCAGTGGTAGTGAACAGTTGATATTTTCAGAATTGGTACAGCTAAAATTAAGTATCTAAATAAGTAGCTTTATTTCCTCTCCCAGCTCCTGCTTCACTTTCATCTACCTGGTTCACTCTAATGTCTGGCATAGCTCTTGTTCATGTGGATTTCAGTAGAAGCTCAGAATGTTCTGCTGTGGAAAGAAACGCTTGAGTCCCTGTCTTAACATGCACCTGAAAACCAGCCTGACCAAAGTGTGCTGTATTTCAGATACTATAAAAATTGCATATTTGAATTATTTCTTATTCTCAAAGAATTGAAAAGGAAATAATGTCTTTTATTATTATTTTTAGGAAGGGTGCTCCTACAACATCCCTCACTAGCGTTGCTGTTACAAAGTGAGTTCTGGTTTCTTTGCTTTCTGTTTTGCTTTTTAAACAACTGCTTTTCTGTTTGAGGGAGTGCTTAGTGGTCAGAAGAACTGGTTTCCCCTTGTTACCCAAGAAGTAACAGTATATGCAGGATGTTACCTGTACTGTTGGCCATTTTTTTTCTGGGACCAGGGCTGTGGTTCTGCTGAAATAGGGCTAGCAATGTGATTTTCTTCCTTGTCGAAGACGAATTGCTCACAAAATTCAGCTTCCCTCAATCACGCACTCATGTTTCAGAATCATCCCTTTTTTTGGGAGTCTCAGCCTAATATCAGCACCCAGTTTCTTGGCAAATCCTTCTAGCTGGCTGTGTAGACCTATATCTTGAAGATGCCTTTACACAATCTTTGCTACCCAAACCTAGTAACACCTCAGCATATGTTTCCAGGGTTCAAAACTCATTCATGATAAAAAGGAGAACTCCAAAGAATAACTCTCAGAGTGATACTTACTGTAGATTTGTACTTTGCTTACTGTATTAGCATTTTAGATATTTATCTATAGTGTGCTACAAATAACATTTCTTTTTAAATGCTAAGTATAAGTAGGCCTCTTTAAAATAACTAATTAGTAAGTCTTGTAGCTTTAATATTAACTTCTGAGAACAATGGCCCCAAACTACTTATGAGTATTTTATGTAGCTCCATGAAGTTACGTAAATTTCTCTTTCTAATGGGGGAAGACTATATGGCCAAGGTTTTTACACACTGATCTGATGCTTGCGCCAGCTGTGTGGACACATGATAAACGTATTTTAGTCTTACTTCTGTGTGAGCTATGATTGTAACAGCAAAGTCCTTGATAAGAGAGGTGTGTTATGTATTGTACAAACTACATGTCAATTAACTGCAAGACTGCTGCTCTTTAAAAATCTAGCTTCTTCCTGTACGTGGTCAGTCAGTTTTAATGGTTCATTCCCTATTATATACACCTGTCAGAAATCTCTGAAATTTTTACATCTTTGATTCTAGGATAATTGCCAAAGTCTTGGAGGATAACAAAGTGCCTGGAGCAATCTGTTCTCTGGTTTGTGGTGGAGCAGACATTGGGTAGGTAACATTTCTTGCGAAGATGTATAGAGGGTAAAGAATATTCTTTGAGGTAGTTCTTGTAAAGTTATTCTGATCATCAGGAGTTCCCAGTACATACATGTACCTGTTGCCTTCATTTTTATCAACTGGTCTGAAACTCTGGCCCAGCTGTAAACATAATACGTACTTCTTGCTCTTGTGAGATCAGCTGCTAACAAATAGCTTATCAGATATTTAATGAAGAGACATGACTAATATATTCTACTTCTGCATATGTTTACACCCAAAGAATACAGCTAATATTAAATTCCACTCGTCATATTCTTAAAGAGTTTTCAATTTCTAGCCCATTGGCCTTTTGGACCACTTGTGGAGGAGAATACTTCCCCATTTTCCATGCTCACATAGGACACTGTACTTGCTCATAGATGCATACCTGTGCTTAGAAGCTATGCAAATCAAATTGTTTTACTTGATTATTACAATATGGAAATACCCAGTAGAAATGTATATTCAGGTGTATCTTTGGAGCATTTCAAGGGAAGACAAAACAGATGGTAAGCATTAATAAAAGTCATAGGTATGCATATTTTCTTAGGGAACATAATGATTGGAACTGATCTCGCTATGTACTTTAGATTGAATTTCAAAATTAGGACAGGTGATGCTCTTACAATCTGAAAAGGGGGAGTGAAACAGCCTTGTTCCTCTTTTCTGACTAAGAAGAAGCTTTCCTGCCGTTTGCTGGGTCACTTAGCTGGTGGTTTCAAAGAAGTGGCTCTGACTTTAAAAAATGTCCCTGGTTCAAGTTGGTTTATGTGGAAGGTGCAAGCAGCTTTTCCAGCTGTCTGCTCTTTCATTGAATGTGGTGGTATGTCTCCTGTTGTGCAGGACAGCAATGGCAAGAGATGAGAGAATGGACCTGTTGTCCTTCACTGGCAGCACAAAAGTGGGCAAGCAAGTAGCGCTTATGGTTCAGGAGAGATTTGGTGAGTGTGTGGGACCTCCTCCACTTCTTTCCATGGTTGGAAAAGGCAGGCGAGCCCCACAGGATTTTAAAATGACAACTTGTTTTTACTTACCTCTTGTGTTACCTTTTTTTTTTTTTTCCCCCGTGACTTGGTGGAAATAGGATGTTGAAACTGCACGGAGCCAGATACTGCTCCTGTCACAACTCAGCATTTTTTCCAGGGTACCCACAAATCCGTGGTACTACAGTTAATTCGGGGTGTGTGCGGCAGAGTGTGTGTGACCGTGAATGTAATTGTATGGAGATTGTCAAGATGAAGAGCCATGACCTCTAGTCTTTTGGCAATGTGTTCATGGAGAAGTGCCCCCTCACCTTTTACTCCTTATAAATACAGGTGAAAAGTTGTGATTTTTGAGGTGCTGTTTTTGTTGCAAATATTTAGAAGCATATAGACGTGAGTCCATGCACAGCTGCTAGATTCTAACTTTTTAGTTTTAAACCTTGTGAACAGGATTTTCTCATTTTTTCTCATTTTATACATTTGAAGTTCATAGGAGTTTAAAAAAAAATCAGAACAGATTGCAAACGTTTACCCAGAAGTAGATGGTGATTCTTTCTCTTAGATTTGAGATAAAACAGTTGCCAGAGAAATAAATAAGCCCAGTTTAATTTTATGTGTGGATTTTGATCTCTGTAGCACCTCCTCCTCTTCTTTGTGTCATACTATTTATGCTGCAACTTCTTCTGTTTTCATCTTTTCCTTTCTAGTGCTGCTTTTGCCTACTTTTTAAGCTTCTTTCTGCCCTAACTGCTTTCCAGGTATCTATCTTCACAGTATGTGATGGATGTAGCATTTGGTGTAATTTTCTGCTTTGGCTAGAGTGATAAGTTGACTGTGATGCCTAAAACTTCTTGTCTGTCCAGAAAAGTACATTTAATGAAACTTGACCCTAGTTAGAGGCGGCCTCACTGCGTGAGGTGCATTGAATACAGGTGTGTGTGACATAACTTGTATTGTGTGTTTTTTTTATTAGGTCGGAGTTTGCTGGAACTGGGAGGAAACAATGCCATTATTGGTAATATGCTCTGTAGATATTCAGTCTGTCCTGGTTTCAGCTGGGATAGAATTGTCTTCCTAGTAGCTGGTATAGTGCTATGTTTTGAGTTAGGTATGAGAAGAATGTTGATAACACACTGATGTTTTCAGTTTTTGCTAAGTAATCTTTATATTAAGTCAAGGATTTTTCAGCTTCTGATGGCCAGCCAGCAAGAAGTCTGGAGGGGCACAGGAAGTTGGGAGGGGACACAGCTAGGACAGTTGACCCAATGGGGTATTCCATACAATGTGACGTCACATCTAGTATATAAACTGGGGGGAGTGGGGGTGGGGGGATTGCTGCTCAGGGACTAATTGGGCATCGATCAGCAGGGTGGTGAGCAATTGCATCGTGCATCATGTGTATATTCCAATCCTTTTATTATTACTATTGTCATTTTATTAGTGTTATCATTATTACTTTCTTTTCTGTTCTGTTAAACCGTTCTTATCTCAACCCACAAGTTTTACTACTTTTCCCGATTCGTTCTCCCATCCCACTGCGGGGCGGGGGCGGGAGGTGAGTGAGCAGCTGCATGGTGTTTAGTTGCTGGCTGGGGTTAAACCACGACAAGTACCATAGATGATATTTGGAAGTTAGTATACAAATGTTTGTAGCAAATTGTCCCTTCCAGTGCCCCCCCCCCCCCGGGGGTTTAAAAAGTACATAGTAGGATGTTGGGGTTTTTTCCATCTTCAGTATTATGGAGGGGTAGTGTTTTAAGATAAAAAATGAAAGTTCAAGCTCTTACATCTATTCACGTTTGAAGTGAAGAAGGGAATGAGAGAAGTAGGAAGCTTCAGTAATGGGATGTGGACAAGGCTAAATAAATTTGATTTTAGAATAGTTCTAATCTCGTGAACACATTTTTAGCATTTTAGAATATAAGTACATATATATAGTCTTAAGACGAAAGGAAAGCATGCAGACGTTTGTCAGTAGCACATTTACAGGTTTAAGTAGCTTAGGGTATGATCTGGTTCACAGATAAACATAGCTTTAATACTGTGAAGCTGAGCATTGTGGCAGGAAGAACATACAAGCTAGATAAATACCTAAATTGCTGTCCTGTTGTAGCCTTGTGTTTCATCTTCCTCATATTCTGAACAAGTGTAATTGCCTATCTAGAATATTATGCTCTTGAAAATCATATTTGAGTAGGTTTTTCTTTTTTTTTCCTGTTGTGCTTTGCAGCCAGTAGCATAAATTTGCTTTATACTTTGAAAATTGTTTCCTTTTTCATATTAAAGTCCTGTTTTTTCTGGAATTGGCTTTGAATGATGGCATAAATGTTGTTTGGTTGGACTTTGTTCCAAATGTAATAATAATTTTGGATATGTAGAGAATTCTGTGGGACTGGCTAAGCTGACTGATATTTTGGGGATCCTTTGACACTTGTACATACTAGTTTTGCTTTAAACATCCCGATGTCATCTAAGCCAGATGAATTTGTTCAGCTCACTTGTATTTTACTTTATTGTGTACCTGTGTGTTTTAGCTACTTTTTTTATATGCCATTTGGATACACTTTACCATTGTTTCTTTATGCTGCTAGAGTTCTCAGTGAGAGAAGGACAAGGTGAAGAAACAGCAAGAAATTGCTTGTAGTTTCTTGCATTAAAATGAAGCTGAAGTTCTTTGCAAGCTTTATTGCAAAAGGCTCTCTTCAGTAGTTCAGACCTACATTTATGTCCCATTGTGTGTGTCTAATTCCAGGTGTGAAAGTAATAGGAGTTTTGAAGTGTTTCTGTAGATGTTAGTGTGCTATGCTAGTGTGACTTTTCCCAATGCTTCTTGTCAGTTTATTATATAGTTTAGTGTCCTAAGTCTTGTGAAGTGCCTGTTTACTTTAGTAACATGCTGATGTTTTAATTTTTGTTAAGTGTTTGAAGATGCAGATCTGAACCTAGTCATCCCGTCTGCTCTATTTGCTGCTGTGGGAACAGCGGGTCAGAGGTGCACAACTGCTAGAAGGCTGGTGAGTAAACATGTATTGTCTGGTTTGAGTAGTTCTGAATTTAAATTTAATTTCAGATTAGCTCAGGAAATGCCTAGCAATTCCTAACATTATGGAGAGCAACAAATAATCTTTGAAACACATTTTTACTTTGTCAAAAATCAGTTTGATGCAAAAATAACATGGTAGTTTCATTCCACTATAATTCTAGCTCTAAAGAGTTTCTTCGTATGTGTTTCTAAGTGTCCCAGGTGCTAAAACTGAGGAAAATAAAACTTAGCATACTTGCCGTATCTCTCTTTTCGTTGCCAGAGCTGCTTTGCTTTTGCCTGCTACGAATTTTGATGTGGGGTTTAGATTTCAGCAAAGCAAGGGGTCTATGTGTTGCTTACTTTATTATTAATTTTTAACCAATCATTTTCAATAAGTTTAAAGGTGTTAAAATGTCAGTCTGCATCTGTATAGTCTTTTCAGAGTTGGGTTGATTAGGTAAATATTCATCAAAATTAGTGTGGGTTAACTTTGGGTGTATGGGAAGAGCAGTGATTCCTCACATTACAGCAATAAAAATCACTTGAGTATTTGTCCTAAAACACTTAACTGATGAGTTTACAGAACACATTGATACCATTGATCTGAGATGGGGTGAAATTAAAACAGGTTTTTGTTTAATTGCTGCTTTTAAGTCTTGATGATGAAGATTTTAAATCTTCATTTCATGGTGTTGGTGCTGTTTCGAGGCCTTGCTCATGTGTTTATTTTTAACTTTGGGATTTGCTGAATATGAGCAACACTATCTCCACGCTTCATTCAGTCCTCTTCAAGTGCAGCAGTACTTCAGGAATAGTTACATAGGCTGAGCTGTCTTACAACCTTCTTACCACATTTTGTTTAGTTCCTCCATGAAAGCATCCATGATGAGGTGGTGGCAAAGCTTGCTCAGGCATATGCCCAGGTCCGCATTGGTGATCCGTGGGATCGTAAGTAGCTATTTTCAACTCATGAGTTTAGGAGACAAGATTCCATTTGTTTCTTTCTGTTAAATACTGAAGAGATTATGGATCAAAGCTATCTAATTTTAGCAGTTTACCAGAGAGTGGGGATAACTGGTTTTGTTTAGAATACAAACTCTGAAAGGAAGTTGAAGAATCCAGCTAATACTGCTCATCTCGGGCAGATTAAATAGTTTCTCCCAAAATGTCATGATAAGAATATTTGCAAAAATATATAGTTTTGCTGAAAGTATGTCTTTGGATCTTTTGTTTTTAGCTGACACTCTGTATGGGCCTCTTCATACCAAAGAAGCAGTGAAAATGTTCCTTGATGCAGTAGAACAAGCAAAACAACAGGGTGGCTCTGTGGTCTATGGTGGAAAGGTGACTTACTTTTATTCTCCCTGCTACATCTAGTGCTCTAGGAAAAAGAATTCAGTAACATGGTGGCTTAGGCCAAGATAGTACCTCAGTTTGTCCTATCAGCCACTATAGGATATTAAGGTAGTCGGTCTGAGAATGTTTGAATAGCAGTCCTGTCTTTAGGGTAAAGATGGGTCTACTTGGAAGCTACCTTCTCCTCCAAGAAATGGCTAAGAGCTTTTAGCTGTTCCTTGCCCTACTCCCTAGTCACAGGTGATAGTGAAAATACAAACAGCAATGTAGGTGGTGAATATCAAATGTAACAAAGAAAAATTGCTGTTCTGTCCCTGGATTCATAGTATCAATTCAGGAAATACTGAAGAATCAAGAGAGCCACTTATAGATCTTCATCATATGGGATGTTTAATTCTCATGGCTTTAACATTCTGGGAATTCTTGTCTTTCACTGGCACCTACTTTCTTCCTAATACCTTTGAAGTTCTAATCAGCTTACAAGTAGGAATAAGGAAGTATTTTTTGTCACCTGCTAGACTTTGAGATTTGATTACCTCCTTAGTAGACTTAAGTTATGCTTCTGTATTTTAAATACTTAAACGAGTAAAATTTAAGTTACCTACTCAGATGACCTAACCTTCTATTTCTGATTGCTAGGCACAACTATAGTAATTAGATCATGAAAGATTCCTTTCCTACCCTAGTACTAAGAAGGATGCTGGTTTGAACTTACTCAGTTGTTTCTTCTTTTATGTGTTTTGAAGGTCATAAATCGCCCTGGAAACTATGTTGAACCAACCATTGTGACTGGCCTTCCTCATAATGCACCCATTGTCCACACTGAGACATTTGCTCCCATACTGTATGTGCTGAAATTTAAGGTAAAATAAAAATGGGGAATTAGTCAGGTGTCAAGGATGCTAACAGAAGAGTCAGGAGAGAGATTTCAGATGTGTGTCATGTTAATGTAATTGTCCCAGCACTTCAAGAAGTGGTAATAGTTGTTCTGCACTGTGGGATACCCACTGTATTACGTCACTGTATAGCTACATTTACGCTTTTTCTGTGAAGAGCACTGGAGTTAAGGTGAGAGTTTGTACAGGAATAGATTTTCATTGTTCATGTCAACCTGCTCAAAACCAGCTTGTGTGTTTTGTGCAGTGGTGGAGGTATTCTATCCCTGATGTGCTGTATGTTACTGCTTTGCTTTGAATGGTCATGGTTTAACCATTGATACATGCTCCTTTTAGGAGGAAGAGGAGGTTTTTGCCTGGAATAATGAAGTAAAGCAAGGTCTTTCCAGCAGTATCTTTACTAAGGATTTGGGAAGGATTTTCCGCTGGCTTGGGTATAATTTAAATTCTTTTTCTACCTTCTTGAAGCATAAAATCAGTCTTTCATGTATTTTGTAAACCGTGCACAATGCTAGCTGAGTATTTTATAGCTCTATTTTAGGGAAGGAGCCTTTCCTGATCCTGAGAAGTAACTGTGTCTTATCTTTGGTTGTAGGCCAAAGGGATCTGACTGTGGCATTGTGAATGTCAACATCCCAACCAGTGGGGCTGAGATTGGAGGTGCTTTTGGTATGTTACTTATGCTTTTTTCTTTATCCTTTAAATGATGAAATCTTCTAGCATCAGGTCTAGAGGCTTGGTATTATTCCTCAGGATTCACTTTTTTAAAGCTGGGGAGGGGGGTGTTCTAATGACTCTGGAAGAGAATAAAGCATTGCCATTGTAAAATTAGTATAATTTAGGTCTCCTCATCTTGTTTTTCAAGGTTTTAATGAGTCCATTTAAATGACTAAATCTGAAGAAATCATTGAAGTTAATTTTTAATTATACTGCTTTAGCAGAAAACAAATTGATAAGAGGTAGTTGGATTTCAGCTTCTAAAAATATCTGTATTTGTTTTTTAAATATTCCATGTATCATTTCCCCTGCCCCCACCAAGGGAATGTAACTCAGAAGTATGTTCTGAATGCGTTTAGAGATGTGGCTGAGTAGAAAACTGTTTAAACCAGTTTTAATTAAAACATTGAGCATTTTTGTGCTGTGTGTTTGCATGTGTATATAAAAATTACAGCATAAAGTATTTTTGTGAGACAGTCTTTCAATACATTTTTGCCTTTATTTCTCTTTTTTGTATACACTGAAGGAAGCAGGGGGGAGGCAAGAAGAAATATTCACCTTACCATTTAAACAGCACAAGAACCAGCACATTCTTGTACTCTTGTCTCATGTTAAAATATCTTTAAAACAACATCCTCTCGTACCACCATGATGAGGCTTTAAACTCCGGGCAGATATTTTTTGGATTAAGCATGAGGAGAGAGCTAGCTGTGTGCATTGTATGTGGTGGTGTTCTGGTAACTTATTTCAGATACAGAACAATGCCAAAGGAATATTTTTTTCCCATGAATTTTTATAAAATGTCTCACCTCCTGGAGTTAGTCAAGATTCCCATGTTCCAAAAAAATTTCAAGTTTTCGTTTATAACCTTTTTCCTACAGGTGGTGAAAAGCACACTGGTGGAGGGAGAGAATCTGGAAGTGATTCGTGGAAACTTTATATGAGACGGTCTACTTGGTAAGACAGACTTATTACATTTTAAATAAATGTAAATTGCAGATAAACTTGCAAAAGTTCAAACCGTATAAATCCTTGACTACAGGAGGTTATCTTCACTAAATGTGAGATAACCATATATGAGTGTAATTGCCTTTTCTTCGTGCAAGAATTTACATCTTTGTTTCTGGTAGAAAATGATTTGAAGGGTCTAGATAAAGACCTTTCTTTACTCACTGTTCCTCAAAAGGGACAAAAAAAAAAAAAGCTGGTTTTTTCCCCGTCTTGCCTGATTTTAAACTCTGCTAAAAAGTAAATTACTGAAACTTGTCAGGAAATACATGAAGTGGCAACCACGGTGAGGGGGCCCCTATTGCCAGTGGTGGGTTATTTCACTCTGTATTGGGTATCTATCCATAAATCTCCTAACAGCCTATAGTGGTTGACCATTCCCACTCTCTGCTGGCCTCCCTAGCCATTACCAGTGCTAGATTTGGTTTCCATGCAAAGGCTTATGAAAGTGAGAACTCCCACCTTGATTTTTCTGTATGGATATTCTCCTAGTACAAGATTAAATAGAGAATGATACTTCACTTTCTCTTTGATCTCTCAAGGAAGAGATAATGGGGCATGTGGTCTTTCCCTGTGTATAGTTACTATACTGAAAATTGGAGTAAAGTCAGTTCTTATCTTTAAATAGGCAAACTGCTTACAGAAGTCTTTTGTATACATGTCACAGAAACTAGAAGCCTTGTACATGGGAAGTGGACTGCATAATCTTCTCTGTGATCAAGCCTGGTCTCTAAATACTTGTTTCTCTTCCAGTACAATCAACTACAGCAAGGATTTACCTTTGGCTCAAGGAATCAAGTTTCAGTAACAGCCTTATGAACAGCCATGTCATGAATTCTAGCATTTCAGAACCAAGCACCTTCCAAGCTTCATGGTGAAGAAAATTAATTATGTAAAACTTATCTGCAGCAAAGATACCAATTCTGTCAAAAAATCAGCTACTCTAAAATTGCTTCACTTTCAATGTATGAAATTACTACTTTAGTCTTCAAATGAGAAATATGTGGTCTTTGGGAAGGAGGCAGGGTGACTGAAACTAACAAATTTGGATTCAGGTGGCCTGGATAATCTGGTGCCTTATCACTATGTTTCAGTATCAACACTGCCTGTATTCCCTGCCTCCCCACCACTTACTGATATTTCCAGCTAGTATATCTAGGCTTCAAACTATGTGCTGAGTTTCCTACAGATAACTGGTGCTGTGGGGGGTGGCCAGTACAGGGCTATTTTTCAATGCATAAATAAAGGTACATTTTATGAGATACCTTGGGCTTCTAGGGTTTTTTGTTTGTTGTTTTGGAGCAGGAATGTTCAGCTGACTGTCTATTTTCACAGACTGAGCTGCTAGCTGGGAGAAGTATCACTGGGCTGAAAAGACTGCTTTAGTTTTCCTGCCTCTCCTTCAGGAAGGAGACTTTCACCCTGTATGTTGGGAGATAAGAGGTAAGAAGAACAAGGGCTACTGCAGTCTCTTGGAAGCTCCTCTTAATGCTAGAAGGAGTCACAGCCAATTCAGGTTGTCACAGCCCTTGTGACATCCTACAACCAAACCAGCTGAAGAACTGGATATGCAGCCAGGAGGGAATACTCTTCCAGAGGCAGTTTGCTGGGAAAAGGCAAATCGTTTGTCTGGTTTACCTTAGGTGGGGGTTTCTCCTGGCCACTGAAGACTATAGCCATCAGCAGCTCATTTAGGAGCCTTGCTCAGAATCCAGGATGAGAAGAGGCACAGTGCTATTAGGCTGATTTTTAGCTTTCCACAGAGTACCATTTTTGAAGGAGATCTCTTTTCTTCTCAAATCTTATACCAAATTTCCACTATCTCTGAACATGGCAGAGCTGTTAATTTTGGGCTCAGATTGTAGCACTGTGATTTGGCTTTTGATTTATTTTGATGCTAAGATATTACAATAGCGATGTCATCCAAATTGTGTTAAAGGTCCAACATACCATAATGCTAGCAGGTCTTCTTTCACCTTCACATCTAGTTTTAAAATACATAGTGTTTTGAATTTTACATCTGTATTATAGAAAGTATTTTGGGTGTCGGTTTCTATAGAACAAACAGTAGTCTGCCGAAGTTTTTTCCTGCCGAAGTTTTTTCCTGCCGAAGTTTTTTCCTGCCGAAGTTTTTTCCTGCCGAAGTTTTTTCCTGCCGAAGTTTTTTCCTGCCGAAGTTTTTTCCTGCCGAAGTTTTTTCCTGCCGAAGTTTTTTCCTGCCGAAGTTTTTTCCTGCCGAAGTTTTTTCCTGCCGAAGTTTTTTCCTGCCGAAGTTTTTTCCTGCCGAAGTTTTTTCCTGCCGAAGTTTTTTCCTGCCGAGTCTCTTACAGCCAGGTGAACTCTCCTGTAGTTCTTTGTGCTTGGCCATTTAACTAGGAAACAGATCTCATGAAAGACTGTTGTGTATGTGCACACAGAAAGAACTGAAAACCTATAAGACAGATAAATCATTAGCAGATAGAGGACAAAGAAACAATCCAATTTCCAAATTTAATTATTCTGCAAATAGAACAAGATATAGAAGCTGTATTCTTTAGCATTGCTCTGTGGCACTGAATGTTACTATCAAACTCTCAACAATGAAAAATAAGTTCATTAACTACTCTCTTTCCTCTTCCTGCTGCTTATGAATAGTTTTTGGATAATCTTATATCTCTTGTTCTAGAAAATAAAGGCCTTTTAACTCTTTTTGGATAAAACAGTTTCACAAGTCCAGTGGTTTAATTTACAGGAATGAGGTTAACTATGCCATCTGGCTTTAGGTATGTGAACTCAGGCCACAGAACAGAACAAAAATGGGATGGTAAGTCTGGTGTTTGACTGCTCTTCAAATCATTATCTGAAAATGAGCGTCAGTGGAAGAAATGTAGGAATGTAATTGAGAGGGTGACTGTATGGCAAATACGCTAAACATTTTTTTAAAGGTTAACTTGACATTCTGCTATATAGCAATCCCTTCTTCAACACAAACTTTTGAGTAGTCTTACAGAGGACTCGGCTTGAAATACGTAACTACCTGTGTGTATTACAAGTAAGTGCAAAGTGCATTAGATCCACTTTATGTAGGCAAATAATGGGTTCTCTTTAAGTAGATTACAAATTTGTCCTGTCTTTTGCTGAGTATATGAATTACTATTCCAAAGATTGTGTTATCTCCATTGTCACTGGACTGCTAGTATGGCATTACAGCAGGTAATCATAATGTTTCATCTGCTTCCCAGACAGCTTTGAATTCCTTAGATGCTTTTTGCAGTGTGCTTCTCTCCACCCTTCTATTTATTTAGTTACCTGTTATTGAAGAATTCTACCTGAATTGACTAGCTGAATGACTTCCAGTGAAGTGGCTCTGGGGAAAATACCTTTTAAAGACAGCTGCAGATTGTAGCAGGCTTTGGCAAGGATTTAGGTGCCTATAAGCAGTTGTGATTATGATGAAGTATTAAACTAAAGAGGTTTAAACATACTGTAAGCACCCTGTTTGTCAATTTCTGCTTTAATTTGGAAAGTCCACTTAGGAGATTGTAAACTGTATTAGCTGTCATTGGGTTGTCTCACCCAAGGAAAGCAATTTAAGAATTCATAAAATGTGTCTTGGAGCTCCTGGTATGTGCAACATAATGGAACTTGCAGTTTTAATACAAATTCTATCAGCGGCTTCCACTGTTGCATAAACTTAATTACCACTGAGTGTGTAACACCAGCAAATAACAAGAGTTAAATGACATGTGATCAATAATTCATTTGTTAGCACAGTATTGCTTACTGTGAAATGACCTTGACAGGAACAGTCTTGCAAGTAACTTCCTTTCTTCTTGCCATGTTATTAACTGAAGAAAAAAATTAAAATTATACGAATGTCATTTTGACTGATAAACAGAGGAAGTGCTTTTTTTAATAAATGGCGAAAAATCAAACCTGCAGGCTGTGAGCTGCAGGCTGCTACTCTTCTATTCTATTGCATCCTATCACAGTTTCTAACAGTAGAGTTGGTACGGGAACTGTTTTCAAGAACCAGGAATACTATTTGCTGATAGTAGGTCTCAACTTGGGTTTTTGCAAATAGCTGCCCTGCAGTGCTGAATTTAAAACAACTGGGAAAGTGCTCACTGTTATCTTTCAGAACTAACAGAGCAGCCCATTTGTATTGTATCATCTTCTTTTCTTGTGGTATTCTATGTGTTGTTGCTGGATGTGTTCAAAACCACACAGCTGCCAGAACTCTTAATTTGTGGCAGCTGTCTATGTTTCTGTGTGCGATTATATGTATAGCTGCTGCATTCAAGACTCATTAGCCTGTACTAATCCACTGAAGTCTGCATTAATCTCAACAGGAACTGTGTAAAAAAATAAAGCGTAAATTACAGGAGACATCTTTGCCTGGATTGTCTTCTGAATTATTTGCCACGTTGGTGCTGCACCAGTGTGTTGGGCATGTATTGCACAAGTGTGTACTTTTCCTATGTGGAAGAGGACAAAAATTTTCAAGGCTTATATATGGGTAGAATGACTTGGTCACATAGAATTAAATTCTTGACTAAGAATAATGGCTTGGCAAGGACTTTTTTAATGCCTTGTGTTTGCTGTTCTGAAATGTGTATTCCTTGATCAGCAAAATGTGCTGTCATTTGCTGCATGCCTAGTGTTTGAAAACTGATGGATTAATTGCATTCAGTTGTTTGCAAAATTCTGCTGCCACTTAAGTGCTTCTTGCAGTGAAAAGCATCTTGTCTAACCTTCATTTTGAACATGGTTGCCTGTGGATACCTGGTACAAAGGTACATACTTGTTCACGGTCTCTTTTCTGCTAAATTACTAGCATTGATTCTCCATTCAGCTCATTGCTTTCCTCCAGATAATAGGGAAACGCTTCAGCATTTTGGGACAGGAATTTGGACAGTAGGGCATAGCAGAGCCTTTTTTTTTTAATTGTCGGGTTCCTCCCGGTGTCGCTGTTGGTCAGGCTAAAGCTTGCCGAGGGGTGGCACAGCAGCCATCCCTCCTGTGTGGACTGGGCTTTGCCTTCTTTGCTAGCCAGCTGTGTAAAACACAAACCTTTTCATCTGAATGTCTTATATTCTGGCACATCTGGGAACACCACTTCTGAGCTGGTAATTAAATACGCTTTATTCTGCAAAAGCTTCAGTTGATTAGTGCAATTGTTTTATAAAACATTAACTCCGAAAGCCAAAGGATAAAAATAATAGTGTTTCAGCTGGGTACTCATCTCCAGAGAAGAACAAATTGTTCTGTACATACTTCACCCATTATGTTACTGTTCTCCAGCATTATGGCTCTGTTTTCCTATAACCTGATTTCAGGGTGGGGTTAAAGGGTACAAACAGTGCAAGTTAGATATCCGAGCTTCAGAAGAACGTACATCCTTTCCTTACATTAAAGTGTGGAAAGCTGGAAGTTGTTGGTAATTTTGTTTCGTGCTTCCCTGGCACTGTCCTTACAGCTGTCCCAAACATCCTTAGATGCAGTAGTGAAGTTGGCACTTCCTTAGGGGAGTGTTATAGAGGTAATAAAATGACAGCATGCAAGTTTAAAAACGAGACAGAGGAAGAATGGAGGATAAATACAATGTCTCTTGTTCCTAAGGCTTTTCTTTAATCCCCAAACTACTGCTGAGTGCTTATCTCTTGTCTTTTGTGAATTTTGAGAGGCTACTCACTCATTGGCCTGTGATTTAGACTGACCTATAATGATATAAACCTCTCAGTCCAATGTGGCAGCTGCATTTGAAAAGTACCTAAAAAGTGCAGCACATACCTCTTCTTTGAGTTGTATTTCTTCTAACTCCTTTTTTTTTTTACCACAATTGCTGGTATTTTTAACACATCACCAGAAGTATGCAGGATACTCATATAACCCCAGAATATAAACCTCTTTCTAGCTCATATGTGACTGTATTCACTTACGACTGTATGTGCTTACAGTTGTGTTTGGGAAGTGAGGGATATCTGTTTGCCCCATAAACAGTAAAGGCATTCCTTCCTACTTTGATTTGACCCAGCCGGCACTTGATTTATGGTCTTGGTTTAAGGCAGAACAAATAGCAGAGTAAGGTTATAGTGATGTTTCATGATACTGTGCAAGTCAAACTATCCTTCTAAGGCTGATGAAGTATTAAGTCTTTGTAGGTTGAAAAAACAATGTGAGGATCTTAGCTGAAGGAGAGGGTATGTAGGATCATGGAGTGACAGCAAAGGAGACAGAAACTTATGGCAATAAGGAAAAAGTCAGGGATGGAGCAGAAGGTAGGAAATCTGAAAATGGTGAGTCAAGCATCGCTGTTCCAAAGCAGGCTTAACCAACACTGGCTGCTGTGAGCCTGTCTTGCCTGCTAATTTCCTTTCCATATTTTTTGATTAGCTGTGTTACTGATTTATTTTATTTTCCCTGGCAATTTAATGCTGAAGTGACACGCTGCAAAGTCTGACAAGCACCACAGCTGTGCAAGGGAACCTGCAGGAAGGCAGCAACTGATCACTGGCTGCAGAAAAAGGAAGAGCCATGAAAGTGAGGATGATGAATTCAAAACCACCAGCAAAGGAGGTGGTGAAGCCAAGGTGAAGGAGATGGGCAGCATTGCAGAGGAGAGGGAGGATCCAGTACCAGGATTTTAGGTACTGGGTATAATGTTGGGAACACTGGGGAAGATAAGCTCACACTATTACAAATGGCAGGTGGGGCAGAGTGCACAAAATACGGTAGACTGAAAGAGCATGTTTTTTACTATTGTATAAAGGAACAGAAGGATAAACAAATTACTGGATGAGGAGAACAGGAAAAGCAGCCAGATGTAGTTTAAGCTAACACATAAGGCTGCAATTAGGGCAGATAAAGCATAGACAGGCATATTCACTGTGGAACAATATCATCCTAAACCTCCAAATCGTTGATTGGAGCACAAATCTGGCAGTAGGATGGGCTATCAAAACTGTGATTAAGGGAAAAAAAACACCAACAACATGAAGGAAAACATCTGAGAACAGAAGAAGCATTCTTTTTTTGATGGTTGTGTTTCTCTTAATGTTTTCTTTACTGTAAAAATTGTCCCAATGTCATTCAGAATGTTTTGTGTAAAAAAAAAAAAAAAAAAAAAAAAAAAAAGAAAGAAAACAAAACCAACAACACCCCCCCCCCCAATTTCTTTGTTCTGTGTCTTAAGATCAGCTCTGATGTATTAATCCATGCATTTCAGATCTCTATATTTGTTGGATTTATGTCAGCCAATATTTGCCTAAGTACACTAGCTTGCATGCTGATCATATAATTTACTCTTCTGGCTGTTCACTGCCCCCTTCTTTCTGAACAATAAATACTGAAGGTTCACAGAAAGGCTAACCCTTACTGGTACTTAGCCTGTGTTACTCCATGTTGTGTTGTTCCTACCAGAAATAGTAAATGTGAAGCATACTTTGCACAAGTCTTTTTATGAGTTCTTCAAATCACAAAGTTCCTAATTACTGTGAGAAGTTTGTCATTCCTCAGAGCGTTAGCTTGTTTCTTTGGGGCTTTTTTGAAACTGGGTTAAGACATTGGTATTTCAGAGTCTGCTGGGTTTGCAAAGAGTAAGTCATTTGCTTAGCTTACAATGGCCCTCAGCTAATCAGAAAACATGTTTTGAATTCTGCATTTAAGCTGCTAAGAAAACTTGTTTTGCAATGGGGGTTAAAATATGAGGAAATCGTGGTCTTTCATTATTTGCCTACCAGAGATGAACATGAGTTCTGGCATAGAATTACAGTGGATATGACCCAAGTCAAACCAATTCATTTTTCCCCTGAATGCCTACAGACCAACATGTATTTCCTGTAGCATCATTACTTCACATTTGTTTGAATTGTTTATCTAGTTCATCATTCTGTAGCTTCTCATTCCTCAGCACTGAGGTGAGATTAGTCAACCATTGTTATGGTTCAGTAAATCAACAGAGCAGAAAATATTTGTGCTCTTCTTTTCTCATTATACTGGTTTAACACTGTTTCTGTTTGAACTCTGTACACAAATTCTGTATAATTACTCCAGAATTATATTTGCTGGGGGTGAAGAATCTGGATCTCTATGTATCTCTACCAGGCTACTTAATTAAAACTCGAGGTACTAATTTTTGCTTTCTTCCACTGAGAGAGAATGAATACCGTGAGCACAGCCAAAGCACAAATCCAAGTTCTCCCTCATCGCTGTTGTGAACTACTATTGTTCACCTTTCATTTCCTCTACAGCTCTTCCACAGAAGAGAAGGTGTGAGGAGTTGTATTTTTCTACAATAAGCTATTCTGCTGCTGTACTTGCCAAGAAATGAAAAAGCTGTCTGCCCTTTCTCAGAGCCTGAGCTGCCCTGCTGTGAATGCCTGCACCCACCAGGGCAGCGGGCAGGGCTGGGGAGCAAGCACGCAGGCATGGCCTCCACTCCTGTCCTCCCAGTTTCCCATCAGCAGAGCCCGTTGCTGGGGCCAGAGGTACCAAATAAAGGCCTGATGCTATGTGAAGCACAAACATGATGGCCTGACTGCAGCGTTGCTGAGGGTAAGAGGCAATGTGTGCTCACAGCAGTGCGTGAGCATCTCTGAGAGGTCTGCTCCTGTCTACAAGATTTCCAGAGAAATTATTGTTCTATAGTTACCTGGTACAGTGACTGCAAGGTAAAAGCACAGACATTTCAATATGAAGACAGCTTGCTTCACACAGTTGTGGCCAGAGCACTATAAAGCAGGATTTTGGCTTGTGCATTGAATTAGAGGCTGAACAGAATCTTGGTTAAACTGCTGCCTCATCTTGCTGGTTCCTACACAGGACCTGTACTGCCTTCTGGGACACTGCTGGTTCCTCTGTGACCCTCCAAACTGCCTGGTAGTGAATCAGCTGCTGTCCCGCAGCCTTTGGCTGCCTGATTCAGAGCCAGACCAGGGAATCTCATAAAATCTAGTTGTAACTGTTTTCTTCTATGACTAGGAGTATGTATGTGTGGTATGATGGTCCTATCCAAGCTTGCTCTTAAATATAGATAAGTAAGCACTGCCAAAAGGGAATTAAACATCCAAAGCAGCATTTTCCACACCTACCCACAGCAGATATATGTGGTTTTACCCTGGACAGTCATGATTTTTCCAGTTTCTCCTTCCTCTGCCAAACTGGTTACTCAGATGCTCTGCTTAGCAGAGCTGATGCAGCAGAGGCAATGCAACATACCTTTGCACTCTGGACTTGGCACAAAATAACCCCAGCTGATTTTCCTGGAAGCAAATTAGGGATACTGATGGCACAGCACCACAGGTGTACTGGTGGGCTTGGGAAGCAGCAGCACATTACCAGAAAGGGGGTGTGACAGCAGAGTGGCAGAAGTACTGGTCTTTAATGAAGGCAATTGCTGGCAGGTTGGACAACTGTCACAGTCTGCCTCGCCTAAGTGCTTAGTGGTAGAGGAGATGGAAATGTGCATGTGTCTGAAGTGGCTCAGGCAGCTAGCTGTATCACTAAACCCTTAAGGATCAGGCAATGCTGATTTCTTTACGCTCATATTTAATCTTGGGAAAGACACCAGCTGCTCAACCTTACGAGTGGTGCAATAAATAATAATGTAGCTGGCCACAAGTGGTTTGTGAGGTATCACTCATTCTAAGTGCTAGAGAGGTAGCAGAAAGACAGGTAGTGTAGGTTATTAAAAAACCCCTGCATGCCCCTTGCCTAGCCCATGACTCATGCTATTGCTAATAAAATCCCAGGTCAGCAACTTACTCATCAGCCAGCCCTAGGAGAGAAACAGGCCAATGGCATGTCACTTAGAGGAACAAGAAGGACTGAGCCTGCAACAGAGGTGCGAATGGATATTTTATTTTGTTGGGCTCATTTGCACTTCCTGAACTGTGTCCTCACTATGCCAACTAGATTTTGGTAGTAAAATTACTGACTTTTTTTTCCTCAAGAAACCTATATTGAAAGTAGCAGCTTGGCAGCAACTTGCACAGTGCTGCTTCTCAGGTGTTGTCATTTGCACTGCTGCCAAAAGGCTGACAGTGCCCTGAGCCAGAAGCCACTCTTTGCTCAGACCTCTGAGCCAGTACACACCCATCCACTGCAGCAATTCACACTTAAATTGCATTATCATATGTGTTATACAATTGTATGTGATATAAAGCAGTGGCAAATGCCCTGGGAGTCCAAATAAAGACCATCACATTACAGAGACTTTCGTCCTTTGGACAATTTCTTGATCATAAATTGATCAGATAATCTAGGCTGCTAATACTTACTTTTTGATGGGGCAGATTTTCTACTGACTTTCTCAGTAAGGTTGCCAAAATTTGTTCTTGACTGATGACAGATACAAGGACAAATACGTGAGAGGAAACATCATTAATTCATTTCAGCACATAAAAGATCTGTGTTTCCTTTGCTCAAATTGCACATCCTCATTACTCTGCTATGATGGCAAACTTCTGCACCACTTAATGTTACACAACTTTCATCCCAGCATGGTTGATAAGAATGCTGCAGTCTCCTGTCATGAGGCTGCGGCTGTTAACCTGTGTGCAAGCTTATTTCCTTGTGAAATTTTTTGCGTCAAGTTCAACATAGGGAGGAATAGTTACCACTTCCTAGGGCTTCCCCAGTCCCTGATGGGACCAATGTGGGATAAGCATCCACTAGAAGCACTTCCCCTCACCCCACAGCAGTGGCACGTAGCTTTAAGTGGTGGTATCACCAGGAAAAGTAACATCTAGCAAAATGGTGAAATAATTGGGGATTTAAAATTTTCCCAGTGAAGGTACATTATGGTAGGACTTTGCCTGGGGGGCGATGAGAGCGGAACTGTTCTGCTGCATGGGGCACTTCCCCAGGCAGAGTCAGGAAAGGGCAGTAGGGGAAATCCTGTACTGCTCTGAGCTTTCCAAGTCCAGGCTCCCAAGCACCCTTCTAGGATGGCCCAGGACACCAGGCAATAATAATTCAGTGGCTAAAGCAGCATGGTTGTTATGTGCTCACTCATCCATGCTTGGGGTGTATTGTAACAAGTTTTTACTTGTTGGAAAAACTGTCAGAGAGAAAAAAAACCACCAGCATGTTCTATGATTTAGATATTAACATCTCTGTTTTTCTAACGTAATTTGAATACATCTGGTTTTGCAGTACATTCTTGCACATATTGTAAAAGAAAGAATGAATCAATTCAGACCAGAATAAATACCCACACTCTGGAAATCAAACTAGCTTAAAGATCCCTCAGTCTGAGAGCTGAAAAAAAAAAAGGTAGGTTTCAGAAAGACAGAAAAAAAGCTTTTGACAAGAACACTGTATAGTACACTGTGCAGTTGTTACTGTATATCATTTCCAACACAATAAGAACCACATTTTTTTTCACCAAATGCAGAAACATAAATGGAATTTCTAGTATTAGTTTAAAGAGCTTATTATAAACATTAAAACAGACCCAGGATTTGATGGCTCTGCTTCTTATAGCAGAGCAGAGCTGACTCATGAAAAAGAAGTGCATGGGAAAAGAAAACTGGTGAGCAGAGAAGGTAAGAGATGAGGGAGATGATTTGTGTTTGGTGTTGGTGCCTGGAGACTCATTTCACTATCTAAAACAAGGAGGAAATAATCCAATGAAGCGTGTCAGCATATAGCCTTGCTTTTGCAGGAGAAAAATGAATATTGCACTTAGCTTACAGTCCATATTGTCCTGCTGTGTATTTGCTATGATGACAGACATGGCTTCCAACTTTGACATTAAAGGCAGTTGCAACTTTAAAAAAAAAAAATTATTTCCATAGGTTGTAAATAGTAATACAGGACTGATTGTGCTAGGTAACTCCATCTGCTTCCTGAGGGAACACAAAAAAACCCCCAACCACAGGACAAATACCTTATTCTTTGATAATACTCCATTGCCATATATTAAGAGTAGTTTTCTCTGATGCTTACAGCTGAGGAGTGCAACCAGAGTTGTGCGGAAGCCTAAGTTATCACTGCTGATGCATTTGGTCCCTCTCACTCATCTGTGCCCATGGCTCCTTGGGTAAGCACAGAGGTACAGGGCAGGTGTACAGAGAAATCGTCTCAGAATATTGCAGTTTCTAATGTTGTTTCACTTTTTGTGGAATAAAATTACAGAAAACGATAGAGGGGAAAAGTAGTAATGTCAGCAAAAATCCTAAAATACTATTATTTCAGGCATTGCTCAACAGGCCTGTCTTTGATATTAGGCTGTCTTACAGACCCTTCTTCACATGTCTGGTGGAAAATTAACTATTTTTGGATGGGTTACTATTTAGCAGATCAGTTTTTGGATCCCGGTTACATCTGGTAGCACAAGAAGGGAAATGGAGGCAGAGAATAGGCTATAAGCAGAAGGAGGGAGTAACTAAGTATGAGAGCTCCCAACAACCAGCTCTAAGCAGCCTCATTTCTTTAGTCCTAACCCCAATCCACCTCTTGTGCTTTCATTAGTTCAATTAGACCCCAAACCACAAATTGTTTTTCATGGGAGGAGTTACTGTGATGGTCAAAGCGTGACTTCAGAACCAGAAATGTATAAAGGGACTTGTAAGAGAAGTGTGGAAGATGTGTTACCACAATCAACAAGTTTGTCTTTCAGCTCTACAACCATATTCCTTACAGCCATTACCATTGATCAGAGACTTTAGAAGGCTAACCCTTTCCAAATCAGCTAATGTAGATTTTTTTCTTTCCATGTGTGCTGTTAGTGGCAATGCTTGAAACTGTTTTGGCAGAAAACATGGGACGTCTCTTCACACTCGTTTCATAAGCCAGTGTCATAAAGCGTTTATTTTTCACATGATTCACCTGTGAGAGAAGGTTCATGGTTCATTACATAGTTGTGGAAACAGCTGTTAGCACATGCTGACTTTCTTCCGACTTTGTCCTTGCTCCAGAATGCGGCCACGTGTGCATATTGCTACAACAGCAAGCTGTAAGTGTGGGAAGGATTCAGAGCTGCCCTGTGTGCCAAGTCCAGCATGTAAGGTTATAATTAAGTTACTCATTACCTTTTCTTCTTGGAAGGAGCCCTTATCTATCTATCTGTAGATAGTGGGAAGAGCAGGTTTTTAATTTTGTACTTGACAGCACATTGGCATGATTTTCCTTTAATCTCCTGCTAAGCACTGCTAAAATGCCTAGTCAGTGGAAAATTACCTTATCAATGCCATTAAGTGAGAACAGCAGTTGAAGAGGCCTTGACTGTACAGTCCAAACTACCTGCATTGCCAAAGACTAATAAATCCTTGTTATGAAGCTTAATATAGAATGTCACACCTCCAGAATAGGATGCAGTTATTATATCATCATGCATCATGACATGAGCTTGCTGTTTGTTATGTAAAGCCTGGCAAAAGATCTCTTTTCAACTTTAAGAATGTAATGAACTTTTAAGGAGTATCGCAATGAACTCAGTACAGAAACTGGCAAGGCAAGGTCACATACACAATAACATACACTGGCACAGGCTCCACACACAACGGACCAAAGCAGAAAACAAATGGGGGTGTGGGGGAAGAGCTACCTAGACCAAATTCACAGAGGCTGGGAGCTAGCAAGCCTAGTGAGTATGAAATCCATATGGAGGGCAATAATTTCTAGGACACTTTCTTCAGGGAGGTAATTTCCAAGTTTTTTTGGCACAGATGTCTACTTAGTAAACAAACATCCAACTCAGGGTGGTTACTCCTTCCACCAACAGTTACACGCTTAGAAAGGTGTTTGGACTTCCCAGGAGAGGGAAGATTTTTGGCAAAAATACCGCCCATTGTGGGCAAAAAAGGTGAAGTGATTCATGCAAAGCATTTGTAACTTCAATAAGGGGGTAGCTGGAATATTCTTATACTTTTTGTATTAGAAACACAAGCTCGGGGAAGGCTTCGCTAACATATGATTGCCTTGGATTCCCGCTTGAAGTCTGCTTGCTAAGATGCTGCAGCCTGACCACTTGTTTGTAAATTATAATAGAGATGATACCAGGTACGGAAGAAAGACAAAAGCTGCTGATTATTATACCAATCCTGCTGAATCCTCTCAGACCACTTTTCTAATCAGCTCCTTCTTGGGATCATCCCCTTTGAGGGTCCTACCAATAGCAGGTGTAGACAAGGGCTCCTAACCACAGTGCACTAAGGATGAAAGCCTAGTCACCGAAATCATTTTAGGTTTAATCTAAGCTGAGTAGGCACAGTATCACTGGCCAGTTTGACTAAATGGAAACTTGAGGGTCAGTAGAAGCCACTAGGAGGAAAACCAGAAGGTCTAAAAAACAACTATGTATATATCAGTGAAATACCTATATTTTGGACAGGAATAGTTACACACATCATAACATTGTGTGAAGCTCAGGGAATAAATTCTCATTAGTGCTGCTGAGTTAGTGCATATAGTGTACATTGTTTTATTACATGCATTTCACTGATTTTTTGTTGAAATCCAGGAAGGCTACTGATAAACAGGAAATAAGAGACAATTAAATGAAATTTACTGGCATATATTTTGTTGTGGCTGTTTGCTGAACAACAGGCCATCATGAAACTCTACAATTATAAAATTGTATTACACTGATTTTATAACCCAGGAAAGCAAAAAAAATCCATCCCTTTTGTAAAGTCTCATTACATGCAACCATGTTTAGCAGAAAGCTCCACTGGGTTCAAACCATAAACCTACAAGTGTCAGTAAATGAGATTAGTCAATTTTCCCCCTTGAGCAAATTTGCCTGTCAGACTTAGATAGTCTCACCAGGCAAACTGAAAGCAGGTGCTGGCAAAATCCTTTCAAATGACATTATTCCTCTGCTGTTTACAGAAGCATACACACAGGCACTGAGCACAAAAGGAACTGTTTGCTCAGTTTAACTGTTGGCTCAGTTTTCTGTCTAAATAGCCAGCTTTTTCATGATCTTCATTGCATGTCACACCTGTTCTCTAAATGCAAAAAATCCTATGTTCTTGGGAACCTCACTAGCAGCTGCAGCTGAACCAGCTGAGCAATAGCCCGCAAAGGCCTAGATAACACCAACCTGGAGATTTATTTAGCGTTTGTCAGCTAACTATTTGGTGGAAGCTTGGAAATGAAAGTGTGGGCATAGCAGTAAGCTGAGAGCATTACTACAGACCTGCATGAAGGTTCAGGTGAAAGCAGTGATAGTACTTAATTCAAACTCAAACACACAAAATTGTTCATCTTTTCTGCGAATGCTAATGGGAGTTACTACCTTTCATGTTCTGCTGAGAAGGGGCTTTATAATATTTCCCCTTCTTAGAGTGCTAGCTGCATCCTTTGCACTGTCACAAACCAAATACCCCTCAGCAAAAGCCAGTTCAGAACTAATTTGGCAGAAAACTAATTCAACAATGCCTCAACCCAACCCGCATCTCCAAATCCACATTACTTTCCTCATTTCTGCTATCTGTGACAATGCACAAGAAAGTAACAACTGGGAATAAGGAAGAGTGGAGAAACAGAAAGGAGGACTCTTCCTCTTGATGGCAGCCTGAAGATAGATGAATTCCAAAACATATGGAAATCATGCCTATAATATATTTCCATGTTTCTCCCCACTGCCCCGCACCCAGTGACTATTAGCTATTTGGTACACATTCATAACAGTGAGGTGGAGAAAAACACTTTAAATTAGTCTTGCCAGGACAGGATGTAAGGAGTCCACTTGCTGCACATTGGCAGAATCTATGGGGAAAAGTCAGGTCTTGTCCATGGTTCCTACCCACAACTACAAAAGTGTCTTGGGAGTTTCCTCAAAATTCATTTTCTGAGAAAGAAAATCAAGCATCTGTTTGTTTGGTTTTTTCCCTTAGAATAAGCGCTCATGTAACTGAAGAAGGTTGGGCTAAGATTGTTAAGAAAAAATAATTGGGTCACCAATTACAACTAGAGAAAACACTAGTGATGTGCCCCTGTTGCCTTCCATACATCTGCAGTTTCAAAGTGTCTTGCCAGAACCTGGTACTACTACTAGGTCCCTCATGGCTGGTGGAACCCAGTTGTTTGTTATTCCAGCCTCTATGCTGTGAGGGACAACAGACAGAAAAAATTGGAAAAACAAAGCCAAAAGAGTATGAAAATTGGCTTTTAACATCAGATTTCCAGGCAGCCTATGCAGCAAAGTATAAGTGATTATTATTAACACTGTGTGCTAAACACATGGCATAGATTTCCGACTTCCCTGAAGTTGCACATCTTTCCCACCTATTTCTGCAAACTAGCACTTCACCTTTGCCAAACAGCAAAAACCCCTCCTTGCAGCCTTTGTTTGCACTACCTACCACAGATGCTGGGAGGAGAAGCCCCCTTACTCTTTGCCCGACTCTCACCCTCGCAGGAAGCAGCTTTTACTTGCTCATCGCTGCTGTTGGTACTTCCCTCCCAAACAGGATTGGGGCAAACCCCTCCTCTTCAGTCATAAAATTGAATCACAGGACTGAAACCACTCCACGCACACTTCTAAATTTTGTCCCCACAGGGTCTTGCATGCACTCTGTCTCCCAGTTTGGAAGTACTGCAGTACTACACACTGGCCAACTGCGCACTGACTCCCGAACAGTAGGACATCCTTGAGACATCCTCCTCCTCCTCCCTCTAGGAAAAGGAGGAATGAAGGTACCAGCTGAAGAGCAGAGAAGAGGTGGCCACACTGACTTGCGTTAGTGAGCTGATGTGACCACAGAGTCACAAGCACGAAGCACCAGTCCTTTCTTTGGAGTGTAATTTGCTTCTCTTCCATTTGAAAGACGCTGTTACACCTTTGTTCAGACTCACCTCCCCTGGCACGCTGCCACAACGGGCTAAAGGGCATGCATCCACCTCTGATTACTCATTCACTCTGGTAATTATTTTGTTCGCTTATGGCTAATGATAAGGGGTGAGCCTGTCTGCTTTACATAAGGCACGTGCCAAATACTATCTCTCTCCCCTTGTTTTCCTATAGCAAAGCACATCCTTGCTGATGTAATGGAGTAACAGTAACTCAGTTCAGCTGCTGGATATAATCAAGTTTCCTTGATAAAGGTGACCTGTGGCATCAATTTTTAAACCATAAACAGAACTACAGACTTCTGTTACTGATACAGAATTAAAAGGGAGGGAAGTAGAAAAGAAGGGAGACGATGAGGTCAGAGTCCAAAACACCTCATAAGCTGTGTAACTGGAAGAAAAAGAGAGTAGGGAAAAGGACGGAAAAAGAAGAAAAAAAAAAGTTACTTCTTAGTTTTCTTGTGAAACTAAGTATTCCAATAAATCTCATGATAGCTGAGGAAAGAAAGGCAGAGGCTGCAACAGGGAGAACAGTCAAATCTCAGATTTCTGACAGACCATGTTCAGATGGAATCTTGAGCCAGGCAGACACATTACAGAGCACAAAGGGCTCTCTAAGCTGCCTCGACATTACAGTACTCATCCAATATCCACTTCAGAAAACTATTAAAATTTCCTCAGAACTCTGGGGGCCAAATTTGCTCCTACTGTTCTGTCACTGCAGTCTGGGAAGACCTTGAGTACAGCTGAGTAGGAGGAAGCACATCAGCAGGATGCAGTTCTAACCCTTTGTGTTGGGTACTGGGTTTTGCACAAACTTTGTGCTGTGAGGTATGAGCCTCGTGAACATGAGTAATGTATTTGACTAAAACTGATGGATGGAATTGAGTTCATCCAAATTATAGTACAGAGTTGCTTGTTTTAAAAAAGTTTATTTAAATAAAGTAGGTACATTTCACAGAAATGGTTATAAAATGCATAGCATATTATAAACAATACTGTTACTTTAAAGATACTAGTTGTTATTATCCTAAATGCTGCTTTTTAAAAACTAACCAGCCTGCCTGGTGAATCAGAAAGCTAAAAATCCCCAGTTATCCCATCTTAGGCACTGTGAAAAAAAATAGTATGATATAACAAAGCAGGTGTCCACTTTTTTCATTCACTCTACTGATTGTTTGTATTGCTGCATCATTAATTCGCCAGTTCCTATTATGTGGAAATATCTGGTCCCTGGAGTCACATACCAAGACTAGATTTCCATCAACTGGAACAGAAATTGCACTCGCTCAGCCAAACAAAACCCCATGCAACTCTAAAGAAAGCTGACTGAAGGTCTTCATACCAATTAACTTAATGGACAGAGACTGTATGTGTGAACAAAAAACCTAGCAGTTTTTCGAAGCTGTGCACACCCATACTGCTACTCACAAGCAACTTGATTCTAAGTCATGAAGTCCATACATATTTCAAGCTTGACTTCAGTGGAAATTGAATGCCCAGTAGGAACAGACCTTACCCTCATCGGTGATGCAATGCCATAGAAAGTGGAATTGAGCCTTTTTTACAGCACTTGAGAACTGAGCACACCTTGAACATTCAGAACTTCACATAATCAAATCCAGAGGTGTCTATTTTCTAATCTTTGGGATGCCAGGGCACAAAGAAGTAAAAATGAAGAGCACAGCACCGATCATAACCACAGCTGAGAGAGATACCAGCTCATTCACACAACACTTCAGCACATAAGTCATGACTGAAATTCTTCCCATTTATGCTTCTATGACAATAGGCAGAAAGCAAATGCTGAGGTAAAAGGAGGTGCACCAGGTTTGCACTGGTGTAAGTGATCCTAGACTCAAGCAAGTTATAAAATCCATTAATTCACACACAATAGAGAAGGAAAAATCCCCTTATTTTCAAAACACACAGATACATGTAGATCAAAACATATATGTTTTCAAAACACATAGATATGTGTAGATCAAAACATATGTTTTCAAAACATATAGATACATGCTCAAGAATAAACTGACTTTCTGCATCATGACATGAGCTTTACAGTAGTTTAAGCTTGGCTTGGACTGAAAATAAAGAAGCTTGAACTCTGACCAGCAGAGCTCCTTTGGAACCGTTTGTCAAGAGAGAAGAATGAGGTCTGAGGCAGTCCAAGAACATCGATGTTTCATTCACCATCTTCAAGTAGTTTTTGTAAGTTGTTCTGTATCTTAGAAAAAGAGAGAAAAATAACTGGGAGGCAGGAAGTATTATACTGCATTAAAAAAAAAAAAAAAAAATCAAGACATACTCTTCAATATACTCTGTGTGCATGTTAATTCTATCACAACTATTCATACCAATGGTAGTCATGTTAAATGCTTCCTGCACTAGAGTCAAACGAAACATTTGGATACAATCAGCCAGCAGCACACCTAGCTTTCATATTACAAGTATCTCCTGCAATTTCCTCCTCTCTCCTTCATTAGGTCTGAGAAAATAAGGTAGAAAAAACACGAGGTCTAGAAAAGAAGGGACAAAAAACCCCATTATTTCAAACTTGATCAAAACCCAGTAAAAGCCTCAAACTTCAAAGTCGCAGCTCTTACATTTAAGTAGATAATTCAAATAGTTTTGTAATGGCTTCAACTACATGGCTGGCTATGAAGTGTGCAGCAAAATAAGGTCTTCTAACCACTAGCAGACATGTACCATTTGCCAGATTTAGTGTACTGATTGTGGATTATCTTCCCTTAGTTATACTGAAGGCAATGCCAGCCAGTCACATGCTCAAGGATGATTTGCACAGACCTATTTTACACAGCCTATTTATCCTCTTTTCATCTCCTTGCCCTTGAAAGCAGAGAGGGGGAAATAACCCCTAGCACCCATTCTCTATGTCTTAGTAACTAGCAGTCACTGGCTACAGAAGGTTTAGTCACAGCTACTTTCAGGCTTTAATTTGAGGAGCCATTGTACTTCCTGTTCAAGGATACTACTTCCTAATCCTACCTCATAATTTCTAGCCCAGATGCACACCTTTTTCAAGAGGTGCATTTTGGGAAAAGGAAAACAGTAAGCGCCTGATTTTGTAAGAGTCACTTAACGCACACACAGGAATTTCCTTTTAACAAGCTACGTTAGAGTAAGGGAACGAGTAACATCAGGCCACATTTTCCCTCCCTCAATGTAATGCCTTATCCTCTGATAGACATGGTGCATTTTAACAACTTGTTAAATACACTTAAATGCCAAAGTAAAATTCTGCTAAGCTATGGTAATTCCTTGGCTCCAAGTATAAAGTAGAGCTTGTAAAAATCACAAGGTCACACTGAAAAAGTCATTGCAACATACTCTTGCACTAAACATTTTTTAACCCAGATAATTTCTGTGCTCTAGTTTACAATGCTGTGGTCGCACAGGAAGCAAGGGGAGAGATGACAAGTTACACTGGAACTTTTATGCTCCCTTTGCTGCTGAAGCCAGCTGCAGCCAATTACTAGCACTTTTCACTCAGGCCTATGACACAGTTCAGCAACTGCCATCACTTTGCTCAGAGAACATAAAGCTACTACATTTCTACCAGTTTTTCAGTACAAGAGTAGGGTCAAACATCCTGTTCTAACCACTGCTCATCTAGAGTAGAGAGGACCAGGATGTTGCAATATGCAGCTACAGGCAATACTCATTTAGCTTGCATGCACAGCAGTTGATTGTCGAGTATTTGACAAATACAAGGTAAGACTTTAAGGGTCCAATCCTGTAGACAGTAACTGAAAAAAGCATGTAACTTAAGACTCTAATTCAGGACAGAGGATCACTTCTCTGGGAATAGCTGAATGATCTGACCATCCAGCTGCCTTTTAGTGTGTCTCCAAGCAGAGACTATATAAGGGAGTGGGAAAGTGCCTAGCTTTGCTGCAAAAAGGGCTGGCTGGCTTCCAACTGAAATGAAGCAACAGCTCCCATGAACCATCTTGCCAGCCTGTCCCAAACAGCTGGAAAGCAGTAACCTCTTAAATGACCTGATTTGGCTAAAGATTGTATCTGGTAATCATCTGGGAAGCATTTTCCCCTTGTATTCATATCTTTATTATCCAGAGCACACAAAGGGTTATGCTAACATTACTCTAGACTTCCAGAGCCAAGGGGGTGGAAATGGGGGGGGAGGGAGAAACCTCTTTTTGGCAGTCTTTGTAAAACCTATACCACAGAGGTAAAACCGGTATTATAAAATCCTAGCTTTACACTATTTGAGAAACTTGGTTTGAGAAAAAAAGGTGTTAAAAAACCTTGGCATGCACTCAGTATTAGAAACAGAGGCAAAAATATCCCATGTGACTTCAGCACATAGGAATTCAAGTAAATTTTGTTTTTTGCTCCACTAATACTTTTTTCCATGCTTGGACAGTGCTTGGCGGCAGCTGCTGTGGGAAGAGGCCAGGGGCTGCCCTGTGTTGGACTGCAGCCTCCAATGGACCCACTGCAGGCACAGCTGAGCCCCTCAGCCAAGATGGTGGTGGAGCTTCTGGGAGAGTGGCGTTTTTCCCCTTTATTAAATACAGAGACAGAAGGAGAGTAAATGGGCGAGAAATAGCAGAAGGAACACCAAGGTCTGAGAAGGAAGAAAAGGAAGAGGTGTTCCATGGCAGAGAAGATGTCCACGCTGCAGCCCACAGAGAACCCGTGCCAGAGCAGGCAGCTATTTCCTGAAGAACTGGAGCCCCTGGAAGAGCGAACACTGCAGCAGGGGGAAAATGGGGGAAGAAAGGAGCAGCAGAGAGAAAGTTGTTATGTAGAGATTGTAACCCCCCACCAGCCCCACTTGGGGGGTAGGGAGTGGGGAGCAAAGGATTGAAAGTTGAGCCTAGGGCAGGGGGGAGGAAAGGTGGTGTTCTATCATTTGTCCTTGTTCCTCACTACCCAAATCTACATTAACTGGTACTATATTAAGTTGATTTTCCCCAAGTCAAGTTTGTTTTGCCTGCAATGGTAACTGGTAAGTGATCTCCCTGCCTTTACCTTGAGACACAAGCTTTCTCATCCTATTTTCACCCCCTGCCCTGCTAGGAAAGGGGAGTGAGAGAACAGCTGGGTGGGCATCTGACTGCTGGCCAAGGTTAGCCCACCACAACAGCTGAAGTGGAAATAAGGTCTGCACAACCACTCTTGTTTTGCATCGGTTTCCAATTTAAGTCAGCAAGTGCATTTAGTTTTGCAATTAGAGGATGGTAAAAAGTAAAGGTTGGGTATTGGGAATTAGACAACTGGTGCAGTAGCATTTCACTTGTGTTATTGAAGTGAAACAGGCAGATTCCAGCCACTTCATAGTAGGAGGCTGACTACAGATGAAAGTCAGCATCATTTTTCTTAATCAAAAACCAAAACTGAAACAAAAACCCCAGATGGAAAAGTTCATCAAATAGTAATAAAGTTTAAGTTCAGAATCCTTAGCTTTGATGGACAAAAAAAAAATTGAGATCATTACATGCAGTAATCACCCCTGAAGTATCCAGTTTATTAGTATTCCTGGTTGTAAGCCTCAGCTCAAGGCAAAACATTTACTCATACCAATGCTTGTACTGGGGCTAATTTATAGCCCAAAAAAGTCCTTTGTCTAGGAAAACCTGCCAGCTTCTGGTATCAAATCTGGGGGTAACTTGGCACTTTTCAAAATAACAGACTATAGAAATTCAGCAAGAACCTGATTAGTGTATCAGCATTTGCATTATATCATAGAAAGTTACCTTTTCCAATTTTATAAGATTAGCAGTTAACTCATCACAAAGGGCATCAGCATTAATTTGCAGATGAGATCCCAAACCTTGGCGCACTGTATGTCTGTCAAACAGAACGAAGAAGTAAGTGTGGCAGAAGCAAAAAAGAGGAAAACAGAACTGAGAGATAAATGTAGAAGAAAATACAGTGGCAACATTGTGAACTGTACTTCTTTACAGAAACAAAGAGCTAAGTCACTTCTGCACTCTTGACTACATTCTTTATGTGGTCTCATTCTCCAGAAGTTTGGATGGAAAACTTTACAGCTATTTGCACTGGAAATAAATTGAAAAGCTGCCTAAGTTCCATGTCCTGTGACTTGGAGGAAATAAAAAAGCCCAACCCCTCGACACTGTATAAGTGCACATTAGATCATCCTGGATCTTGTTCTTTTTGGGATCAAAGCAACAGAAAACAAGACTTTCTTGTGTAAGAGTGCTTCAGAAGAGGGATGCAGTGTCCTGCTAAGAAAAACGTGCCAGAGTGGGAAAATGGCTTTTGACATTGCCTACTATTAGAGGCAGGTTTACCCTTCTCCTTGCGTTATTGGTAAAATATAAATGCAAGCCTGTTTAAGATAAAGAACCATTTTCTTCATATTTGTTCTTTATCAAGAACCTAGCTCTGTCTTCTGACACATGTATACAAGCCCTACTGCTTTCCACAGAAGACAGCTGAGAGCAGTTGCATCCTAAGCAGCACCATCATTGTTCAATATGGCCACAAGTGCATTGTCAGAGTGACCTGTTTGTCATGCATGAGTCAAAGAAAGCTGAATTAACAAGCACACTTATTCAAGAGGTTGCTACAGGTTTGAAACACTTTGGAGACAGTTCCACCCAGCCTTGGTATGGCTCTGTCTTGAATTTTATTCTCCCCCTCTGTTTTTCAGGTGGTGCTTCTCCAGCTGTCAGCATTCCCACTCATGCTGCATGTGGCACAGGTTTTGCACTCTGATTTACAATTACTTTCGAAGCCATGTTTTTCAGAGCAGCCCAGAAAGAAGGAAGTTATAAGAAGAGGAGAAGAGTTAATGCAAAATTTAATGCTGAGTAAACTGATAGAGTATTCTCAGCAGTATCCAGTCAACTGCCTTCTGTCCTAAAAGAAGAGCAGGAAGCTGATACAACTTACAGTGGCATACTGCTGTGGCGTATGCCCCTGCACTGCCTCTCCATTTGATGTTTGAGCATTTCCTATCCACACAACATGGAGATTAAAAAAAAAAAAAAAAAAAAAAAAAAGCAGGGGCAGATGACATCCATGACTAGCTACGGAATGGAACTATCTATGGAACTATGGCCCCTTGCCCTATTTCCTCTTCAAATACACAAACAACATTCCCTTGGTGTGTTTGGATTTTTTTTGTTTGGTTTGGTTTTGTGGTTTATTTTATTTTTATTTTAGCAAGAGAGGATGTCAGTTTCTAAAGAGAATACAGGCAGCCCAAAGCTTTAGAAAACATTATACAAACAAGTCAGATGTGTTAGCCCAAAGATAATGAAGTACCTTCTGTAATCTTAGGCTAATCAAATGACATTAAGACTGAAGATAGAAGTTATACCTTTTCCACAGAATCATTGCTCTGGAAAGGAGCTGCTCACTTCAGCAGTTTACACTGAAGTTACTCAGAGCAATCTGAAACATTCTCAAAGCAGTAGTACACCACGATATATCACATTTGTACTAAAAGTCTTAAACAGAAAGCTGTGAGATGAGGCTAGTACAGATACAAGAACTACAGGACACTAAAGTATCACAAGGGCACTACAGTATCATCATGGTTTCTGAAGAAAATAGATGAACATGACAGAAACTGGAAAAAGATTTTAAACCCCCAAAATTTTAAAGTGTGTATCTTACTCCTTAATATGTGAATCAAAGGATGTGATGGAAATAAGACGTTCCTCCAGGACACTGATTTTATATCTCATGTAGAAGGTAGAAAATATTAATACACAAACACTGTAAGAGAGAAAAATAAGGTACATCAGTTAATGGAAACTTTAGAGGTACCTGACAAATTTAATGTTAAAAACCATTTCAATTGTTACTTTTACATGTTGAATAATAAAGGTGTCATTCTTAGAAGCACCTCAGGAATACCCATCAGTGGCATTCAGACAATTATGAAAGCAAAGCCATACTCAAGGCTGAGATTAAGTGACATAAAATGAACTTGCAAGCAGTTAAACTCTTTTAACATTTCCTGAAACAGAAGATCCTTTGCTTTTAAAAGTAAAAGGCCTGTTAAGTAAGCCTGCCCCAGCATTTCTACTTCTGAAAAATATAAAGGCCATGCTTCCCAATAATTTCCTTTTTTTCCAAGTGAAGCTTAGATTATATTAGTCTATGTAAACATAAGAAAATCCTCCTATTTTGACAATCTTAGTATTAATTGCTAACTTACAGAACTGCGTAAAATATAAGTACGTGGTTCAGAGATAAGAGCTTCTGGGACTTCACTTTGTGGAAGAACCTGAAGGCTTCAGAATGGTCTGGGAGGAAAAGAACGAAGTGTTACTTTGATCAAAGCAGATCACAGCATACAGTGTTTTGAAGCATGCAACAGGTAATACAAGAGGGATAAACAAGAAAGAGATCTTCCAAATTATGTGAACCGTCATAACTATGCAAACTTATGTCAATTAATTCCAGCTGAATATCTGCCCTTAATTTACCATTTCGCAGACTGTTTCGGGCTTTTCCGTCAGGTCCTCGTTTACTGTGTGCATCTGAACGGACAGACTTTGCCTCAGCCTTGGAAACTTTCAGGTGAGTCTGTGTCTCAACAACATGATAATCTGTCAAAAGCAGGATTTTTAATAAAGCTGAAATACGAAGTTGAAGGAAGCTATTGGTATCTTAAGTTAGTCAAGAAGTAGGGGAAGAGGAGGATTTTAAAAGGTGCATTTCTTGACTTGGATAGAAAGCAGCAGGGTTCAGTAGCCTTAAAACAGTTTACATAGTAATTCCACATCATTGCAAAATATAAATAACCACGTGGACTGGAAGAGGATGATGTATGCTGCATTTACATTTCCAGATCCTTTGAAAGATGGCAACCTGTGCAAACTTTGAAGGTTATCACTGAATTTCCAGTCAGAAGATTATACAGACACAAAAGTCATCTCTCAAAAGGACTGAATATGCTAGAGTAATGATTCCAAATGACTGTAATACCAACATCAAATGGAAATATTGCATTGTTACTTTAAAAAGGAGATTATAGCTCCCTTTCCTGACTGTTTTTTAAATGCAGACAATGTCTTGAAAGAGATGGGACAGAAAAATCCAGTCACACTTGGTTTTGTTCATGCTTTACTTGCATGCCCTGGACTGCTCTAATGATGCACAAGAAACAGAATCACAAGTGACAGATGTGCTCTCCCCCCACTCCTCAATTCTTTTTCCTAGTGTGATTCTTTAACTGGATATTGGTGTTTTGCTTGTGGAAAAAGAAAACAGAAAGGTTTGAAGTAGTTACTAGCCATAAGGAAGTAAGACAGCAAGTTAAATCTTCATACAGAAGCATTCATGTGGCAAGCGATGACACCACAATTTAGTTACTGCTTCACAACCACCACCAAACAATTAAAAATACATAAATACACAGAGAGTAAATATCAAAGACCAATGAAAGCAAATAGCCCCAAATCATACCACTGAACAAAAGACACACAGCAAAAAAGAGAAGTTAATTAAAACTACCATGACAGAAAACTGCCATAAAAAAACCTGTAGTGTTTCATTTGAAAGTAATGGTAAATGTTTCTTATTATACAAATTTGTTTATAGTCAAGATGGAACCCAGAGTAGTAACAGGATAACACATTAATATGTTAATATATATTAATTGTACAGCAGAATAATACCCTAGGTTTTGCTAATAACATTCAGCATGTGCTACATAAAACAAGTTCTGCTGTACTTATGGACTTATATGCAGTGAGTTTCTACACAGCATTCCTGCTAATTAGGTGAAGAACTTGAGGCATAAGAGATTACAAACAGCAGTGTTAAGAAAGAACAACTTTGAACAGTATCTTCAAGTGTCTTAACTGCAAAGAATAAAATGAGGATTTAAAAAAACAAACCCACAAAAACACACACCAAAAATAACTTTTTTTTAGTGAGCAAAAGCCACCATGGTACAGAACATTATTTGTATAGATTAGAAGTTGTTACATTGTGACTTGAACTACTTTAGAATAGAGGTTTTTGGTTTTTTGTTTGTTTGTTTGTTTTAGAGGAGGAACATCTCCTATATTGTATCTCTGCTAGCATAACTGATGCAGGGAGCAGATAGTGTACGGATAAGCAACTGGAGGCAGTTGTGACAAATCAGCTCCGCTGCTGACCAAGTCATTGCCTGAGTTTGAATTGCAAAGGGATATAATAATGGAAATGCAGCTATTATGGTTTTTAAGGTCTTCCTCAAAGCCACATAATTCTCCAGGACTGTGGAGAATGGAGATTCCACATCAGAAGGGGATTACAGAAGCAAAACTAAGAGCTAAGCCATTCTTATTTTGTTGGGGCCCCAAGACCTCACTCACCTTGGAAGCATTCCAGCTCTGGGGTCTGTGAGCCTGTGCTGCTGGACTCTTCCATCTCTTGTCTCCGCTGCTGCACTATTCCATCTAGATCAGAATAGTCTTCATTGAAATCCTGATGGGGAGAAAGAGTCACAAGAAAGCTCAGCCCTGTTCTAAATCTAAACAACCTTATTTCCTCTGACCTCTCTCTAGAAACTGAACCAAAGTTAGCAAAGTAAACCTCATACAATCATCAGAATTCAAGCCTCATCCCTGCCTTTGTTTAAGTGAAGAGATTAAGTCTGTGCACAAAAGAAAAACTGTTAAGTTAAACAAACTGAGAAGTCCAGGACAGGCATTACTAGAATTAGACTCTGGTCATCACATGTGGTTACACAACTTTCACATGTCTGAACCAGCTCAGAGAGGAAGGATTGCAACTAAAAACACTTCAAAAAGTGTTCATGGCAGAGGAATAAGCAACTTTAAGTCAGTACAGAGTGCTATGAAACATGACTGCTAAAGAAAGCTACGTAAAGCGTACAGACCTTGAAATATATCCAAAGCATATGCATGTATGTATACTGCATATGATCAGATCAAATTACACCTACACTAATAATTTCCACTGCTTCCTAATGTTAAAAAACCACTTATGGAAGTTTTAGAAACAGATGTCATGATTTCCTTCAGTTTCCCTTCTTCAGACTTTGTAAGTAGTACTCTCAATGAAAGGTGCTATGCAACAAAAGAACAAACATCTAAGTCATTTACCAAGGGCAGAGTTGTAGGACGATCAGCCCTGAAGCTGTTTTCTGCAGAAGAGGGATTTGGACTGTTGCCCATGCTTGTATCCTGAAAAAAAGCAGCAGTGTTAACAAGAAACACACTCAGAAACTACCTAGCATTTAAAAGCA
Organism: Buteo buteo; assembly: GCF_964188355.1. Lineage (NCBI taxonomy): Eukaryota > Metazoa > Chordata > Aves > Accipitriformes > Accipitridae > Buteo > Buteo buteo. The sequence continues at coordinate 65,624,051 of NC_134204.1, forward strand.
GAAAAATAGTAATAATGAACATAAAGCTACAAGCTATCTTCACTCCTGTTAGTACTTACCTCAAGATGTCTACAGATAGATTTTAATAGCTTGTAGGTGGTATCTCTGGAGAGTAAGGAGACAAACATGTACTGAAAAACAAAAGTTCCAAAACTGTTTGAGAAAAGGCATACAGTACAAGCTTCCTTTGATCTAAATAAAACTGATAGATCATTTTTCTGATAAAGTAACTATTTTCAAGAACTTTGGTAGAGCAGGAAAAATCTCGACGCCTTGTAAGCCTATGACATGAGATTAATCACAAGGAACAGAAAACGGGCACATAAAAGTTACCATGCTCTGCTGCAGGAACCAGAGCATAATCCAGATCTGTTCTTTTTTTAAAAAGAGTTTGCGTACTATGTTTCACATACCCCTTCAAAAACAAACAACCCCAGACCCAAAAAAACACAACTCATTTTTTGTACAGTCTCCTGCATCCACAAAATACTTGTGCAATAAAAATGGGCAGGTTCTAAAGCTGCTCTTAGGATGTTTTCTACTGATTGATGCAATTACTATTCCTGAGTATCACTGTAAGCAACTGTATTGCTGGTTGGGTAAAAGACCCAAGTAAATGAAAGAATACTATCAGAGCTGCCAACAAGACAGGTAACCCTCTGTGCATGCACTTCCTCACCCAGCTGTTTCAGTTCCCCCAGTACTACACAGCAGTCTTGGAGAATGGGGAATGATAGATTACAGAGAGCAGGTGGCAACCAGAGATTCTGTTTCTTATTTTCTCACCAAGTTCTACATAGCTTTGTTTACTGCAGATCCAAAGAAAAGACAGGGAATTAGTAAGAGGGGAAAAAATGGTCCTTGCCTGTCACAAGAGAGGTGGCAGAAGAAGCTAGAATGATCCCCTAAGAAACCAGATCCTCCAGGGTCCTAAGCCTAAATGCCCACATGTGACCAATTCCTATAACTGTTCAAGTGGCCACTTGGCACTTTCAAGAATCCCTCATATTACTGCCAATAAATAGGGTGGGGGGAAAAAAAAGAAGAAGAAGAAAAAAAAAGAACAACAAGTAGAAAAAAAATGAGAAAGAACGCAGGCAGAGTGCAATAGCTTTGCCCTCTTCCAGTACTTACCCTATCTGTGACTGTTGCTATGATCAGAGCATTTGGCACAAGAAGGGCAGTTTTGGTTTTCTTCAAAAGTGTCACTGAGAGCACAGGTATACTAATCTGAAACAAGAACAATGTAGTGTTAGAGTCCCAATATGAGCATACAAATCTGCACACTCTTTCACAAGGAGCAACCCTATCAACTGTGATAAGCCAGACCTTCAATGTGCTTAATTTAAAGATTTCTCCGTTATGTCCCCAATTACTGATATTTCATATGGAACAGGTATGGCTTCAGATTATTACTATTTCTTAACTGCTTTTACTTCTGTTTTTATCAGATGCCAATCCAGGCTTCTGTATGTGTCTTCCTTTCCCTTCTGGCTCTTACAAGACTACGGGCTTAGTTCACTGTAGATCGACAGAACAAACCAGTTTTAAAGCTCGGCTTCTTTGTTTTGAAACAAAACATTTCAGAACACATCACACAACAGAAGCTTGTTGAAGAATGAACATAAGAGTCACTGCTTACAGATCCTTTAATCTGCAACAAGCAGCTGAGTAAACAGTTCGTCCTTCAGTAATGTTGAAAGATCGAATACCCACACACCCACTGACTTAAACTCATTCCTGTGTGTGCCATCCAGACTGTCTACATTTACATTGAAAAGCTCTCAACTTTCCTTCCTGCTTTGTGTTTACATCCAACTCCATCAGCTTAATGCTTGCTAAGCTTCATAGTATTTCACGTCAGATATTCTGTAAGGGCTCTTCCTGTAAACCCTGTATTACAAAGGACCAAATACCTGGTTTGACTTTTAGTTGAAAAGCGTAAAGCTTAGGGAGTGAGGCAAATATAATAATCCTGGATACACATGACTAAGATACAGCTCCTCTTAAAAATGCCTTTGGCACACACTGTCACAACTACCTGAGAAATGTGGAAGCAAGATTAGAAATGTCCAAAGATTGTTCAACAAGCAATTATAGCACTGAATTAAAAACACATGTTAGAGCATAAGGAGAATGAAGTTACTCTGTGCAGTTTCACAAAACCTTGTTAGCTTTTGTTCAGAACAAAAGTAATGAAATGAAAAATTGTTTCAGGTAACAAAACATGTATTTGTATACATTAGTCTGGGTGCAGGATTGCCAACCGCTGTTGAAGCATGGTAAGTCAAGTATCTGTTTGTCATTTAAGGGCTAGAAACTTGCTCTTTACTCAGTCCTTAGTTTCCTTAAAAAAGTGTGGTAGCAGAAAAAAACCACAAACCAATCCAAAGCATAAAATTTTAATTATTCTTAGTCCCAGGCCAGGCTCTAAGAATCTATAAATCTGGTCATCATCTGTTGTATTGATTTTTTTAACATGTAAACTCTTTTTGTCCTGCTTTAGAAGCCATGTCTTTTGAAAATGGGTACTTAAATAGGTCTTCTACTATATCTTTTCTTCTTAAACTGGACATTTTATCATTCCACAAAGGTTTTGTCACACTTTTCCAAATAGCTTTTTCTGGGAGTGGGGAGAAGGGAGCAGCTATGATGTGTGTTTGATAGAAAAACCCCAGAATCCTCAGGTAGTCTGAACAGAATCTGCATAACTTAAAAAAAAAAAAACAACACACAAACAAAAACAAAGCAGAAGATTTTTCAGCAGAAATCAGAAATCCTGCTAATAGTAAAGCTAAAAAAAAAAACCAGTTTACAAGTTTTCCAGTTGGTTCATTTCACCACAAAGAACTTTGAATTGGAGATGTTAATGGCATTCTACTGCATGCTATTTTGATTGATAACATTACTGTAATCAAGACTAAAAAGTACTTAAGTGGGATTAAGTACTTGCTTACTGCACTGTTAGATTAAAATGCACATTAGATTAAAATGGTAAAATCACTGCTAAGTACTTTATTTCTATCTGGAGTAACAGTTATTTCAATAAATGAGGTTTAGCTGCAGGCAACTTGGAAAGCAACTAAATGCTTAAGATAATGCTTAGCTCCAGGGAAGACTCAAGGCCAATATATATATATATCCAGAACAGAACTACCTGGAAAGACAGTGATGTCTTTGAAAGCCTATTCAATCCTGCAGAAGCTATCTTTTATTTTTGAATATGCACAGTGTTTACACTGCAGACTCAATCTTCTGACTTGCACGGCTATTCCCTCCACCAAAGCTTTCAATAAAAATAAAAAATAAAATTCTGCAGGTAGAAGAATTCATGCTGAAAAATTTATTAGCACGTGTAGACCTGCTATTTCTGACAATAAAGCACTTCATCACTAAGCTTAAATTGTCTTCCAAGTTCTAAGCAGTAGAGGTTTTGTGTCTTGGAAACTTTGTCAGTGTATCTGACCGCTAAGAATGTTCCTCTTCCTGTCAACCTTGATTTCCTCCTCCCCCCTCCCCTTATTTCTCATTATATCCCTGATTTTCCTGCTTTTTGTTGATGGTATTCCTAAAAACTTGTGACTGAGAAAAGCTTTAAGTGTGTGTTGCAAGGGTAGGGGAAGACAGCTGGAAGTAAATGATCAGGCCTATCCCCTTCACTCTTAATTTTCCCCACAATGTTTTCTGAAACCAATGAATAATTTGGAATATCACTATAGCCACATTTACAAATACTGTCACTCAACCCTATCTTGTAATGTTTCCCCTTTTCATCCTATACATAAATATGTGTATATTCCTGCATTTAAAACCCTGTTGACAAAGATAATTTCCTAGTATTACATCATTATCATTCTGCACCTTTTTTCCAGCTCTTTCTAGTCTACTTGGTAGAGTTCTGCCAGATTTTTGTACACATTTATCTTATTTTGAACTTAGAAAGCTGTCGCAAAATTTGAAGTAGTCACATTTGTTCATGGTGAACAGGAGATTGCTAGTACAGCCCCTTCAACTTTAATGAAACTAATTGCCAAGATAGCTGTTACTAATTATGAATGACAGTATCCAACCATTTGTTAATTTTTATTTCCTTTGTGCCACATGGCTTTCACCGACAGACACACAATCTGCATTAACGTACTCATATGACTAATAAAATCATTAACTAGGAATCAACAATAACTCAGTTTCTTGGGCCAAGCAGTAAAACACAATAATCCATAAGGTCACTATGAACAATGTGTTGTTAATAATTTTAAGCAGTCTTTAAACCTCTTCCACCTTAAAAGCCCTTTCAAAGATAGATGGTGTTCCATCAAAATGGTTGACAGCAGAGAAATGAGACACTGTCAACTCCTAAATTGGTTTCAGCACCCAATTCACTGACAAAGGCTCTAGATCTAACCAAGAACTTTGTTCAAGGAAGTACTCAAGAAAAGCCAAAGAAATCCTTGCAGCAAATCAAGCTGTTTCCCAATAAAAGCTCAAAAACAAAGCAGGTTTATGTAAACAAAACCACTCCAAAAGCTCCAAATCAACAGAATCAGAACACAAATATTTTTGGAAAGGCTTTTGTTATTTGTATGCATATCATTCACCACCAGGGGCCCAAGGGTCACCCACCACGAGGGATGGGTCATATCTGCACCAAGAAAGAGTAAATGATGATGTTGTAAATTAGGATCTTCTCAACTGTTCACATCCCATTTCTGCTCTTCATACTAGGCTCACAAGTGAAAACCCAGCACACCGTTTTCTCTTTCCACATTCTCTATTTATGCAGGAGTGCTAGAAGAATCCCTCAAAGACCTTTGCCACTCAATTCAGAACCCAGTTTTAGTTCTTCCTCTTTAATTGTCTTAATATGCTTGATCCTTTCCTCCAGTTCCCCAGCTACACCCTTGTAGTCCTTATACTTCTCAGCCTTCCCTCCTCCTCCTTCTCTTTTCCATACTCACCCCAAGAGAGACATATTTGTACAGCTTGTGCTACATGGACTTGGCAATGTCCTTACCGCTGCATGTCAGATCCTTTACCTTTAATCTACTTTTTTCAGACTGGAAGTCCTTAAGAGAGAGACTTGATCTTTAAGAATAATAGCGCTCCAGTTCTAGAGTGACTTATAAGCATTGCTTCTGAACAGTGACTGTATTCAATAATACTTAGAAGTATTAGTAGTATTCTAGCCTTGCATAATAATGTGAACTTCTGATGATTTGTTCATTTGTGATGAACAAATTCTTAAGGAATAGCATTACTGTTCTGTACATAAAGATTTTACTAACCTTAGTGTCTTTACCAAAAACCTTGGAATGGAAGCAAATCCAATTTTCAGAAAGGAATAACTTTCCTTGGTACAGAATTTCTTTCTGCAGAGCACAGGTAAAGCCTGAAACAAATAGATACTCTATAATCTTTAAGGTAACCACAACCCAAGCCAACTGCTACCAGTTTGGCTTTTGTTTGCTTTTTTTCAGAGCCATAATATGTTTAGGTTTATACCTTTTGAGAAACATTGCCAAATCTTGAAATATTCAGTAAGTTTAACTAATACTGACAAGCTCAGAACACTTCATAGGCCTAAGTTTAGGCTCAAAATATCTGAAGGACAAAGACTGAAATACATAGTAAACATGCAATTGGCTCCCAGAAGCCAATAATCCTTTCTGAGAGAGTACCACCTAGGTTCCTATAAACTTTTTGACTAGCTTTCAGGTAACTAGTTAGATTAAGTAATATATATTTATATATATATTATTATATTTATTAAATAAATGTAAAGAACATAATGAAAGGTTTTAGATTTAAACTTTTAGCTCTATAGCAGTTGTCTGGACTAGATGACCAACTTTTTTAATACTGCTTTTACTTCACAGCTGCTAAGCAAACCACTTCTCACTCATGAACCACTTTCCTTGTATTCCTTCCAAGAAACATTTGTTATACATAGCTATGTAGGATTCATTTGTTATAACTACCACAGAGAACAGCAGAATCTTTAAACATTTGAAGTCCTTCTCCTACCAGTGTTTTTAAATCTTAAAGCATCATCAACAGCAAAAAGTCAAGCTAGTTACTTGACCAATGTTGTCTCAATTAAGTAGTGTCTTTAGTAAGGAAGCTTCAGTACCAAAAAATGTTGCACTACATTATTCTGCTAAGAAGTGCAAAGCAGGCTACAATTCCCAAAAGTGCCCAACATCTGAAGATTTAGTTTTGCAAGATTACAACAAAACACCCACTGCGTGTGGATGAAGGACTTGTAGCTCTAGGCAGCTGGAGTTTAAGGTTTTTAAAATTTAGGTAGTCCCTCTTGTACATCACCACAGTTGGCAGGTAACAACATTATCTTAGATCCACAGCCAGCAACGACAAGGGGGTTAATACTTACTTTGTTTCAGTGGCTCATCAATGGGAACATCTAGAAACAGCTTATGAAAGTGTGCATTTGCCTTCAGCTAAAAAACAAAAAGCCCCACACCCAGAGACACATACCTTATTAGACAGTCTTACAATCAAGTGCCCATCCCACTTCCTGTCCTCCCAATACCTTCTAATTTTGCCCACTTGTTTTACAATAAATCCTCATTTTTGCTACGTGGCTATTAAGTCTGTATTCTGCTTTACCAAGACTCTTAACACACTGATGAAAAAGGAACCTATGTCCTTTTACAACCATGGACTGTAATATTGCTAAACAAGGGGGCTCCCATGGTAGTTATGTATTTATTCTTACTATATATAACCAAACAAATCCATCCTCTTCCCTACCTGATTTGAGGCACGTTTTTTCCTTTCAATCTTGGAGTCACTCTTGATATCCACTGTCAGGAGTGGGCTATCTGTGCTGCTCTTTCGCCTTAAGGTAGAAAAAGGCATCCCATATAAGCTTGGCCTGGGTACATTAGTCTCGGTAAGTTATCAACAGGATGTGCTTTTCCATGAAACTTATTAATCCTTTAATAACTGTTATCTGATCTATCAAGGATTATGCAGCAATAAAGAGTATATCTTATTCTTAAACCATGCCAGCCCTCATTGCAGCTCTTCTTTTAATTTAGAAGGAATATTCTAAATTACTAGTTATAAGGAACTAAAAGTTCAAGACATTTTTACAACTTAATGAATTATCACAGTGCTTTGCTCCACATTCGTTTCTCGACAACATGTGAAATACTAACACTAAGCATGTTACTTACTAATGCAAGGTAAAGTAAATAGCTAAGAATACAACGTAGTGTACTGAAAGCTACGAACTTATACAAAATGTGACCTCATTTGGAAAGTGCAACAGAGAAGAAACATAGGTGCACAGTCAGAGGATGGCTATGAACTGCATAGTGTAGTGTAATAAAATCATTAAGATAGCCTGCAATCCTAGAGGAGATGAAAGGGAATTGAGTGCCAGTTGTAGAGGAAGATGTACTTGTACAGTTATAGCCATTCATCTTGGAAAAAAGAAAACCAGCCAAAAATCCAGACACTCTAGAGCAGAACAAGTACAGAGGAAAGTCTCTGCGGATGCCTGGGAAAATAAGTTTTGTTTGTTTTATACAGGGAAAATTAGTGGCAGGGACTGTTCAGAAAAACAAAAACAGAGGTGGGATAACAGTGTTTCATAAATCAGGAGAAGAATCTTATCCCTGAGAGCTATTTAGCACAGAAGAAAAGCATATCAACAGGCCATAAAAATAAGGTAGCTCTTTTTTAGAGGCCTTCAGATGCAGAGTGAAGAGCAGAAGGAAAACACAACACTGGACTCCTATACTGAATGACCTGAAGAACATGCTGTGCTAAAGATTCAATAGGGAAAAAAAGGTGCTATAAAAGTTTCCATTACTGCACCTGATTCTGCACAGTAAGTCATCTTTACTTTCCTAAACTTGAGAGGTTCAGGATTTCCGGTAAAAACTGTAAGGGTGAGAAGAAAAGAACGCCAAGTGTAATAGAGATATAGCTGGATTTAGGAACGAGATTGTACAGCAGCACCGATTTAGATAGCAGGGGCACTGGCTGCATATCTCAGGTGGTCCCTCACAGGGGAAAACTCTAAAATACACATGTAGGTGTATTTGTGTGCCTATGTAAAGTACAGGACAAACTGAAATAAACAGTGAACCTTACAAAAAGCTTATGCCAAGCCCTCTCCAGCACACAGTCTGGAGGTGTCTCTACATTGTGAGAGGTAAGACTAGAATGAGAGTTTGGAAGTGGGGCGGAGGGGTTGGGGGGGAAGGTAACCGCAAATTTCTTCAAATACCTTCTGCTCAAAGATACTTCAGAAAATTAAGTGATGTTTTTTAAATACCTGCCTTGCAACCAAAACCAGTGTGTCAGGTTGACTGCTGATTTTTGCATTGGCTGCTCAGTTGACAAAGTGAAAGAGATGCAGAATGTGTATTCAAGCCCTCCAAGTGGGATTTTAGTATTATTTTGTTTTCTTTTAGAAGAGTTTCAAATGCATTCCAGTTCTCCAACAAAGGAAGACTGACTGGTTTTGCAAATACATTACAATAATCTGATGCAATATACAGCACAGAATCCAAAATCAAATCTTTTGTCATAGTTTTACCACAGACAATCGATATTCCAGCATGAAAGTGTTCTGCAAAGAGCCCAGGACTCAAACTGCAGTTTGGTTTGACTGCCTGTCAAATTGACTGTGAAAGGGATGTAACTAGCAGTGGCACCAAACAGTGCAATGTGTATTTTCCTATAACAGGAAAGCTAAGCCAGCCCAAAGTCTAAATTCCCACTATTCTGACTGCTTGTGGTGTGTAACAGAGCAACCCCTGGAAGGTGGGTCTGATTCCTGTTTACTTGCATAGTGTGCAAGCTAACCCACAACCAGGATGTCTGATAAATCTTGCTACTGAGACTAGCTTCTTGAATGGGTTGTAACAATTCTCATTATCTGACTAGAAGAAAACTGACAGCATTTCTGACATTACCTAGCAACATCAACTTTTTTCCGGTCATCAAAACATTCCATTTCCCTGGTAGGCGTCTGCAGCAACACAGTAGGCGATTTTCCTGGCTTTCTTTTCTCATCTGCTCCATTTTCTCCATCTGAACTGCAGAGTGGGGAAGAAAAAGAAAAAAAAAAAGAAAATAAAAAAGAGATAGAAATGTGTATTGCAGGATTCATGCCAATGTCAAATGCCACTTTAAAATACAACATGTATTAAAGAACAAAATTATGAGTTATCTTTTATATTAAGGTCCTGAAAAGTCTTCATCTAATGACTTGACAGTATTATACATCTGAACAGTATTCTGAGCTCCAGTACTGGAATTTCAGCAATGAAGAGAGGAGAACTGAAATACTGCTGTGGATATTTCAGTGCTCACAAAATTTGTAGCTCTAGCTTCCATTTCAAAGAGAATGTCTCATTTAGGAAAAATGCATTCCATGTTCACTACTCAGATCCAATGACTAATGGAAATTACTTTGATTGGCAAGTTGGGAGAAAAACATCCTGCATAACATTACCTAGTGCTTAGCAGATTATTTGTGGCTCAATGTTGCAAGAGGAAGCTGGGTCCTATTTTGCCTCTCACTTACCTCTTCTGTGAGAGTCCACCTGCAGGATTTTCACAATAAAGTGTCCTCTAAAAGTATCAAAAGTGCTGGTTTTATTTTACAAAAGCAGCACTGCCACCAAAGCACGTTGCCTTCTCACAGCACAGGACACTGCCTCAGAAACATATGTTAAGGAACCAGAGCCTGAGGGCTAAGAGATGTGCTATCAGGGCCTTTCCCTGGCTTCCCTTTTCATAATTTTCTAATAAAATGTTAGCTCAGAAAATTCAGAGGAAAAAGCTGTCATTAACAGCAGGGTCTGAAGAGCGACAATACTTTAAAATAAGAAATGGCACATATATATACACCCCCTCCTTCGGAAGACTAAAGCCTCAGACTACAGGATGCTCTTAGCATTAAAGAAGAAAGCTGAACTATGTTGCCCATTAATTTAATGCCTGGCCTGAATCACCCTATTTACAGAAGCTTTCCATTATAATGTTTAACTTCTGCTATTTTAGGGCAACAACACAGCCACTGCCATCATGTGACAGTGTCTTTACAATAAACAGTTTCTTTTCCTACTAAGACAAAAGTTTCCCTGACAGAAGTTCACAGACTAATTTAAACTCTCTTCTTTTAGGAAGGGCATAAAAAGATCCATTGTTTTGATTACACTTTGGCAAATAAGATCAGAAGATACACCACACAACACCTTAACTGAGATCTAACGAGGTGGTATCCTACCTTGCAGCTAACCTAGAGCTTATGTCACAGGACAAAAGCCATGGAGTTTTGCCTTACTGGTGTTGAGACTTGTTCTCAAGGCATCTTATGTTTACATACAGCAAGAATTCCCCTATCTAATCTTTCCTCCACCCTCAGCACTCCCCACCACAGGGGCACTGAATTGACACTTCCTAAGTCACACTTTGTGTATAGTTGAAAGTGTTACAGCACTAATAAAGTCAATAAGGAAAACCCCAATTTTTTCCTCATTGCTTCACTCTTGGATCGGCCCTGCCTGACCACAAGGCAACAGCATTCATTTTCAGCCAACATAAACTAGAATTAAATGGGCAATCCAAGAGATTCAAGCAGAACCCAATCTTTTGCCTGAAAAATCCAAATAAGCAGTTTTATGGTGTTTGAGATTTTAAGCAGAGAGAACTGCCAACCCAAGGTGCTCCCTGTAAGCATAGGGAAGCTTATATTCCAAAAGTCTGCAAATTCTGCAAATGTCTTAGTCATAGTCTTGCTATCTGTTGTATTTCTATTCCCCAAATTCTCAGGCTTCAAGGGAGGCCAGAAAATACCAGACATGAGTGGGATGAGGAACAGGGTAAGGCAAAACTGTCAGGTTCAGTCACACCTGCATTTCAAAAGAGCAGAGCAGCATGGAAACTCCCAAGTGAATAAGACTACATGACGCAGCAGCATTTTAAAGATATAGTTGCTTGAGCCTGGAGCCTGACTGGTGTCCATCATTGCCTTGGGCAGCCTGCTATTCTTACACTGCAATGCTATCGACTGCTCAAAGCAGTCTGTATCACACCCACACCTCCATACTACAAATTTGTTTCAAAAATACCTATTACACAGGTTTTAATGTTCACTTACACCTCCCAGCATGGTTATATGTTTTGTTGCTCTTAAATGCTTTATTTCCTTACCACTCATATTCCCTTTTCCCTCACCCATAAGTTAATTGCTACTTTACCAGTTAAACCCAGGAGCCTGTTCTGTCCTGTCTGTCTTCCCTATTAACCACTACTGCTTCTGAACCTCTACTGTCCAAACCCATTCCCTCCAGCTGCTTTCAGATGGCAGAGAGCTAGGGCATCTCAGCATGCTAATCTTCCTGCCTGTTGTGTGTGGGCATGCTGAGCTATCTTACACCAGTCTGGTCACCTCTCCAGGGTCATCTTCTGCAGCTGAGAACAGGCAGAGTGTACCCAAACACAGTAAAACTTTCCCCCAAAACATCTCAGTCACGAGGAGACTCACCTGTGTAACACATGCCACTGACAGTAGCAATTCGGTGTATTCCTACTAGCTGATACAGTTTTGCTATGCCTATCCTTCACCCTAGCTCCCATATGCTCCCTTCATATAATGAAAAACTATGTAAGGGTTTGTCCTCACGCTTATGATAACTATAGCTCCACACAGCAGCTAAGTTCCTAGTAGGTGTCTTTAAAGTATCAGAAGAATCTTAGCTGACCTTCTGGAGAAGGAAAGATCACAGGTATGACCTAAAACAAGTCACAAGCAAATTAAAGCACTCCTTACATTTTCACATGTGAGTCAAGATTCATAAATGCTTTGTAAAAAGAGCACAAAAGCCAGCAATCATGAAAAAAAAAATTAGAACAAGTGCACTTAAGAGACAAAGTGATGCTCACTGTAACTGTCAGCAGCAGTTGCACACAAGTCAACTGTATTTGCAAATACCAGGGCAAAGCATATAAACTTTGCGACATCAGGACTTTGTTAATACAAAAATAAACATTTTTCAAACTGACCGTACATTGTGTATTTGGTACTACTACTGAGGCTATTTAAAATAACAGCTAAAAGAAAAAATAAAAAAACTGTCTCTAGTTTCCAAATAAAGTAAGTTGTCATAGGGAGTATTTTCAAAGCCAAGTCTTGCACTTACTACGGGATCGTATCTTGTATCTAAGCAAGTTAAAATAAACATGAGTTGCTAGCACTCTAACAAAACTTTTTGCAAGAAATGTTTCTTTTCCTTTTTTAAATATACACCAATAACTGAACAGAGTAATTTAAGATTAAATCACAGAAAAGGGAAAGTGCTATGAAATACATTAATCAAGGCAGTGGACTAAGTTTCATTCTAATGAAGCGTTCAAGAGTACATTATTCATCAATGTATTTTAAAAGTCAGAGGAATTTAATCTCTTCTGATTTGAATGGTTTCTGTGAAACAAAAACTTTGACAGACAGGCATGTCAAGTTACTTGTACCACAGAAAGTTTTCTGAACTTCAGAAGGTTTTCTGGTTTGCCAGTAATCTTCTCCAGGACCTGAAAAATTCAGACTTCCTGTGAAAATCATGCTGTCTCACATTAATGAGGATTTTTCAAGAAGAAAAAAATTAAGACAGTAATCTAAAACATAAAATTTTCCCCTGTTCCCTTCAAAACTAGTTTGAATAAGAAGCACTGAAGAGAAATAATGTGAGACACACGCTAATAGGCCACAGTTTGGAAAGTGAGCCTTAAAGAACAACCATTGTCTTCGACAACTCCAGTATAGTTTTATCAGACATGAACAGTTCTCAGGCATACGTAAGTGATATCAAAAACTCCAGAACTATACAGTGGTTACTGTCTTTAATTCCCCACAACCACACAAACCTTTCTACAAAGCTTCCTCAGATCCCCCCCAAAGGACACCCATGCTACTTGGTCCGCCTGATAACAGGTCTAAAAAGTGCAGAAGCCACAATAAGCTGCGACAAACCAGTCCCCCAGTCGACAAACTGCAGATCAGTTATGTAGGAGGGAAAAGGCAGCTTGAATAACCAGAGATGTTAGCTACAACTTCAATTATTTGCAAAACTGCAGCCAAACCAATATTTCCCTAGGGTTTAACATCAGCCAGCACTGCTGCAACATTCTCTCTGTGGATGGAGCATACATATCAGATCATCATGTTACCTTAGAAGCCCTGTTACCCTGCTTCATTTCTTTTATATAAAAAGGATTAATGTTGCAACAGCAGTTAGACTGCCGTTACTGCATATCATCAACCAAAAGAGTGCAGAGTAATTTCTCCCCTACTGTCCACAACTATGATTGCTACAAGGTATGTGGAAATACCCATCAGTGATGGGAAATACCCACAGATACAGTGACATTCTGTATCTTTTGGTGCTGTTGGGTAGCTATAGGATTTACTGGGTAGCTGTTAGCATACGGAAAGGAACTGACAAATCAAAGTAGTGTGAAAGGCCCAAATACAAAGAGATAGTGTTATTTAAACTATTCTTACTCCCAGACATGAGTCTATTCAGATAAGGGAATTGGTTACTCTTTCAGAAACTAAAAGCCCGAGGGAGAGACTCAAAACATTTCAGGATCCCAAATCAAGATGACAGACTTTGACAGGCTTAAAAGCAGAGGAGATGAAGCAGGATGAAGACATCGAGGCAGCATCCAGGAGACATACCAGCAACATGCTTCAAGCAGAGGTGACTGTGAGGGGGTAAGATGAAACGTGCTAATGCTGGAAAGGACACTCTGCTAGGCATGCTGCAGGCCAGAGGCCTCCTCCTCAGCACAGGCTTTCCATGACCTACCACGCCCTGAAGGAGCAATCATCTCAACTTTCCTTTTGCTAGGCCTAACGTCTTAAGTCTTCCTTCAGAAGGTATGTTCCATCATTCCACTGAAGATCCTTCCTACACTGCACCAGCCTGAACAAACCTTTTTTGGATAGCTAATCAAAATCTGGACTGCTTTATCTGATGAGCTTGCTTTCATACCTTACACAGTTGAATTATTTCACCACAGTTGAATTATTTCTTCACCATGGAGTGAAGAAAATACCTTTTCCATTGTAAAATTTCCTGCTGTCCTCTTCATGGCAGATTAGAGTGGTCTCCACACTGGATGAACTAACAACAGTGCTCAAGTAGAGGATTTAGATGTTGTCTGTTTCTACAAAGTCTGGTCACTCAGAAGCAAAATGCCTCCAGTTGCACTACAGCCATGCTCCAGTGTTTGGTGGCACAAGGCACTGTTTATGGGAGAAAATAGATCTCCTAAAAAACATGCCTCAGAATAATGTTATGATTTAATCTACTTCTAAGACCAAGTATCACTTTTACTGTGCAAATGGAAAGCCAAATATTGACTATCATTGAGACTCCAAAACTACTAAAATAGGCAGAAAATGAGCTAATCATAAAGTAGCAGACAGCTGCTATAATAGATGTTAAGCATAGCCATAATGTATGCATTTGGTATTTGTATAATTCCATATATTTAGCACACAGCTTGTACTTAAGGCTGAAAAGTGAAGGAAGTGAAGCAGCTGATTCTGAAGTATGGCATTTCTTATGTATTTTTTTAAGACAGATATACAGCCAGCAGATGTATTTATACCAAATAGGGAGAGCAGCAAAGCATTAATGAAGGAGCAGAAATGTGAAACCTTGCATGAGGGAAAGGGTCAATTTGTTAATATGAATAGGTATGAACCAGACTGAGATTTAACTACCGCAGGTTGTTCAAGGAGCAGGCTAGTTCTCATCTCATGAGGTAACAGTCAAACAGCATAATGGAGGCAAATGGAGGCAAATACAGCTGCACATTAATTGAATATCACATGCATATAGATGAGCACACATGCATATATACCACGTGTTTCTCTATGCACTTTTAGGATGAAGCAGGACTGCAGGCACAGGTGGTATCTCAATGTCAGCTAGCACCAAAAGAGGAACCAACCCAATTGTTAAAGACTTGTGTTAACTGTGAATCTTATTTTATATATCAAGGTAATTAATTTCAGAAATATCTACTGTATTCTATTTCACAGCTATCTCTTGGAACACAATTACTCACCTGTGAGTAGTTTCATATGTCTGTGTTGCTATATATTTATTAAAAGGATGAATTAAATTTTTGAGTTAGTTTTGAACAAACCCCTCCAACACTGTTAAGGATAGAGGAAGTCAGTTTTTTTTCCTCAACTGAATAGACATTTCACATAATAACCAGATCAGGTTTCACACTACCTTACCACTTGTACATCAGCAAGATCACTGTGACACTGCAGACGTCATTAGCAAGTATGTAAATTCTCTGCTCTAAATACCATCTATTATTAACTGGCTGTATTCCCTGTCTAATCAAAACCAGACTGCTATCAAGTTCCATAGAAAAAAAAAACAAAACCCAAATGAAAAAAAAAAACCACAGAAGAATTCCCTGTGCTCTGAAACACGAGACGCTATAACAAGGTATTTTATTAAGTTAACACTAGAACAGGAACATAAGCTATTTAGCTCTATTGTCTTTTCAAGAGTTTCCGTTTCAGATATCCACTACAAAAAGCAAAAGCCCTCTCGTATTTATCTTCACTCAACTCCACAAGATTCCCATGAAATGGTTTTCATTGGAGTCTCAGCAGGGTGACCAACAACTATTTATCTGAACATAAGCATGGTCAAATCCAGCACAAAACACAAATCTCAACAGACACATTTCTGAAAAATATGTGAAGCAAAAGACCTTAGGGGAGACATTCATTCACACCTGCTTTGGTCTGAAGTATGTGTTCTTTTCATTCTCCAGCTTGCTGGCAGCCTTTAGGAGGAAAGTTTTTCCTATCTCCCAGTTCTAGCCTACCTTATCTTCTAAACCAGAAGAAGTCAAAAAATAGGATCACAATTCCTACTGAAGACGAAGCACGTAGCCTTATATCACATCACATTTTTAGCTTTAGCTTCCAGAGGTAACAGGAGAAAGGGAAAAGAAAGAAGAATTCCCGATCTACAACTTGTTCAGGGTGCAGAAAAGAGGGCAAAGGCACTTAAGTGTCAGGTCTACCAGTCATCCTATACCAAATTCAATAAAAAAGATAAATACTGCATCTGTACACAATCCACGTGTCCAGTATGACCTCGTAGGCATCTATCAGTTAGATCTGCTCTGTAACTCAGGCAGAAACAACACAAATCTTTCTCTGGAACAACACAAGCATCTTTACAAATGAGGCCTCATCACCAGAGCATAAGCACAAAGGTTTAGCCTCATTACCTGAAGCTACATCTCTGTTTTTTAGCAGAAGAACTCCAGAGCAACATGCCTCCACATGATACAAGACTTGGCTGCCAGTTTGCCAGCATTAATTGTGTGTCTGAAAAAACTGAGTAGTTATATTGGACTGAATTAGGATTAAAAAAAAAAGAAAAAAAAGCAGACACCAGCAATTATATTATCAACTGCTATTAAGAATGCAGAACAGCTAGAGATAATAGCATAAGTTTGGGAGCAATGTTACCAACCCCTTTATTCCCTTCTCTGCTGCTTAAGAAAAACAAAGTTAAAAAATGAAGCTACCATGAATCACTTGATGAGAAGCTTCTGTTTTATTGCACTTTTAGAAATAATGACTCAATAAACTGCACACAAAGTTTTTTTATCAATGTACACGGGAAGAAATAATTTTGGCTCTTCAGACAGGTTATATACAGAGAGAAGGATGGCTGGGCTTGATCATGGAACAGTTTCTTTGAGAACTGGCATTGACAACAGATAATCCACACTCTTTAATGAGATCTCTCTGTTTAAAAGCTGACAGTAATTGAGCAGAGAAAATTTAAAAGTACGTATTTCAAGGGATGCCCGAGTACAATGTTTTTTGTGGGTTCCCCATCAAGAATAGTGCCCAACAAGGCCTAATGCAAAACACTAACTGAGATGGACACAATTAGATATTCATTTTCATCTACCCTGTTTCGTCAC
This sequence comes from Buteo buteo, assembly GCF_964188355.1. NCBI lineage: Eukaryota > Metazoa > Chordata > Aves > Accipitriformes > Accipitridae > Buteo > Buteo buteo. The sequence continues at coordinate 65,641,076 of NC_134204.1, forward strand.
ACCTTCCATCAAGGATGGAAGCAGATCAAAGTGCAATCTCTGCTGGAGGCTCACTCTTCACCAAGTGTCTGACAATGCTGAATTTCCCATAATTATCTTTGTGACCTACAATTTTTCTTACAGGCCCACCTGTGTGTTCACGGAAAAGACCAGAACAATGTAGATAATCTAATACAAAAGCTATTATTTCACAGTAGGAAATACTCGCTTCCAACAATGGGTCTAACTGATGCTAATCACAACAGTGCCTTTGACTGCCACACTGTATATAAGGAACCATTTTCCTTCTGAAGTCTTGGAAAAAGACGTTCTTATTAGAATCAGATGTGACATGTGGCGGCCAGATCCCTACTAGTGCCAGCTTGACTTTATATTTTCTGTGTCACTAGGACACTTGAGTCTGAATGCTCTGTGAGCCTCCTTCTTCAGCATGAGCCTTTCCACTGGCCACACGGTGTCCTCCATGGCAACACCCACTCTCTCCTATGCTGGCCATAGCATATCTACATGTATTGTAAAATTTCACAAAATCATATAGGCATATATAGAATTTTGTTATTTACTGGACTTTTGTATTGCAACACTCCTTCTTGTCCAGAAAAAGGCTGAACAAAGGTAAATGGCTCTTCTTGAGCTAGTGTAGCATAAACAGTAGCTACAAAATTACCACCAAGAGTCTTTTGCCTAGGTGGTCTATCTGTCCTAAACAGCCTAAACTAAGATTCCCAGAGGGCTAAACCACTGATGCACCTGCAGGAATGGCTCTTTGCAGAGGACATGCCTAGGTATGGTTGTTTTTTGGAGGGACGTCAGGAACTGTTGTTTCATAGTACAGTAACTGGAAGGCTTCCCCCATATATCCGCAGAAGAAGGTGACTTCAGTCTGCCTCTACATCTTCTAAGCTGCTGAGTTTCTTTTCCTGTTGCCTATCTGCACTCTGCACATTATTTCCCACTGCTTTCTTTCTGGAAGCTTATTACCTTCCTCACCTTAGACTGCTATTTTTCAAGGATGGAGGCAGAAACCAGTCAAAGCCACGCAGAAGTTTAGTTAAAAGAAGTGAATACTTTGGTACGGCACTGAAGCTCAGTTACCAGGGAATGAAGAAGAGGCAACTGTGTTCTCCTTGTACATATGCTACAACCCCTGGTTCTCCCTTTTATTCACGTGTCCCACCTCTCAGTACGTAATTCCATTACTGTAACATCCACCCCAGCATGAGACAGCACATTACACCATTTTACAAAGAGGAGACAAGGGCCTATACAGTGGGCTGGCAGGGAGCAGTTGCCCATGTCCTCCTGGAATCTCCCACTGAACCTTGCATTATCTGGAAGGAAAAATGGATGTTTTAAACATTTGTTTACAGCTTTCTGGCAAGAAAACATAATCACTCTGTAATTTTGGGTAGCTCAGAGATCTTCTAGATAAAACAAGAAGTTTCTTTTCAAGGAAAAGCGGAGAAACAGGGAAAGACAACTTGTCCTACTGTATTCCTATTATCTGCAGAGAAATTATTTGCTCTGTGATAACAATATTTGAAAAGACTTTTGCTGATCAGCCTAGCTGGATCCAGACAGCTACCCATGAATTTTGGTTAAATTAAGTACTACAGAAGAGGTCTGTAAAGATTGCTAGACCAAACACAAGATCTCTCTGGTATAACAGTAACCCAAGTCTACAAAGGTTAAGTGGAAAGGATATATATGGACTTGGCAACAGCTATATACAGAGCATGAAGATCATTAGTCCCAGCAGTGGTATCATTAGATAAGCACATAATTTCCAACCACATGACTGCAACATTTATGGAGATGGTGGTAAGAAGACAATACTCTGATACTACAGTTATGCATCATGTGTCAAATACCGGCAACAAATCCTGCTACCTAAAGCTTATCTGTAATATTATGTTGCCTAACAAGCATTTCTCACAGACTGCATACAGCCAATAAAGGTAGCACATTGGGAGTATTTCAGATTAGCCAATGAGGCACTTTGGTACAAAGAAAAGGCTGTTCAGATTCATATCGTGCATTTACACATGGCACAATTATTTTTAAAAAGCTGCTTTTATAACTTAAGCATGTATATACAGTGAACCAAGTAAGAATGACACGAAAAAAGAAAAAAATAGGAGCAATTAAAAAACATCATCATGAACAAATGGAGGTAATCCAGATTGGAAAACTCTTTTCTGTCACACCTCAAATTTAAATGTTTCACTTCGCAAGCCTATCCTTCTTTTCAGATCACACAACTTTCGCTATAAAAATAGGGAAGAACTACCAGGCAAGAATTAAAAAATATGATACTTAATATGTGTTAATATCTTCATCCACTGAAATTACAGAACATGAATAACACAGGCACATACCTATGCCTTTTTCCCTTCACAAAAAAACAGTAGAAGTTTGGCTGCTGAAAAGGAGTTAACCTGGATCAAAGCTGAAATAAAACTTTGAATCAGTAATAAATACCCCCCCCTTCTTCTCTGCATTTTGTGTTTCTCTCCAGTAAGAGAGTTTAGGGGAAAAAAGTGAGTTATGAGTATGCAGAGGTCAGTCAATTAATTGTCTTTTAACTTACCAACTGAGTAACAGTTATTAGGAAACATCTGTTATGGCAGCATAATACATCAGACAAACAAACCATAAAAATCACATTCTGTCTTTTCCCAGAAGTACGTAATCTGCCTGTAAGCATTTTCCAACTGCTTTCAGTAGCATACTTTCCCCAGTATCTGCAATGTATTTTTGCTCAAAAAAACCCCTCTCCATACCTTTCAGAGTCTTAAGTCCTAGTCCCCTTATTTCTTTAAGTTACACTCAGTAACTGGACATTACCTTATGCTCTAACTGTAAGGGGACAGAATGTGCCACTTAATGTTAGCGGTATCTTACCATACAGTAACTCAGCACATTGCCTTAATACAGACAGGTTTAATCATACTAGGCTAAATACTATCTGTGGAAACAAGAAAATGCCATATTGACTTCAACAGAAGCAAGTATGTGTGAAAGCAGAAGGATGCAGACACGGAATATGAACTGCTTGTTACTACACCTCTGCCATTTCTCCTTAACGTACCACAATCTGTTTTCAACGATACAACATCTGTTCCACAAGCTGTCCCTGCAGTGGGACTGACGGCTTCTGAGGCAGATCCAGTGCCACTGCAAACATAACACAACCCACTTTCAAATCAGAAAAATATATACCCTCTAAACACAATGCAAATGTTAATTCCTTTTTGGCCTGAGGCCACCTCAGGATGTAATGGTCAGGGAACACCACCTGGAAGGCGTTTTCTGTCCAGGAACTTCTGATTTGCTTGGGAGAAACTCCACGTAATGACAAACTTTTGGCACATGACTATTTTGGGTCTGTGTAATAGCATTGCGCACCTTCCACACAGTGTTACCTCTGGGATTGTACAACCCGCAGAGATGTTCTGCAAACTTTGCAAAGATATAACTATTGCTAAACACGCCAGAGAAGCCCATTTTCTAAATCAATATGAATGTACTTAACCTTCTGTATAAAGTTCCTGAATCACTGGCAGATAAACATAATCTTCTCAGATTTCATCTTGAGATGATTAAGAAAAAACAATACAACAACAACAAGAAAACCAAAACCCAAAACACTTCTACAGCTTCAATCTTTCAGAAGCACCTGTCCCCCAGGGACACCTCTATGGTAGCAGCAGAAGCACATCAAGCTATAAAGTCCATCTCTAAACTGAACAAGACTTTAAGCATACCTCCAGGAAGTACAGATTACAGTACAAACATAAATCTCTCTCTCCTGAGCTCTGGAAACCACTAAGAGATTCCCTAAGCCTCTGTAACTCTGCTAGGATGTTTTTCAAATAGAGGTCAGCATAAGCACTGTTGATTGCATATTGTTCCCTGGAAGTACATGAAGGGAATGAAACTGCACCACAAGCACACACACTTATTTATTAATTTTTCTAAAACCAAATCTTCAGCAATCCAACTTCTAGCAAGTTCGCTTCTAACTAAATCAAAACCAAGATTCTGTTCTTGTCCTTCAGCTGAACAATCCTCCCTGTAGCTTCACATTAGTCAAACCAAAGTTACTTGGCTTCTGAGCTTAATACGCAGTCAAATGAACATGACAGTTTCTCAGAAGGGTCCAGCTACCAGTTAAATGGGATTGGCAAATAAATTCCAACTTTGTTTCCAGCCAGCAAACGCGTAAACAATTTTGTAGTTTAAGACAAAGCACTTCAACTTTTTTGCCTACTCCAGTCTTTTCACCTCCTGCTGCCGAGACTAGTATCGCTGAACACTGTAGCTTGGAGCATAACAAACCACCTAGCTTTCCCCTGCATGACACCTACTTTCTACTGATCAGCAAAAATTGACAGCTAAAAAAAGGAGAGTCATAGCGAGTGAGACGTCTCCATTTATCACACTGGTTAAGACTGACCTCACTTCTACAACTGTAGCCAATTCAGCACTGAATGACTAAACACCTGGGGACAAAACAAAGGGTCAGTTAGTTAGTTGGTGCATGTACAACGTCTCTGACATCAAGCTTTCTATACATTTAGACTCCTAGTCCTGTTCTCGAGAGAAAAATCAGACACAGATCTTGCATACCTGAAGAACTTCATTAGATTCATTGGCATAATTCTGTGCGGGGGATCAGAACCCAAGGCTTGAAGTCAGAAGGCTCTAGAGAAGGTTGGGGAATTACACACCTCATTTGTAATGTGAAGTCACTGATGTGACTACACCATACAGGATAAAGGACACTTAGAAGACACTTTGATTCCCAGTGCTCTCTAACAAGCAAGTTATTTCTGGCAACAGATTTTGTTGCAACACATACTTTGGGAATACACCTGCTTAAGAGACCAGGGATACAACAGTTGGGGAAACTTGCTCTCTTTTCTCCTGGAGGCTGTTTAAGATTAAATCTTTGTGAAGAAAAGTTCTTTGGGGAGGGGAATCATCCCAGATTAGGAGAAAGTAACTTTTTTTTTTTCCTTTTGAGGAGAAAGACACAGATTTTTTTAGTTTCTAGTTTCGTAGGTGCTTAACTTCTCAAACAGCATCCTTAGGACTGTCAAGTTCCAGGTGAATTGGGAGCCTGGTATGGAACTAGACAGATGCTTGATTCTAGCAAAATTTTCACATGTTGGTCATTACCATGGCATACAAGCACCTAAACAACTTGAGACCTCCACAGGAAGCCAAAGACCAATGCAGGAGATGCAGCCTTTAACCCCTGACACCCCCAGCCACCATCAGAGGCTGGGAAGGTCAGTGGCCTCGGGGGAGTGCAGGGAATCCTCCCACCCCCAGAAGGGGAAGCCCTCTGACTTCTCTGTCTTCCATCCATTAGCCTAAGCAGCCTTTACCAGCCAGCAAGGCCTCTTCTTCCTCCCGAGGAAGATGAAGTATTTTTGATCTCTTCATCTGCTCAATTTTTTACAGTACCTCTCAGGTTAAAAAGTAGAAGGAGGCTAGCTATGGGTATGGCCCTGCTGGGCAACCATGCCAAGGCAGGCAAGCGCCCACCGCCTTGCCGGAGCGGCCTGTCCCATCTCTGTCGGGTACACAAGTCAGACTGAACTCCCATTTTCCTGCATCTTGCCTGTATCAAAGTTTGTGAACTTTTGACAAAGTTCTGGGTTTTCCTGGCACCCAGAGGAGAGGATCGCAGCTTCCCGCTGGAGCCCATGCACATTACTGTAAGTGAAAAAGCACAGCTGCTGGATTTCTGTGCCACGGCAGAGAAGGATTTCCAGCCTGTTGCACGAAATTACCAGAAGCAGTATTTCTGTGCCTTGCTCCCAAAAGTACGACTTCAGAGTTTAACGCTGTGCTCGGGGCCGCCTCCCGAAGCGCGCAGACCTCGGCTGAGCAGAGACAGATGTTCGTGCTTCATTTAAGCCCTGGAGGCGGAGACCCCTCGGCGGCTCTTCCCCACGAACTTCAAGCCAAAGCCAACGCCCAGAACAGCGAAGCCCCCACCGCGCCGCCGAGCCCAGCGCCCGCCGCCCCAGGGAGCCCCCCCCCCCACCGCCGTGACTCCGCCGAACTACTCTGCGCGGCCGCCGCTCCCCCGCGGGGCAGCCCGGGCAGGAGCCGCCCCTCGCCGCGGGGCTGCGCGGGGTCCCCGCGGGCGGGCGGCCGCCCCCCCGTCCCGGCCCAGGCAGTACTCACAGCCGCAGGGCGCCCCTGTTTTCCCGCCTGCCGGCGGCCCGTGCAGCCTTCGGCTCCTCCGCTTCGCACCGCTGCTCGGTCGTGAGCACCATCGGCACCCCACAGCCCGCCGCCGCCGCCCGGCACTAAACCGGCTGGCCAGGCCGCCCCGCCCCGCCGCCGCCGCGGGGCGGGCCCCGCCGCCGCCGCCGCCGTTCTGGGCCGTCTGGATCCGGAGCACGGGCCCGCGGCGGGAAGCCGCTAAAAACCGGTTCCGCCCGTCCGGGGGGCTGGCTGCCGCCGCCGCGGAAGGTCGGCCCCGGTTGCGGCCGCGAAGTGACTGAGGCGGCCCCGGGAGCCGGCGCTCCCCGCGTGGCCGATCCGCTACGCGCCTTCAGTTACTCCGTCGGGACGTTGTGGCGTGAGACGCTACCTCCCGCTGGCTCGAACAAAAGGCGTCCGTCGTGTTTCTTACGGGGGGACGGGAGATGCGGTTTCACACGCACGCACGCGGTCTGAGGAGGGAAGGGGGCGAGAAGAAGGCGGCCGGGCCGGGCGGCGTGCGGCGCGGCCCGCGAGGCTGCCTGGCCAGGCCTGGGAGAGAGTTTGCAGGCCGGCAGTAACTCGTGGAAAACGGCTTTCCACAGGTTTCTGTCAGCACGTGTCCCCAGTGTCCCTCTGAAGCAGGCGGTAGCCCAAATACCGATGCCGGCATCCAGACAGCTGAACTAACACTAACTTCTGTGGTGACTGGCTGATCCCTCCATCTGGGGCTGCCTCAGGTGTTTTTTTTGTTTCCTCTCTCTTCAGCAGCACCCCACGCTGGTTTGGCTGCAGAGGAAATGATCTCATGTGCAAAAACCAGAGCGAGCAGAGCCTTCCTGTGGCTTGCGCTGGGGGGGCTGTCAGGGAAGTTGCATGCCCTCAGGTTAAATGGCAGCTTTTGGCACCAGTCATCTGGCTGGGCAGACACAAACTGTCAACATGCATATGAAAAATGTTTTCGTTACCTGGTTAATATCCAAGTCGGGGTTCACTTTGGTGAGCTAATATTTTCAGAAAGCAAAGATGGAGCCTGTGGCTATAATGATGCAATCTAACGAAGGCCAACCTTGGGATGAGAGTTCAATGTAACATCTCTACAAAAAGGTCTATTTTCATGGTTTAATGTGTTAGGATATATTGATAGAATTAATGACAGAATGTATTTTCTTCCTAACTGCAGGACTGTTCACAGGAGGTAAGAGGAGAGTGATCTCTGCTAGTGGGCATCAGGGTAGGAGATAGATATTAACATACATTTCAGATTAAAAGATGTATGAAGCAAATCAATGACCTTCCAGTGATTGATTGGATTGACAGCATTGTTAGGATTGCCTGATACTTACGCTGTATTTTGAAGGTGTAAGAACTAAGTATTAGGTATTGTTGCAACTTATTCAGGAAATCAGTAAAAAGAAAGAGGTGTTAATGGTGAAAAAGCTCAGGACTGCCACAGCTGCTTGGGCACACAGATCCTGTAGAAAATGTGCGATTGCTGTATGGTCTTAGCTAGACCAGGTGGGTTTAATTAGCTCCAGTCCAAGAAAATTTGAAGACTATCTGCCAAGCTGCATAAAAGGGAAGACAGTTAAAATGGCTCTATTTCTGGGAGACATTAACTAATGTTTATGTATTATTTAACATGAAAAACAAGGCACATGTGGAAAAGAAATGAGATGTAATTTACAAGAAGGATTATTCAGACCTGTTAGGTTCTGCACCTGTGAGACTTTGATTGCTGACTTATGCTCCCCTGTGGAGCACCTGAGCAGGTTTGGCACTGCTTTGCAGAGCCTCTCCCACCCCCTTGTGCCAGACGCAACCTGTGGCTGTATAGTGGCATCCCATTTATCCACGCGATAACAGAATAGGCCCCAGTTCAGCTGTCTGGGCTGTGAGTAGAGCTGGAACTGAAAGAGCCAGGGAAGGCAGCATTGGCATCCTATGTCCATTTGGACCCAGGACCCTTTGCAGCAGCTTGTATGAGTTTTTGGGTTCCCTGGGAATTGTTCTCATATCAGTGTGGACTACCAAGGCAGGTACAGTATGTCTGGAATCAGTAGGAAAAGTGACTGCCTACCCTTCGTCTCATTTTTGGAGGCCTTGCATTGCACTAGAAAGGTATCAGTTGCTATTTTAGTCCTAATTTTGAGGCTGAAGGCAGACTTATGGTTGAATAACTCTTGCGTAGCTCTACCCACTCCAGGAGAACAATGCTGGTTTACAGTAGGTGAGAATCTGACTTTTAGATATTTGAACAAGTAAAATCAGCTGCCTTTTCAGTGCTTAGATTTTCAGTCTTTGGCAGATTTAGCTACAGGAGATAAATGCTACCACAGACCGTTTTGTTCACTCATCTCCGGAGGTTTCTGCCTCTACCACAGTGGTGCACAAACTGGAAAACAACTGCTTGGTTTCTGGAGCTCGGTCTCTGTTTTAGTGTCATCTGGCTCCATTTTCAACGTATGCAAAGCTCTGTTTTAATTAGTCAAGGTGTTTACTGTAGAAGAAGCTTACATTCAAATAAATTGATGCCTGCAGCCTAGACAGTAAAAATGAATCCTTACTAAATACTTTGTTCCATATCATGATATCTTCACTTTTGTCAGAGACTTGGTTCTGGCAAATTGTCAATACATGCCTTCTTAGACAGTGGCAGTAATAAGCAATGACTATAGCTCATGTTTTTTTGAGGATTTGAAAAAGAAACTCTGTGGCCAAGCTTTGTCAAACTGTGGATGGTGCAGGAGCTCTAGATTGAAAGGACACGCTCACGAGTGATAGAAGTCCTGAATGCCAGGATTCTCAGTAATATGTAGTGAGGAGTCCCCTATATAAAACGGTCAAATATGCAGCTGTTCGTGTGGGTGGAATATACTTGAAAACCTTATGCTTTTATTTTGGTATGCTGTAGCAAGCCTTACATATGCAAAAAACCACAAAGGACCTTTTACTGTACAGTTATAATTGCTCATATATACAGATACAGTAAAGCAAGTATGTGAAGACCAAACTGTCACCCACAGAGACCAATTGTTGTGTGAAAATCTGGACTGTGTTTTTGTCTAATTGGTGAAGTGCAGATTGCAGAGAGAAAGAGAAATTAGTGTACTATAAAATTACTTATCACTGTTTAATACCTGCAGTACTGGTGATGCCATGTAGGCAAAAATTGACATGTTCCTGCTCTGAAGAGACTACATGAAGCCTCAGAGAGGGTTGAGGGTTTTCAATAATCAGGTTTCGATATCAATGTTATGTATAACACAGCAAAAGATGAAAAACTAGAGATGAAAGAATAGGAAGAACTTTCATGGTAAAAAAAGATTTAAGATATATGAAATCACAGAAAAGCAGAATGGGGAGAGACTCACTGAGTCATCAAGTTCATTCCCTATCCCAAAGCAAGGCCTGCTGTTCCTGGGTCATCCCTGACAAGACACTTGTCTAAGTTGTTCCTAAAAGTCAGTAATGTATCCAGGCAGTCAATTCCAGTGTTTGCTGTCATCCAGGGGAAGTCCTGCCTAATCTCTAGAGTGATCCTAAATCCTTCTTGCCGAAATTTAAAGCCATTGCTTCTTAATTTATTCAATATGAAGAACAGCGAAAACCTGTCTCCCATTGTCCCCCATTTTCTTCTTCTTTTTAGCCTCAGATAAAAGGTATAAATTGTGTTTTCTGCACTTCTTTTTTTCCTATGAACTGTCTCTAATAGGTTCAGATCTTTTCTGAAGCGCAGTGCCCCAAGTTGGACAGCAGAAGCCTTACAAAGGCTGAATGGAGGCAAGATTAAAAGATTACTTCATCTGTACTATATACACTACTACTGTTTATATTTCATAGTAAATTGTTTATGTGTTTCACAGCAGAGTGAGGCTGGCTCAAGTTTAATTGTTGAACCACTATGACCTGGTGAACCTTTTACAAAGGACAACTGAGATGTTGTTCTCCTCTAGTACATTAGCAGCTGATTGTTAGATTTGACTAAGTATGACCTTCTGCATATCCTTTTTGAATTTCACTCTGGTCTTCTTTTCAGACTGCTTCTTTAATTTATCAGAATAATTATGAATCCTAGCTTGAATGACATGAGAAAAAGAAGAGTAAAGGACCCCAAAGAGACACACTGGAAAGGTCAGTGTAAAAAGCAGTAGGACTGCTACCCATGCCTAGAGATTCTTGGATAGGATATTGCCAATGAATGATAAAAAAAAAAAGACAATCTAGCTGGAAATACAAAGGATTAGGGATTGTCTTAATCAACAGTATTTGTGTGTCTTGGGATTTTATTTCAGTACAGTCATCAAGGCTGTTCATAAAGTATTTCTCAGCTTATATGGCAAGTATCAGCATGACTGAATGTGAGGAAACTTCTTGGGAAGGAACAAAGCAGAAAATGAGTACAATGATTTCTGGCATTCTGTATACTTTGAACACACTTCTCCTCAGTAGACAATTCTTCTGTGCTTCTTTGCAGGTATGAAAAGCTACAAAGAGATACAGCCTTAACAGTTTGTGAATACAGGTACTTTTGGATTATAGGTCATTATATGTCTTGTCTTTAGTTTTCTGTATGATATTCTGCACTGGTAGGATTCTGTGAAAGCAACTCAAATGCCTTGGAAGCCATTAAGTGATGAGAGACCTGCTAAATAAGTCCTTATAGTACTCTGTTGAAACATGATAGGAAGGCAGTCTTATGTTAGATACCATAGAAAAAGGAGCTGTGATAGTATGAGACACAAGCTATAGACATTTGGAAAGATGAAACTCAGAAATGTTGATTTCTAGAATATATGCAAGTCAGCCACAAACCAGAGTGAAATGGCTTACAGCTTGGGAGGTACAGACTAGGAAAGACAAAAAGTGTACTGTAAGAGTGGTGCAGCATTGGAAGAAGTTGCCCAGAGAGCTTGTAAACTCTGTCTGTGGATGTTACAAGACCCAGCTAGACAAAGCCATACCTGATCCGATCTCGTGTTGGTGATACTCCTGCCTCAAGCAGGAATGTTCAGAAACATCTGCAAGTCACTCAGCATACTTGAAGTATGCTCAAAATAAATGGAGTAAACCAAGGTCGTAAATAGTCTCTAGAAGATAACTAGGGCCGGAACACGGTGAGTGGTGCAATTTTGTAAGGAGTAAAAAGCAGTTTTGGCCAATTGATCCTCATTCCTTGCCTGAATTAAGAGTTTAGTAACTTATTTGTTTTTAAAAGTGTGAGATTGCTTTATAGAGACCTATATCAGGTGATTGGTTTCTTCTGAGCAGTTTGCTAGAAGTCATATCTGCCTATCTGTTCTTGGTTTTTGTTTAAAGGAGCCTGGATTACTGTATTGGTTGAACTCCCCTTTGGACAGGGAAGTGCATAGGGCATATGAAGTAAGCTGGGCTGAGAGCTAGTTAGAGCGTTTCTCACCACAAATGGTGAGGCACGCTGAGGCTGTTCATTGTGGCTGAATACTGAAGCACTTGGATGAAGTAGACTACACTATAATTATGTACTGTAGCACCCAGCAGGAAAAAGGAGAGAAATTCTCACATAAAACTTCTGGGGTGTTAGTAATGTGGTGTCAGCCACACTCATAGTGAATGTGCAACACATTGTACATGTACTCCATCAGCACATTTACTGCCATTTTGATACCAATGACCTTCACACAACTTACTGTGTAGAGTCACAGAGGACAAGCTGCATACTGTGAGTCTTAGTGATGTATCTTACACTGATCAAAAGAACAGTACGGGAAGGAGGGTTAATGGCAAAACACAGTGGAGCTGGTGAAGTAAAGCAACATTCATCTTCCTCCAAATTGTTCATGGCGACTTGCTTATATTCTGAAAAAAAGCAAACTTGTGACATGTAATAGTTCAGTTCTGCTACCGATGAGATGGCATTCAGCCAGTTGGCACTTTGCTGAAAAACACAGATCAGTGTCTCCTCTTGGTTCATGAGAAAAAAAGCAGTCATGGCACATTTCCCAAGCAATATATTGCCCTGGATGCCTCATGGATTGCATTGTTAGAATGCTGTGATGCCTAGATCTTGTCATTTATAATGAAAGTACCAAATCCCATGGCAGTGAAATCCGTTTTTCTCCATTTATAACCGTCATTTAATATATTGGCCAGCTAGGCAGGAAAAGATAAATACTAATATTGCTTGTTCTACTCTGGTGGATCAGCCTTGCTTGATTTGTCATCCTCTGCTTATAAATATCCAAAGGAAATCCTGGGTGACATCCAAGTGTGACATCTCTGTATACAGCTAACATGGACAAAAATTTCAATCCAGGTGCAACAGTATGTTTAAGACATCAAACAGATTATGTGCGCCTAATGAATAATGTGCATGCTGGTATGTAGTTATTGATTCTGTGTATCATAAAGGAATGCACATGGATACCTCTTTGAGCCAGATATGCATACATGTGTGCAAACATTCACGGTATATCTAAATATGGTGATCATTTTGCTGAGAGGAACCTTTAGTCATCTGGCAGTCTCTGAAGAGCAGCAGCATAGTATGTTAAGTATGTAAGAAAGTGAAAGTTAGCACAGCTTCTTTGTGGATAAATTGATTATTCCACAAGAAAAAATAGCGCCCAGACTTTCCAGGAGCTTCAGAAAGGATTGTTCTTAGCCCGAGGAGAGGGAGATTAAAGTGAGGGACACAAGATAATGTGAAAGAATGAATCACTCTATCAGTTCTCTCACAGTCTTTACATCAGATGGGGTTGTGAATACTAAGCTATTCTACTGAGCCAGATAGACTTACTGTTTTGTCTCGTGAGAACTAGGAGCTATATTACTCTGGAGAAAAAAAACCAAACAAACATAAATATGTCTTGCATAGCAAGGCCACACAGGGTGAATGCCAAATCCCAGGTGCATTGAGCAGTAAAGTGGTTGCCAGTGTTTCAGGTGCTCATAATTGAGCTATAAAGACAATGCACCTTTTAGAAGATGGTAGGTATGTGCTTATCTCTTTAACGTGACTGCTTGGATTAGTCTGAACTAAGTCTCGGCCTTACAGCAGTGTGTTAGATGTTTCTGAGGGGTGTAATTCCAATGCAGAAGTAGATTTCCTTAGAAGAGTTCACATTCCCATCCAAAAATCTTCAGAGAGAAAACCTGAATGTATGGATCCTTTTTTGTGTCCAAACAAAAACCCAAATGCAGCAAAACAATCTTTTTGTTACAAGTTGTTAACACAGTTTTTCTGTTACTCTGCTATATGCAAAAGATAAGTAAATATTAATGCCAGTTCACAGATTGAAAACGCAAGTATTGTGTTTCCCCATGGCAGGGGCGTTGGAACTAGACAATCTTTAAGGTTGCTTTGAACCCAAACCATTCTATGATTCTGTTTTAATTGATGTACACATTGCAATGCACCAAATGAGCTGCCAAGCCAGGATTAGAGTCAAGGATCCTTTTGGCTCCCATTTCCATGGCTTTGCCTTTAGAAAACGTACCTCTCCATGCTGTAATTTTTTCTGATTTTTTTTTTTACTTATTTAGAATTTTTACCTAATATAAAAATGGCTGACAAATGCTGAATCTTCACTTCTTTTTTTTTTTTTTTTTTTTTAACACAAGCATTTGGTATACAACCTGCATTTGATTATTGCTAGGGTTGATGCTAACATACATAGCAGTATGACATTGACAGAGCTGGTGGTCAGTAGTCCTGATATAAATTGCTGAAAAATCTTATTCTCTTGTACTCAATATATTTTTTCAGGGTCATTCTGAAGATTGGACAAAACCACAAGGCTTGAGATTTTTCTAAAGTTGAAGAGATCTGGATGCAGGGCATTGACTCACATTATAGGGATGGGCTCTAAAGGGGTGATGGAGTTCCCTATTGTTTTTGCAAATATTTTGACCTGGACTGCTGCAAAATGTTTTGTTCTAATGTCAGAACAACACTATACATTGACGCTGATAAAATGCTGCATACACATGTGGCCAATACTTTTATCAATACAAATCTCTGATCTATTATGCATGGCTGACAGCTCAGCTATAGCTCCAGAGTCTTAATTTGCTTCTGAAATCAGTTTCGCTCTATGTCAGGAATAACATGCTGCCATGGTGATAAACTGTGAGCTCCCCTGTCTGAAACGTTAATAACCCCGTGGATTCTGGTGAATTTGTGCCCATCCACATGGTGCCAATTACAGTGAGGTGAAAACAGATGTATATAAAAACTTAGGCATATATTCAGTTTTTGTCATCAGGCACGAATAATCAGGCTGAACAAGAGCAATCATTAATATAGTAAATTTTCTCTGTGGATGCATCTTCATATATTGGAAATATGATCTAAGTAAATAAGACTGTATTGAAAATAGTACCTAAAAATGCAGAGCCTGTATTTCTTTTTCCCGCAAGCATTTTCCCTGATTTTTCATGTGACTCGTTCTGGATAAGTGTGTCATGACTGTGACAAACACATGAAAAGCAAGTTTGGTGAGAGCTCAGTCCAGCTACTAACTTATTGTGTACAAACATGCATTATTCTTATTAGATTATCTAATATTTGCAGCCTGCTATTCCATCTTTGCTATTGATAGAAGTATAGTTTCACAGCAGGGCTTTATGTTCATATTACCCTCCTTACTGAAACAGCAGCTGAGTAAACTGGATTTCTAGAAGGCCTGCCTCTGCCACTCACTACTTGGCAGGCAGGTTGATTATTGAGAAATCTGAGTCAAAGGACTCTGTTATTTGTAAGGGCTGATTGTGTTCCTATCAGAGCATGTATGGTAGCTTTTTGTGTACTGGTTATCTGGTGGTAAATAAAAAAGTAGGTAAATCTGTCTGCCCAGTGTTCTGGGCTGGACAGAGAAGAGGGAGAACTTTTATTGCCCAAATTAGAAGTGGTTAAACATCACCTACTTGTGTTGAACCCTCCGTATGCCACTGTATGTACTCATGTCTCATGCCTAATCAGAAAATGAGATCAAGAGAGGCATACAAAAACACCTGTGGATTTCTTTTAAAAAACAGGCTCTAAGTGATTAGTTCTAGGTAAGAGCCTTTGAGAGCTCTAATTAAAACTTAAAATTCCTGATTCCTTACTCTCTTTTCAAACTGTTGGACATTATCTCTTTGACATTTGAGTTGGAAGAAGGGACGTTATGCAGATATAATATTAAAAAGCCCTAATAACATTTCAAAAGAGGAAAAATGAGGCCAGCAGACTTATTTATACTTGTGACCCAATTAATGATATGACCTGTCATCCCCTATAGAGAATTTGTGCACAGCTACAAAGAAACATAATTCAGCCACACAAAGACTAGTTAGAAGTGCTCCTTCCAAATCACTCTTCAGGGTGGCTGGGCACTGAGCAGATATTAAGGACAGCGCTTGGTAAAGAATTTTCAAGTTGGTTAAGAACCAATAAATGTCTAAAGCTACTTTGAATAGCTTTTTAAAGCTATTTTATTCATAATGGGTTGACATAAATACTATGGATGTTTACTTGTCTCTTTCCTGCAGTAGATGGGGAAGGATAAGTGGTAAGTGCCAGTAACTCTCTGACACTGCCTTCCCTCCTTTGTCTGTGCTGTCTAAAATGTGCATGATTTGTCCAGAACTCTTCATTGAGATGAATTCCACCTCAGTGTGAGTCTGCACTCCAACAAGTCTACCCTTCCAAAGTAAGAAAACAGATTTCCCCTTAAAAATTGTTTGCAATTGTTTTATCAGCAAACAATTCAGTAGTATTCATTCATGCAAGCGTTCAACTTCTGTGAGTACGCCGTGTGATTATGGTAGCTTTTCTCCTGAAACTTGATTTAATAAGCATTGTAAAGTTTCATATAGGCCAAAACACACATGAAAATATTTTCTTAAATTCCCTGTTCTAATAAAGCCTACATTTGTTTTGGACAGAGATCCACTCAAATACTATAGGTAGTATTGAATATGTCCTGGTTTTGGCTGGGATAGAGTTAATTTTCTTTCTAGTAGCTGGTACAGTGTTATGTTTTGGATTCAGTATGAGAATAATGTTGATAACACACTGATGTTTTCAGTTGTTGCTAAGTAGTGTTTATAGTAAGTCAAGGATTTTTTAGCTTCTGATGCCCAGCCAGCAAGAAGGCTGGAGGGGCACAAGAAGTTGGGAGGGGACACAGCCGGGGCAGCTGACCCAAACTGGCCAAAGGGATATTCCATACCATGTGATGTCATGCCCAGTGTATAAACCGGGGGGAGTTGGCCTGGGGGGGATCACTGCTCGGGAACTAACTGGGCATCGGTCGGCAAGTGGTGAGCAATTGCTTTGTGCATCACTTGTATTGTATATTCCAATCCTTTTATTATTATTGTAATTTTATTATTGTTATTATCACTATTAGCTTATTCCTTTCTGTTCTATTAAACTTTTCTTTTATCAGCCCACAAGTTTTACCTTCTTCCTTCTGATTTTCTCCCCCATCCCGCTGGGTGGAGCGGGGGAAGTGAGTGAGCAGCTGCGTGGTGCTTAGTTGCTGGCTGGTGTTAAACCATGACAGCATGACCTCGCAGAGGTCATTTTAAGACTTGAGTTTAATAGTGTACAGTGCTATACACATTAAAAGCCCTACTTCAGTGTAATAGATAAGGAAAGAGAGAACACCCTCCTGTCCTCTTACAAATTACTCCTTGCAGTAGCACTCCCCTTCCCAGTGCAATCAGTAACACTAGTGAAATTATCAGCTCTGCATGCATTGCCTTCTCATATTAAGCTTCCCCATCAGGGTATTTTCACTGGTATATTTGTCCCAGTGACCTCCTGTGTTGCTGCCGTGTCCCCCCCCGGCATCAAGTACATACAGAACACTCAAACAGGATTTACCTTATAAATACTGATCCGAAACAATCTGTAGGGCTGACTGGGGTGTCATTACTTGACTTTCGGAAGCTGTTCTGACTTTCAGAATGAAAAACGGAGTCCTCCAAGGAATTCCCTTTTCTCATCATTTTAATGGAGCCAACTGCAGAGTTAGGTAAGTTCAATTCTAGAGCAATCCTACGAAACGCACAGCTTTTCAGTGCTATAGGAAGTGCAGTCTTGGTATGACTCCAGCTCAGGCTAGTTTTTAAAATCAGTTAATGAGTAACATATGGATGTGACATCATAGGGGGCGTGTTCTTTTTTATTGGCAGCACTTCATAGGTTTACTTGGAAACAAAAGTCATCAAATCTAGGTGCAGTGTGTCTTTGGAATGTCATTATTAATAGCAATAACTTGTTCTGATGAATTAAGAAAAAGAAAGAATGTAAAACAGAAACTCTATTTCAAATGATGTTTCATTGGCAGGTTCGTACCAAAACCTGTTATATGGTCTGTCATAAATTCTACTTTGTGAATTATCTACCTGTCTCTAATTACGCAAGTTTCAATAACATAATTGTTATTGAATGTCTTTCAGAAGTGACTATATCCACCTGTTCTGACAAGTCAAAGTTATTATATTGCACTTCTCCAGTGACAAATTAGTGCACATACGTGCATGTAGCTGCTATAAAGTCAAGTCATTGCAGTTCAGCTTCAATACAGATAATCTTCTAATTCTCAATGCACAAAATGCCAACTGAACAAAACCAGTTTGCCTAACCATTTTTTCCATAGGAATTGGCAAACATTAACTACAAACTTACACAGTTTTCTGTTTGTTGAAGATGACTATAATGATTAGGTTAGTCAAGGAAATGATAAGCAATGTTCCTTTAGATTGCAAGTCCTCTTATAGTACCAAATTAGCACACCAAGGTCACCAGAAATTCTCTTAAACTTCATTTAGGGCCTGCATGGTAGTAAGGGTTTGTCCGTGAGACTGAACAAACGTGGAATGTACAGCTCTCTTTCTATTCTCAGCATCTATAAACAGATTGTGAAACAATACAAATGCATTTGGACTGTTCCCAGGTTTTATTCATAAGCTCAAAGACATCTAGTCAAAGTATGATGTCTTTCTCCATGTTTGTTGTTTTGGTTTGTTTTTTTTTGTCTCTGGTTTGTTTGCATGACTAAATACCTGGTCTTTGCTCTTTTAAATATAAAATTTGTTTTGTGATCAGTATTAAGCAAACTGTAATGAAATCTATAAATGTCAGAACCAACAAGAGAAACAGTAACTATTAAAATACAGGATTAGCATAATAGCTAAGAAGCAAAAGTAAAGCCAAAACAGCAATTTCCTTGGAAGTGAAAATTCTGAATAAATGTGAGAAGTCTTGAAAGAAAAAAGGCAGAAAAGGAACAAAACTCACTCTCTTCATCATCTTAGATATTCCCTATGAAATGGAAAAAATTGAACACTTGTACTTAGGAGCAATATTTAAGCTGCTTGGAAATTGAGTTGGACTTCTTGTTTTTCCTGAATTAAATGTTCTGAATTAATGCCTCATTCAGTAGCTATGCTACACATCTTTGGTTTCTTGCTACCTAGGCCTTTTTGTTACTTTGATTCCACTTGATCCTGTGTGGTCACAGACTACAAACACAGGGCTGACTAGCTAGGCAAAGTCTCTGTACTTTATTCCTCCTCCATAAAACAAGTGATATAACCTTCAACAAATACAGTAAACAAAAGTTATTTTCCTCCTCTAGTCACAAGGAGAATTGGCCTTGGCTCTGTTGTGTTGTTCACATCTATCCACTTAGGATGGGAAGTCTTTTTTCTTTTTGAAGAAACAAACATCCTTAAAACAGATTAGAAAACTTAAGTGATATAGTGAGCTCCTAAATCATTAATATGAAATATCTATCTTTGAAAACAATCTGTTTGTACAGTACAATGTAATGAAAACCCTTCATTAAAATTCAGCATGGCAACTGTGTTCCTTCTGTGCGTTAAAGAGCATACAGAGAGAAGATAATTGAATTTTTCCCTGAATGGGTAATTGCAGGAACATTTTTAGTAAGGAGCAATCATGACGTGATTTCCTTCCTTCAATTTTTCACATCTTTGCTGTTGTCCACAAAACAGTGAAGTTCTGTTACAGAGCACTGTGCCCCCCCAAACTACTGTATGCCATTATATGCTACCACAGGGTAAGTCTGTGCTTTCCAGCCTGCAATTACATGACCACATCATGTATGCCTGCATTGAAGGGCTCTATGTTTGCCCATGCTAGTCCTGTACTAACCAGGTCAGGTACTTAGCTGGTGAGTTTGAGCATTTGCTCTTGTAGCTACACAGCTGGTATTACTGAGCTAATTTAGGACTAGCTCAGGCATGACTACATAGAATCATAGAATCATTTAGGTTGGAAAAAACCTTTAAGATCATCAAGTGTAACTGTAAACCTAACACTGCCAAGCCCACCATATGAACTTTGTTGCAGTGACACTGGTGTTATGTATGGCCATGTGAAACAAAACAGGCTTGTGTGACAGTGCCCTGAGTCTCTTACTGCTGCTGCTTGTTAAGGGGGCTTACCTTTCTTGAGTGTTGCATCAGTTACTGCCTGGATTGATGGAAAGAAGAGGAGCAGGCCTACAATATGCACTTCTGGCAGGAGCAGAAAGGTACAGTGGTGGTAGTTATGTCATCATATGACCAAGGGAAGGAGCTTTCCTCATCAGACTCAGGCAAACTGAGTTTACTGTTGATTTCTAGGGCCTCTGGACAGCTGTGATCTTGAGATGTCTTGGAGATTGTTTTGGGGCTGGAAAAGGAGGATATGGTAGTTTGCAGTTAGAAGCCCAAAAGGGCTGATGTGATGGTGCCTGTATAAAAGGTAAGAGTTGAATTTATGCTATTTTTATTGGAAGCTGTATGATCAACATTGGGATTGCCCTATTTGGATGCAAGCGTATGCAAACCTTGTAGTTTATAATCACTATGCAAATTTTTAAGGCAGTCAATCACTCCCTGTCTTTCTGATTCCTGGTATCCATAAAATTTTCCAGAGGTTTAGATACCTACAGAAATTTCACCTATAGAGGCGTGTGGCAGATACTCTAGTTACTTTCCTTAGCTGCTTGCTTCACATCTCTTAGCAGTAGTTAACAGACATCAATATCTTTTCTCTTTCTGATGCAGTGGATCAGGTGTAGGGGAGAAGTTGATACTCCTGATGATATGGTTATCTGCTGTACACAGACTTCTCCCCAGAGCATTGTTCATGTTCTGAAGAAATTGGTAGCTCCGTGGCTTGTAAGCTTGAATACATTTTTTGACTGTCTCTTGCTGTCTCATATCATGAAAACAGGATTTCCCCTTTATTTCTTGTTTCTCTTCCTGTAATCTACTTCTGTTCAACTCCATATGCATATTTGGCCAAGTGTATCCTTATTTTTCTCAATTATCAAACTATGCCCTTTAATTCTGACCTTTGTCACTGACACTCTGTTATCGCTTACCTGCTAGACTGTATCTTGTGGAGTCTAGCACTGTTGCAACTGTTTCTGATAGGCAGACAGAGGGGAAAAAAAATAGTTGGTGTCCTTGAACCTCATACAATTTTATTCTCAGTCTGCAGCGGCCATCACTGAAAGGTTAGAATTTGTCCTGAAAAAATTACAATTCTCTTTTCTTCTTTTATCTTCATGACTGCTGTGATTTTTTTTCCAAGTGAGTTACTCCAGGAAAAGAAATTGTAGTTTATTTTTGCTTTCTCAATCCCCGAAGTATTTTTTCTGAGGAAAGACATACCGGGAAATATATTAGCAATACCAGTTGTGTTGCACCTATTTTAAGTCCTTGTGTCTTTACTAAAATGATCTCATGTTATCGGATAGGAAGAAAAAAGTGATGAATCTCTGAGTGAGAGCTTTCATTTATGCTAGAAAAGCCTTTGTGCCTTGTAATACGTAACTGCTAAGAAACTGCATAAAGAGTGCAAGTTGAAGTGATGATGAAGGGAGACATTATTAAATAAAAAAGGTAAAGAGGTGCCTGGAAATATATTCTGAACAAAACATTCAATTTTATTACCCTAGAGTGAATCAAAATCAACAATAAACCAGCTGCTGTACTTGTGGCAGAACATCGTAGTGATCTGAGATGGTAGTGAATGTTTTTATGTACAGTCTTATAAGAGTTTACATCTTGGCTGGAGTACAGCCACAAACCCCTATAGATTTTATAACAAAGAGCAGGGGAATAGATGAGTGGGTGTTTCATCAGTTTGTCCTGAGTCTCAGAATTTACAGGCCTGTAAATTGGAATAAGACTGTTCATAATTGGTCTGTTATGATCCCTAGAATAACTGGGGGGGGAACGGGGGGGGACACAACATTTAACTGGTAGCCTAAAGCACCGAGTTCTTGCTTTATGGGTTTGGCTTGCATAATTTTTGTTTTCTATGGTATATAAAGAAGCAGCTGCTCTGATTCAGAGCTGACATTGTCTTTCATGGTTAGGATTGCCTCCAGTTTTTTGTTTTTGTTTTGTTTTCTTTTCTTTTTTGCTGCCTGGACCAGGCCTGTGCAAAAAACTGGTATTTTTTTCTCTGAATTGTACATTTGAAAAGTTCACCTTTCCACAGATAATTCTGGAATGAAATATGCGTCAGATCTAATTCAGTAAAAAATTGGTTTGGACATTTTTAGGTAAGTTTTATATCTGGTTTCCTATATTCTGTTCCTATTTTTAATCTTAGATTTCTTGATTTTCCTCTTGAACTTGTGTTTGATATGTTCCACCATATGCTTAGTCTGCAACAGTGAGATACACTCAGTTTGTGTGCAGAGTATTTTGAATTGTGCCTGTTTCTGCTTAAACTTACACCAGTACTTTGTTGAGCATGTGGGATGCTACAGGCAGATACCTAGGATTGCTGTGGCTCCTTCTGTGCTGCTCTGAATGCTGGATGAGAACAGAACTGGTAGAATCACAAACACATTTATGGAGCAAAGAGGCAGAAGACTTCTTCAACTGCTCAGGTGCAGTGAGAGAGGTAGATGAAAATGTAGCATAGAAGAATGACACCTAGAGGTATATAGGAATGAACTGTATGGTCTGGTGTCCATGTTTGTGGAAGCCAGTGACCTCTTCAGTAATCTTGTAGGAACATGCACTTAAAACTATGTCTTTTTTGCTCTCTGGTATGGTGGTCACCTCAGTAGATGCTGTTGTGCTTACTCCAGTGTATGAATGCTCACCTTCCTCCCCCTGGAGCTCCCTTATGCTCAACTTCTGGAGCCACATAGCTGAAACTTAGCCACTTGGAGTAGTCAGGCATATCTGTGTTTGGGAGCCTCTGCTTCCAGGCAGGAAACAGGTTTTTTTAAAAAACAAACCCATACACAGTGAACTTGGAAGAAAGCCACTGGGGTGGAGGAGAGAGTCTGATGTGGTGGGCTTATGAAAGGCAACTGTGACTTGGAAGATGGGGTTTTGTAAAGTTCTCCTCTGCCTCTCCACTGCCTCTCCTCTCCCTCTCCTCAAGATAATAAAAAAGAAACAACCAACAACTTTTTATTTATGCATTTGAACCTGATGAGTTTGTCAAGGTCATGTTTTCAAACTTTCTGTGGTAATGGTGAGGATTACAGCCAGGTCTGGAGTAAAATATTGCTAACAATGAGAAGTGACAGTATCTTGCTGAGCTGGAGGCTGCTGACACAAAAGGAAGAAATTAATTCAGTAAGAAGCATTGTGAAATGTTGAAAATTTCTGGTTACCCATAGTACTGTCATCTAAAAGGTGAGCTTATGCTCTAGACCTCTGCTTTAACAAACACTTCACTTGGTAAATGAGGTACTGGTCTGCACAGTGTAAAATACCATTGCTGACTGTGCAGCGGCACGCCCTTTCGAGGGCTACATGGCCACAAGCATTAGTGAATAAAATAGGAATTCCAGCAATGTTTAGCTAGTGTAGCAGCACCAGGAAGATGTATGAGACAGTAATAATGTCAGTGAGATAGCAGCTGGTAATACAGTGGTCAGTAAAACAACAACAAGGAGGTAATAGGAATAAAACTCCCAACAAGGCCAGCTGTAATATGTCAGTGTTGCAAATCGTTAAAATGGGAAGGGCATTTGAGTCATTATACAAACCCCCACCTAGGTGAACAGAAGCTTCATCAGACTTCTAATCAGATCCCTGTCAGACAACCCTGTGCTGCAACAGTGAACTTAATTTGTAGGTAGGAAGCATGAAAAAAACCTCACTTGATAGAAACTTGCCTGAAGTAATCAATAAAGACAATCTGAACAAGTCATGGATTTGGTTGCTTTGATTTTCTCAGGAAGTGATTAGACTAGCCCATGAGGAAAGTAAACAGATCTGGGAAATTTAAGCACTTCAAAGCACTGTTTTTCTGTTCTTTATATGAAAAATGGCAACTTACGGCGCTGATGTAGTCCCAATCAGAATATGGGGCCGGCTGTTAAATTCCCTTCCCTGTACATTCGTTTTACCATGTATTTTTATTGTATTTAACACAAACAATAGGAGGAAGAGTTGGAGAGACAAGTTTAATCTTATGGGATTGCACAGTAGAGTGCTTCCTGAAAGTGAAATAAAAGTACATGTTTTTCTAAAAAAACCTTTCTCCTTTTGAATATCTTTTCAGAGGTAAATTTCTATCCCTGCAAATGCAAATGTGTTTTAATCTGCTGTCTTTCTCTGTGCAACTGTGTTGAAAACAAAACTTTTTTTGCCCAGGTATGACAATTAGAAGTAGCCTTGTCAGGGCAAAAGGGGAACTAAAGTTTAGATGCAGCTCTTTTCCCTTGAAGATTGTATTATATTTAGCTATGCACACAATTTAAATTACATACGCCTTGCGCCTTTCCTTCTTGAAGGGCAAAGAACATAGAAATTACATTGTTCAGGAACAAACTGTTTCAGAAGCAGACCTCCAGTTTGCAACCTGGATATTGTTTTGTTTGGTTATGCTTTTGTTTTTCCCTTGATTTGCTTGATTTCTTTCATTGCAAAACAGTCTTAGGTGTTGTGCATGAGTTGCTGTATACACTCGTCCTGCCTAGAGCATATTAGTTGTTGCATTTGCTGAGTTGACTGACTCCATCTGTCCCTCCTGCCACCGTGAGCACAGTCGCAATAACGTGGTTTAGGTCTTGTGACTGTGCACTTGTGAGAGAGGAGACTGTATATCGAATCCTCTGGGGCTGCTTCTCTTCTAGCATGAGAGGAGCCGCTGAAATGCCACAACTGAGGGTGCTGGTAAAGGCTGCGGATGCAAAACACTGGCGGGGTGAGCTGGACTCTGTCAACTCAGTGGTAGCTGTAGAGCCTGTCTGCTGCAGCTGTGTGTCCAGTCAGCAGATCAGGCTGTGTAGTGGGGCCTCAGAGAAGGAAGGTTGCTGCACTAGTCGTTTGCAAAGGGGTGAGGTGTTTGTCACATGTGTGTAGTTTTCTTTTTTCTTTATAAAATCTTTTTTGTCTGACTAGTAGGCGTACAGTCTGCAGCCTAATGGGAGGATTTGTTTTAAAGTGCACATCAGTGAACACTGATTGTTGTGCCAGTATTTACCATTTAAGAGAGTTTGTACCACATCAGCTACTTATAAAGAAATTGCAATTATGCAGTGATAGGTTATAACAACGGAGCATCATTAGTCTAAAATACCTCTTATGCATGTTCTAATGAGGAGCTTAAAACATTGTACAAACAGCACCTAGTGAAGTTAATGCCACCCTTGAGAGCTGAGTAACAGTAGACCTGTTTTTACAATTACATTAAGTGAAACTTGAAGATGTGAGGGTATTTGGGGAAGGTTAAAGGAACTAGGCTGATTTTGATCTAGTCTCTGTTAACAATTAATGCTGAGGGTTTGAAAAGCGTAAACTGCCGATGTCACTCAAGCAAGTTAGGTAGGGAGAGCCTTCAAAACTTCAGCTCTTCAGTTTGACCAGCAATACAGGACTGTGTCCCTGGGGTCACTAATACTTCAAATGAATTACGTAAAGCTATTGTTTGGCTCAATTTGCAGTAGGTAGCGTTGCTTAAAGAGGCTGAACC
Organism: Buteo buteo; assembly: GCF_964188355.1. Taxonomy (NCBI): domain Eukaryota; kingdom Metazoa; phylum Chordata; class Aves; order Accipitriformes; family Accipitridae; genus Buteo; species Buteo buteo. Next base: position 65,666,247 of record NC_134204.1, read on the forward strand.
ATAGTAATTTTGGTCCGTTCATCTCTGCATGCTTTCCTCTGGTGATGGTAACGGGGGTTAGGTTTTTAGCAACCTCCTTTACATACCTGTTTTAGTATTCTTATGACAAGTTTTCCTATCCCTTGAATGAGAGTGAACAAAATATAAAACACATTAATGCAACAAAGTTGGCAACTTGCAAGAAAAACATTTGTATTAATCATTAGTATATGCAGAAACATGCTTGAAAATATAAGGAAGCACTTTTAAAATCTGTATTAGATCTGGCATTATGCAACAAGCATTTTGTACTTTCCAGTGTTTACATACATTATAATTTAAAAATAGAGGAATTAGAATTTCCATCCAGACCATTACTCTGTATTATGCTGTACTGAAAAATAACTTCTATAGTAAACAAAAATATAACAAGCTACCTAGTAAGCTAACAGCATAAGGAGCCCAAATAAGTTGTTGGTGTGTCCAGTACAATCTTTTGTGTATAAACATAAGTATAGATTTGCAGGTCAGTTTACTATGCCAAGCTATCAGTTTGATATTGGTAGTATAATTCAATAGTACTGTACGTGAACAAAGTCTGTTTATGCTTAAACAGGAGACGTAGCCCGGTGTTCCAGTAAAACTGGAGACAATACTACTGAGGCTTTTTAACATCTAGCTTTAAATTCCTAACATTATTTTTAATTACTAGCAATTTTTAATTATAATAAATATTACCTATTAATTTGCTTTCTGAGTGATCTGGCACTAAATAATTTGTGTTAAGGAAAGGCAGAGAATACAATAAATACTTTTTTTTTTTTCTTACTTGCTAGTGTTGTTGGTAACCTTTAACATTTTTGTCAGTTTTATATCTATAAGATTAAATTAAACCTCTGCAGTCATATTTAGAATCAACTTTGGTTTGTAATCAGAATCGTTGCTTAGTTTAAGAAGTTTGGTTTTATATCAACCATTCTAATATAATGTTAATCCTATGTCCTTAAAAATGCTGTTAAAACTCACTGTTTTTTACTAGGTTCTTCAGGTGTGATGGTAACTTTGCATGTATAATAGCAGTTTTCATCAGCGGATTGCTTTCTGCATATTGTTATTAAGGCAAGCACTCAATTTGCTCTTTGTCTAACATATGTTCAACCTAACTTTTGGGTTCAGCCTTGTTTCTGAGCTTTCCCTTAGAAGCTGGGAAAGGTAGATGCTAATGTAATTCTTCACTGACCATCTGCAATTGCTGTCTTGAATTCTCCTCTAACTTTATTTAGGCATTCAGCAGTAAGACACCTATTTTCTAAATTCTGTTGAAACTGCTAATGATTAAATCTCCACTGTTTTTTATTATGACTTCTGTCTTTTCTGATGCAGTCTGCTGTGCTTTGTTGGCTTCATACTTTCCACACTTTTCTCCCTCCTCCTTTCAGTAAAGTTTCCGTATGACTCAACCCATTATTCACCTCTCGTAATCCGTAATCTCGTAATGTAAGTATAATTATTTTTTGGGGGTATGTAGCTTTCTTTTTCCAGGAGAAAACTAGTTTTCAGAAAATACAATCACCCCGCCACCCCTGTCCCCGTCCCCCCCCCCCGTTATGCCCTCAAGGGGTATGAAAGGGCATAGGCTTTGAAATGAAGACAAAATTGAATAGGCCATCTGGAAAAAAATAGTCTTTCTCTTTGTGTGTAGTGAACTTGTGACATTTATCAGTGTATAAACTGGAAAAAGTTCAGGAAACAAAAGGTCAGGTTCTGTTTGCTACAATCTAGAGTATTATTTTTTACCTACAATGTAAATTGTATTTTCTGTGCAAATTATTTTCAAACATGTTGACTATTTCTTTCAATTAATAAAGTAGGACTCTCCCACAGTATAATTCCATATTTGGTTGAATAATGTACATTATCACTAGAGCACCCTGAGCCTTGAATTATTTTAGAGAACAACAGTTAAAGAAAACGCCTCTCCATGCTTGTAACACTAGGGCAAAAATTAATTCTCTGATCTAACGTTGCCTCAAGAAAAAGATGCGATGGAGCCAGTACCATTCACACAGGTAACAAGGAGGAAGCTGATAAAATATTCTTCCGAAGCTTTATCCTATTTTATTTTTTGTCTGTGTGTTTTGGTTTGGTTTGGTTGTGTTGTTGTGTTGATTTTTGTGTTTTGGGTTTTTTTGTATTGTTGTTTTGGGTTTTTTGGTATTGTTGTTTTGGGTTTTTTTGTATTATTGTTGTTGGTTTTTTTTTCTTTTTGTTTGGTTTTGGTTTGTTTTGATTTGTTTTAAAAAGCGCCCCTTCCCCGCCCCCCGGTGAGCATTTTCCTGTGTTTTTCCCCCAGCTCAGAGCGGAAGGCGCTAAATAGGGGTGGGCGACCAGCGCCGCCCGGTGGTCCCGGGCACCCTGCCGGCCTGCGCGGGGGGCGGGCGCTTTCCTCCCTCTGCCCGCGCAGCCCGCCGGAGGACCGGACCCCCCGCCTGCCGCTCTCCTGATGGGGCTGCAGCTGCCCACCAGTTCTCATCTGCTCGGGGTGGCGGCTAATGCAAACGGTAAACTGCAGGTCCTGCAGTCCGTTTTGAAAACGGTACTGCAAAAACTTAGTGCATGAGTTTTCTGCAGCTTGGGGCGACTTCAGGGTATTTAATAATCCATTCATTTATTGGTTTTAAAAGCTATTTTGGTAACATTTCAGTTAAAGAGCATCCTTTACAAATATTCCCCATTTGAGAATGCTCTTGATTATCTCTGCACTGCACTTATTAATAGTTAACGTAGCTTTTCTTCAAAAGAAAACTTCTTCCGCTGTGATCCGTTAGCCCTTCTGAGTCTCATGAAATGATGCCTAAATGTAGTTTATTTTGCAAGAATAGAAGTTAAAACTACTTTAGGGGGATAAGAATGATGGAACAAATGAGAAAGTTGAGATCTGAAAGCAGCCAGTTGTCAAAACAGGTGTTTGGTAATTTACTTCCTGTGAGTTATTTGCTAGTGTTAACACAAAATGACAGAAAGTAAGAAATTTACAAATTGGAAGAAGTCTAACATATTTTCTCTATAGAAAAAACATGTTTATTATGCTGCTTTTTACTCAACGTTGTCAACATTCTGTGACAATACTGCATTTTCTACATCTGACATTACTGGATAACGGAGTAGAACATGTGACTACCAGGTATGCATGAGAACTAGTGAGATCCTCCTACATAAGCTGTAGCTCATTTGTAATGTGGATGTTTGCGGTTTGTTAATTATAAGGGCAGCTATAAAAGTTATGGTGAATAATTCATACAGTGTGTAGTGTAGTGGTTGTGTGAATAATAACTAACTTCTGTGAATTAGTAGCTTGACACTTCAAAAAAAAGAGAAGAAGGAGGAGAAGGAGACACTTGGGCAAGTGTATAGTTCTGAGACGGCTAGTTAGCTGCAGAACTGCTGAGTCTGTGCTCTGCTTTGGCTTCATCAGCCAGCAGAGGTTAGTTGTCTTGTGCTTTTTTTTTCCTCCCCGATCCTCCGGGAGGGTATTTCTTATAATCCAGTTCATATGCAAGAGCTTTAAAATATTAGGTGTTTGGTATATTAAATCATACATCTGAAATGATTTATGGAGAGTGACACATATTAGATCCTAATCTGATCTGATTGCAAAATGTGAGACTTAAATATGTCCTGAATATGATGGGGGAAAAAGTGTAATCAAAGGAGGTTTAGCTCTGGAGTCTGGATATAGAAGGAAGATTTGTTTTTATGTATACAAGGGAATTTATGCCCAGTCACAACCCCTTTGTGATAACTGTGTAATTCATAGCTTGTCTGCTTTCTGGAATACACTTGTGAAAATGATGAACGCTAATCCAGACTGCCTATTGTATGATACAACCTTGCAGATGCACATAATGCAGTAATCAGACAGTGGATCAAAGTTGGTGTGAAGACTGTTGCCACACTTGCACTTGGAGAGGGCCCATTGACAATAGTGCTTCATTTGCTAGGATGGTGCACAGAAATGTGAACAGGACGTAGAGCTTACTTTATGTAGATCTCTGGGAGATCTGACTTCTGTTGCTTTTCCCCCCTGTAGCGATATACCTAACAGTGTGAAGCTCTTCACCTGTTTCACATGGAACGTCCATCTTGGATTTCATCATATTGTTACCTAATCAGAAAGTAACTGCCAAAACACACACAGTATGTTTAGAGAGGAGACATTGCTTTATTCTGCGCAGGGTGCAAGGTGGAAGATTTCCAAAAATCGAGCACACCTACTGAAGTTTTCAGTCCATACTTAAACACTGCAGTTAAAATACCATGCCTATCTAATACATATGTGCTGCCCAACTATTGCATATTCATTATGTTAAGCAAGCATGACATGTTGTTCTCTTGAGCAATCATCCCAGCATCTTCTACGCCTGTGCAGGGGTTTCTGGTGGTCTTCGGTGGTCGTTTGGGGAAGAATACCCCTACTCCTTTTGTTCTTTTATGATCATGTGTCATCTGAGGACACCAGGGGCTTTGTTTCTCTTGCCAACCCCTCCTTTCTCAATGTGGAAGGAGTATGTAGCTCCTTAATTAGCATGCCTCTGACTCTTTAAGCATCCTCTGTTGTAAGCAGAATCTTAAACTAGATGAGCTTTACCTTGAGTACATATAATCTAAACAGTCCTTGAATAGCAAGCATACCACACTTCTCATGTTGTAGTTTTTTTTAAGCTATCACTGCCTTCTTATTTGTTAATCAGCGTTTTGAAGGCTTGAGGCAATGCTATCGCCTCCTTCTTAGTTGTTAATCAGTTTTTTGAAGGCTTGAGGCAACAAAGTCTTGTAGTTTACTTCATCTACATCTATCTATTTATGAACCCATGGCTTTTCAAGACTTCTGCAGTGTCTAACTTCATCTCCTGATTTGGAGACTGAATTTTTCTGACCAAATTCTCTAAGTAGCAAGTAGCTCTGCCTCTTGCATACAGATAGCCACATAGTCCATTAGTCAGGGTTCTGGATTGCAAGAGTTGCTAACTGCCTGCAATTACATTTGCCTTACAAATTTTACACTTTTGCATATAAGCACAAGCTTTTTGGGCTTGAGAAACAATACTGCACAAACTAAAATAAGGGTTGAATGTGCTTGAGCTCTGTTTCATCATAAGGACTAAATTCATGGTTTAGTTACACAGATAGGGGACCAAGCATCATTTTAGTGGACATTGTGTCTTGGCATGGTTCCTTTGACCTCAACCACAGCAAGAGCATTGAGACTGCAAGAAAACTTCACTGCAATTTTCCAGATCTGGTTATTAGTATGTTTTTTTCCCTCAGTTAAATTGCAAAATTGCATCCTTATTCTTCTGGGTTTCCTCCTCCAAGTTTTTCACAGGTTTTGTTGAAAAGAATAATGTGTGGGGAATATTTAGAAATGTATTTTAAAAACTGACACAAGCAAGTGCTGTATTCATCAGGAGAAATGTACATGTTTGTCAGTGAATTATAACAACAATTTGAAAAAGAGAGCATTTTTCAGCCTGTAACCTATCTGTATATAACATCTGTGGAGGGAGAAGCAGCTCTCAAATCAATCTGAACTGCTTTGGTGGACTTTTTTTTTTTTTAACTATCTAACTGATGAAACAGATTATATATGCTTGACACTCATCCTGATTTGCTTGATCTTAAGTGTTATGTTAGGGATATGAAGAATGTATTCAGTTTGTCATGCACTTAAAGACCTATCTGGAGTTCCTGGCTTGCACAGCAGTTAAGCTGTAATAGCAAATTAATTTTTCTGGCTGCATTACATTGAAAAAGTGTACATTTAATAGCTTACATCCTGAAAGCATGCACAGCACTTACTTTGATTGCTGGTTGTTAGAAGTGCCTGAGGAAAAAACCCTGTTTTTTCAGTAACTAAAAAACCTGGTTTTTTTTAAAGCAAGTAAACTTGTACAGTTTTAAATGTTTTAATTCTCGTTTTGTTTTTTTTTTTTTAATTTTTTTTTTTTTTAATTTGTGTGTCTATTTATGCTTCCCAAAACTACACAGGAACACTTTGAAAGCAGCTTTTCAGCTTGTAGGAGCTTGCAGTCGCATCGCAACTGAAGAAGAGAGTATTTAGTATCCTTTTGATTCTTTTCCTGAGGAAAGTAGTTCTTCAGGTATTTCAGTGTTGAAAAAAAGTCTTATCCCCTGTGTCTTCTGTTGTTGTTATGGTAACAGTTGGATGCGCTAGTGCACACTAGGGAAGACAGAGATGTTTAGATTTTATAGTATGCTTTATTATATGAAGCCTGTGTGTGCAGGAAGGCAGAAGGCTGTCAGCACGCTCCCTGCAACAATCATTGACAAGAAAGATCTATTAATTTTGGTAATGCTTCCCATGTTACTTTTTGAATGGGCTTCATTCTAATAAATACAAAACTCTTCCCTCATCTGGCAGTCCATCAAAATGCAGGCATTTCTGTGCTGTTGAAAAATTGGCCTTTCAGCTCTTCCCAAACCATGGAATTTAAATCCAAAGTGTGCAGATGGTGATATGTAATCTCCAAGGCCTATTATAAAGCTAGATACAGCTGGTAGCTGAACATGCCTGTATTTACTTATTCTCAGAGCAGCTTCAACTGGTGTATGAAATTCATGATGCCTTGCTTTCATTCCAGGGTTCAGACTACCCAGTCTTTAAAAGGTTAAAGAGACTGTTGGTGGAATGTCCAAGGAGTGCAGCCAAGAAAGCAAAGTTGTCCTGGCCTGCATTACTTATACTGAGGGTACATGGCAAAGGTTGCATTGTTGCCTTTTATTTTTTGGGGGTGCAGCATCAAAATGCATGCCTGCCATGTGAGGCTTCGGCTTTTATTCTTGATATCTCATTCAGGCTCTGTATAGTTGTTTTTGTTCTTTTGAGGAAAAAATGTTGTGCTCTTGCTGTACTTAACAGACCAATTTTCTCTGCAATTTCACATGTACAGTTTCAAATGCCATTCTAAACTGAGCTAATGGCTACACCATTAAAATGTCAATGTATCTAAAGATACAGCTAATGCTGAAGAAGGAAAGTTAAAGAACTTTACAGATTATTTCTTTTTTTTTAATAGTCTATACAAATATAGGGTTTGTATAATTCGAACACATTTTTATTTATTCAAATAGTTCTATAGCTTGAATGATCAGGAATGGACTTTCATTTTGTCAGAAGTTGAGGTGCAAACAACTGAGGCTTGCTAGCAAGTACTGTTCAGTACTGTTCACATTCTTGAATCTTCATATTGTTAGGACACTATTTCAACAAAGTAATAGAAGACAGAAGTATAGCTGCCCACCCTAAACCATGAGGACCATTTGTAAATTTCCAAATTGACTTATTCAGACGCCTAAATACTGTAATTTTGAGTAGGTCCTTGTCATTTTAGGTATGCTCTCAGGATGGAGGCCTGTCCTTGTAGACAAGCAGATGAAACAACTTTTGCAAAAAAATATTGCTGAGAGAACTAATTCCTTGCTTTAATATTCTCCTAATGCTAGAGAGCAATAAGGGGATCCATTCTACCAGGCAAGTAATGCAAAAAATTTGGGCAGCCCTACAAATAGAGCGAAGGTGTCATTGTGCCCATCACCCCCAATCCAGCAGGGCTGCAGAGAGGAAAAAACTCACATTTTAAAACACAACTGGCAAAAATTTGTGCAGAGACTGGCCTGAAATATCTGGATGTGTTATGTCTCCCAGTGATGTATATATAAGAAGCACTGTGAATAGAAAATACAGGCTGTCACCTCATGAGATTTTACTGGGCAGACCCATGTGACTGTCTCACCCAGCACTCCCTACAGTTACATATGAAACTAACAGATACTGCTCTTCTGAAATATTGTCAGCTATTAATGAAATGTTTAAGGACTTTCCACAGAGACCTGAAAGATGTTTTACCAGAACCCACCACTGAAGTCTGTCACTCATTGAAATTAGGAGACTGAGTCTACATTTAGGTGTACCAGTGAGAACATGTGCTTCAGCTGCACTGGAAGGGACCTCATTGGTACTGGTAATTACTAATGCTGCAGTCATATGCAAGGGCCTGCTTGATGGATCCATGCTTCCCGGAGTGAAAGGGTCTCACCATCTTCAGACACAAAGCAGAGCATATCACCTGTCACAGCAGAACTGGATGATCTGGATGAACATCCTTTGATCAAATGTCAACAGAAGTATAGTCTACAGCCCTGCAAATAGACTATTATCATCATCTGAACCTGCTGATTGTTTTTAGAAATTGTAACTCGGGATTTTGCATTTGGGTTTATATTAGTACTGGTCGTATACTAACCTGTAAGAATTGTTATATGCTAAGATCTTAAGAAATGAAAGATTATGAGTGGTATGTGGCTCTAAGGCCCATAAGATACTGCCTGTTCATTGGACTGGCACTTAGACCTTAAAATGTTTTTGTTTTTTTCTTGTCATTTCAGTACATCCAGACCTCCTGAAAAGATGGACACAACTTACCCTAGCATACCAAACAAAAGATAAAATATGCTCTGCAAAGTACTTGTTATTTGAAAGACTGGCTTCCACCACTCTGCATTATAATCAGAATTATAAAGGGCTATTGTTAAGTATATCTGTTGTAATGGAAGAGATGGGTAATGCTATTTCAGCCTTACAGTTAGAGGTACAACGAGCGTCTTGGGTAGCCTTGCAAAACAGAATGGCATTTGATTATGTGCTCATCACTCAAGGAAGGTACTTGGATACTGGTTAACACCAATTGCTGCGCAGATGCAGACCTAGATCAGAGAATAGAAATGGACAAACATAAAATTTGAGGTAACATTCAGATACTGCATGAAACATCTGATGAGAAACCTTTTTGACTGGTGGGGATGTCTCCCAGACTAAAAAAGATGGTTAGAAAAAACTACTTAAGACAGCATTGAGGTACAATTTGTTGGGTTTATTAACTTTAGTGCTTGTGCATGTATTAGTTCAGTTGATCTTACGTTGTAGCCAATTGGTATGTAGAAGTATAGAGCACAGCAAAAAGCAAGCAGAGGCCAGAACAAAAACACTGAATGTGTTAGAGGATAAGGAAGAAGAAGAAATGCTTGCACTAATGACTATAAATGATTATAAAACCTGGAGGCAGGAATGGATGATGGGACAGCATGGCCCACACTGTGGTCAATCCTGGGCTCCCACAAGTTGTGGACTGGGTGTCTGTGGCCCTTCTACCACACTCTAGATCTTTAAGAGAAAGAGATCCTTATCTGAATGTGTCTGAAATTAAGCTGTAAACAAAAGAAGAAGGGAACAAAGGGAATAAAACTAAGTGAGGCAAAGCAAGTGTTTTTAGAAATGGAAATCGAGAGCAAGAAGCATAAGGAGGAATTTGAAAGGCTTGCAATGGTGAATGTGTGTGAGTAATAACTGCTCATGAAAGGAAGCAGTATGAAGGGGATTTCAAATTATAACTGCTCAGGCACAGAAGGCAAGAAGGCCCAACTGCTTCCAGCCCAAGATAGCTGGAAGCAGGGATGCCAGAGACAGAAGGGCTCCCTGTAAGGGAGTTGTTATAAACGCGAATAAGGGAAATCCAAAAGCCAATCAGGATAACCAGTCCGTAATTTATTAGTAGGCTATGGCTAAGCAAACAGCGCTGGGCGAACAGGAGGAGTCTCGCTCCAAAGGCCTGTCGCACCAAACAGTTAATGCGTCCGGTATTTATTTCAGTACATCATACATATTCATTACATCTTTTTTACATAGCTATTTCGGATAGTTAGTTGGTTTTTGTTAACAATGACTTATGAGTTATAAATTCTTAACCTTTATCTATTAGGGGTTATAAATTCCAAGATTCCCCTGTCTAGGGAAGCAGGGGAGTCTGTGGTCTGTCTTATGTTATAAACTGCTGGTTTTTCTCATCCTTGAGGCTGTAATAGCCCATTTGTTTCTTCTCCGGTTATCTTATCTCTTGTGTCTGCATGTGTGCATTTCAAAGCTACAATTATCTCACAAGGCATGTTTCTAAGTTTCACACCATCAACTCTAACAAAGCAATCCCTGTTATGTTACAATGGGCCTTACACAACCAACTCTAAAAGCACATTATTTAATTAGTTTAAAGAATTATTGCTTAGTCAACATATTAGTACCTTAACCATTACAATCCCCCTCCCTTTTTCTATACCACTAATTTACTTATCAATACCCTATTACCACCCTTCTGGCCGCTTCCAGGATGAAGTTTATACAATGAACAAACTCCAGGTTTTATTACAATTCCCCCCTCTTATTTATTCCATATTTTGTTCATTGAATCTCTTTAACATTTCCGATGCTTTAGCAAAAGTTGATATTTCTTCTCCTTCCTTAGGGTGTTCGCACTTGCTTTTCAGGAACAGTAGGTGGGCTGCCTCTAAGCGTCCTTTCACAATAGAAATCAGTTTGTTGAAAATACAAGGTCCAAAGGTTAGTCCCAATACTAGCAATAGTAAAGGTCCTGCGATTGTAGAAATCAAAGTAGTTAGCCAGGGAGAATAATTGAACATTGCTTCATACCAGTTCTGTCGGCTCTCTCTCTCCCGTTGTCGTTTCTCCAGTCCTTCTCTCAATTTTGTCATTGTATCTCTAACCACCCCAGTATGATCCGCATAGACACAGTACTCCTCTCTCAGAGCAGCACATAATCCCCCTTCTTTGAGAAACAGCAAATCCAAACCCCTTCGATTCTGCAGGACTACTTCAGAGAGTGAACGTATTGATGTTTCCAGAGCCGTTATAGACTGCTCTATCCTCATAAGGTCCTCGTCCACAGCTACCCTTAAAGATGTGAAGTCTTGGTTTTGTTTTACTAAAGAGGCTATTCCTGTGCCTGCACCTGCACTTCCTAATACCATAAGGGTGGCTAGGGTTAAGGCCGTGATAGGTTCTCTCTTTACTAGATAATGTTCAAGAGAAACGCTGTTCATTGCCTCTTTTAACTTAGAGGAATAGCTCTCTGAGTGGTATATTATCCTTGGAACAATCATTATCCGTACACAAAATTCCTTGGTACTCTGTAAATATTCGAGGGAGATACAAGACGTAATTCCGGTTTTAGAGCATACCCATTTAGCATTATTTGTGGGTATTAGCCACTGGGCTGGCCTTTGAATTCGTATTTGGCCATTAGGGTTTAGACAGAGATGTTGTTTCTCTATGGGTATTCTCCCAACACATTTCCCTTTTCCCATAATCTGCTGCATGGATATGCCTTGTGTGCCATTCTCCCAGTTACATTGTGGTGGATTTGACCCATTCGTCAACTTAAAACTATTGCCAATCCCTATAGCTTCATAATAGGGCGGTTTTGTGTCAAAACATAACCAACAGTGGTCAGTCAAATTTGGATTTGTTTGATTTAATACTTGGTAGCTAACTTCCATTAACTTCCAAAGAGAGTTAGGCTCAATATCTCTTTGTCCATTCAGGCTGTTGGTATTATCTGCTACATCTTGTGTTTCATTTACCACTAACTCTGTTTTAATCTGTTTTGTTCCCAATTCCCCGGTAAGTATTGTGTTAGGCCCCACGGGAGATAATTCCTCACTTGGAGCCATTTCTTTCTTGATTTGTATTAATGTACCCATTACCTTTCCCGTGGTCCATGACATCATTCCCCATGTTCGCCCCAGAACCCACCCAGGATCCTCCGGGTTCAATACACTGAGGTTGAAATATTTGCAAAGTCCAGTGTCCAAGCTGTCGCTAGTGTCTCACAACCCCAGTGTCCACAAAAATAGTATCCAGGATAGTTGCAATGAGGTCGCCCTGGATTTGAACTAGGGCACAGGTATACTTGTGTTGGGTAACACGGATCCTTCTGACGTCTGAAAATTCCACAGTAGGTTATATTAAACTGTGGAGCCCCCTGAACAGTTTTAGTTTGGATTGTCTTAGATGATTCCAGCTGTATTAATGTCCATTTAAATGGTCGGTGCCCGTGGGAGTATACTGGATGGGAGTATATCACTATTACCAATACCATTCCCAAACAGATAGTTGTCAGCAGCCTCTGGGAAGGTGCAAATCTGCAATAGGTTCCAATTCCCCTTCTCTCCTTCCTCCTTTCTTTCACGTCTCCCTTATTCCCCTTACCTTCTGTACACATGCCTCTGCCTCCTTCGCCTACTCTTTTGCAGAGAGCAGCGAGGTAATGGATCTTCTCGGCAGCAGGCGCGTTAGGGTTCTCTGGGAATACTGGCATGGCAACCTGGGAGGGATTTTTCTTGAGGAAAATGGAGAGAGTTTGTTAACCCCGACGGTCACCTTTCTCTTTTGTTAAAGTGAGTGGATTTAGCCGTCCCTTATGCTTTGATTCTCTATTCTATTTGGGGATGGATCGGTCTTCCCACTTCCAAGTGAATCGCTTTGCACACAGCTTTACAGACCATTCCCAATCCCACTCATATATCTTTCAAATTATAGGCACCAACAATTCCCATCCACAGAGCAACTTACACATTTCTACCTCAGTTTCCCATTCTTGGTTAGTTGAGGATCCTCCCCCACAATTCATGCAATGGAAATGTCTGGCTAATGATACACAATACCACTTCTTATCACAACTTACACATTTACATACCACCCACCCCACATGTCCCGAATCAGGGTGTTTAATACATGGTATTGCTCGAGATTGCCTTCTTGAAGCACCTGGTTCCTTAGTAGTGATTTCGCAGCAATGAGGAAGACATGTATGTGTCCCTGTTATTTTATATATATTCCCGCACCCCTAGTTTGTGTAGGTAAATTACCACTATGCCACGGAGCACAGTTAGTCTTTCGTAGGATTTTTCCAGCGGGTACCTGAAACCAATTATACAAACTGGACTTTTACAGGTCCTTCGGTAGAGTTCATTGAGTCTTCCTGTTCTTTCTTTTTATTGTCATCTTTAGCGATCCAGGCTCTCTTATCAATTCCCACTGGTCCTCTGACAAAGGTCCTTTAACTCTCGAGGCATGGGTCCATCCTCTCTCGGCTGTTCGAATCGCTGTATCTGTAGCGAGTAAAACAAGAAAAGGTCCTTCCCACCGAGGGGTAAGGGACTGCTCTTTCCATGATTTTATTAACACTTTATCACCAGGTGTAATAGAATGGATAGACATATTCAGTGGAGGTCTCTGTACTACCATTCCCTTTTTCCACAGCTCTTTCCTTCTTTTCATTAATTGGGTGATATAGGGTTCAATATTCCCTTCGCTTATTATTGGATTATCTGCAGGGCATTCCATATCGTATGGCATCCCGTATAACATTTCAAAAGGAGATAACCCGATATCTGTCCTTGGCTGGGTCCGTATATTTAAAAGTGCTAAGGGTAAACACTTAAGCCAGGACATTTTAGTTTCAATCATTAATTTAGTTAGCTGCCTTTTAATTTCTCCATTCATCCTTTCTACTCTCCCTGAACTCTGTGGGTGCCAGGGGTTATGGTACTCCCACTTTGTCCCAAAAGGAGCTAGGGCATCCCTCACTATCTTAGATACAAAGTGGGGGCCCTTGTCAGAATCAATAACTTCAGTTCTCCCATATCTGGGTATAATGTGTTCTAGAAGCACTTTTACCACACTGTTAGCTGTTGCCCGTGTTGTTGGAAAAGCCTCTACATAATGGGTTAAATGGTCTACCATTACCAGTAAATGTTTATATCTTCCCACCTTTGGAAGGTCTGTAAAGTCTATTTGTATTCTAGCAAACGGTCGTTGTGCTAATTCCCGTCCGCCCATTACCCTCTTACGAGCTTGCCGCTTGTTAATTTTCTGACAGGTTATACAACCCTGAACAATTCCTTTCGCAACATCGTAGATCCCAATACTCACATATTTGACTGCAAACTGATCTATAAGAGCTTGAGTTCCCCAGTGAGTCTTTGAGTGTATGCTTTTCATAATTTCAAAAGCTAATGCTTTAGGGACTACTCGCCGACCATCGGGCAACACCCAGTCATTTTCCTTTTCCTCAGCTCCCATCTGCTGAAGCTTTTTCTTTTCTGCTTCGGTAAATGAGAGTGTTAACCTCTCACGTTCTTTCTCACCCTCTCTGTCCTTCCTGGTTTCATTCCCTGATTCCCTCAGAGTTAGCAAAGCTGCTGTTCTCGCTTCCCTGTCCGCAATGTTATTTCCCCGGACCTGCGGTGTTAAACCCTTCTGATGGCCCCTGAGATGTACTACTGCTATCTGCTCAGGACCCCGTAATGCTTCCAATGTTTGAATTATTAATTCTCTGTGAATCAAATTCTTTCCCTTTGAATTCAACAATCCTCGCTCTTCCCATATTTTCCCAAAAGTATGCACTACTCCGAAAGCATATTTAGAGTCAGTATATATAGTACCCGTTTTCCCTTTCAACAACTGCAAAGCCCTTAATACAGCATACAGTTCACACGCTTGAGCAGACCACGCAGCACTCAATGGCCCTGACTCCTTAACTGTATAATGCTCTCCTTCCACTATCGCATACCCAGATTTTCTTTTGCCTTCTACTACCCGAGAAGATCCATCTACATACAACCTTTCTCCAGTCTCCAACTCCACCTCCTCCAAATCCGGCCGAATCTTAGTCTGTTCTTCTATATTCTTTAAACAGTCATGTTCTAATCTTTTCCCCCGGTACCCCATACAAAAACTGAGCCGGGTTTTGTATTGTTGTGGATTCAATTTCTAATTTAGGGGAATGAATTAATATTCCTTCGTACTTCAGGAGTCTGGCATCTGTAATCCATTTTTCTGCTTTTTGTTGTAAAATTCCCCTGATATCGTGAGGGGTGAAGACTTTAAGCTCCCCTCCAAATGTTATTTTATTAGTTTCTTCCACTAATAATGCCACCGCCACTATTGCTTGCAAACACGTTGGCCACCCCCGCGCCACCGGGTCTAACAGCTTCGATATATATATCCTACGGGCTTTCTCCTTCCTGCCCATTCCTGGGTAAGAACTCCGTACGCTGTTCCCTCATCAACAGCCACAAACAAATAAAAAGGTCTCCGTACATCTGGCAAATTCAAAACCGGAGCATTTACTAGATCAGTTTTGAGTTCTTCTAATCTTGCATCATCCTCCGGGCTCCATTTAAGAAGTCCGTCTTGTGTTAACTTATGATACAAGAATTTTACTTTTGCACTGTAATTTTCAATCCACTGCCGACAATATCCGAACAAACCGAGAAGCTGCCTCACTTGCCTCTTACTTCTAGGGGGTTTTAGCGACAGAATCCCATTAACCCTGTCAGGGTCAAGTTTCTTGGTTCCGTTATTTAACCAGTGTCCGAGGTATTTAACTTCATCCTCCACAAATTGCAGCTTAGCCTTAGACACCTTAAACCCCTGAAGACCGAGGAAATTCAATAGACGAATACTTTCCCGCTGAACTGCTTCCCTATCTCTTCCAGCGAGCAAAAGATCATCTACGTATTGTACAAGGGTCACCCCTTCCTGCAACCGATAACCTTGGAGTATTCGCTCCAAAGCCTGACCAAACAAATTAGGAGATTCAGTAAAACCTTGGGGAAGCACCGTCCACCTAAGTTGTTGTTTTCTGTGAGTATCTGGATCTTCCCATTCAAACGCAAAATAATCCCTACATTCCTCCTTTAGAGGACACGTCCAGAATGCATCTTTAAAATCTATGACGCTGTACCACTGAGTATCGGGAGGAATTTGACTCAGCAAAGTATGTGGATTTGCTACCACCGGGAACCGACTTACAGTTCTCTTATTAATTTCCCGTAAATCGTGCACCAGCCGATAAGTTCCATCTGGCTTTTTAACTGGAAGTATCGGCGTGTTAAACGGTGACATGCAGGGCTCCAATAACCCCTGCTTTAATAATCTTTCTATTTCAGGTTTTAAACCTTCTCTCCCTTCCCGAGACACTGGGTATTGTTTGATTTTTACTGGCACCTCCGGATTTCGGATTACTACTTCAAAAGGCTCAATGTCTAACTTCCCCACTGTATTGGGGGAATACCACACCTCAGGATTTATTAACCCTTTATCTACTTCCGTAAGCGGACACAACTTCACTCTCAACTCTTTCTCCTCCACTCCCAGGGTTATCCCAAGTTCTATGATCAAATCTCTTCCCAACAAGTTATATTCTGCCTCAGGCACAAACAGCAAATTCCCTATACCGCACTTACAATCTGATTCCACCAATACGTTTTTGATCACCGGAACCTTAAACGGTTCCCCCTTTGCTCCAACCACGCTAACACTTTCTTTAGATATTTTACATCCTTCTGGTAAAGATTGGACGGTCGACCTCTCTGCTCCAGTATCCACCAGAAAAGTCACATTTTGTTGCTGGGGACCCACTTTCAGTGTTATCAAGGGCTCTGATTTACCTGGGGTCCCCAGCAAATAAAGCCCTTGACCCCTCTAATCCTCACTGAACGCCTTTTTATCCTGCTTTCGCTTTTTACAGTCCCGCTTCATATGTCTTTTCTTTCCGCAATAGAAACACTCAATTTCTCCAATATTTTTTTCTTCCCTTATTCGGGGTTTTTTTGTTTTTTTTTTTTTTTTATCACCCTGCTCTCCCCTCTGCTGTCCAGCCTTCTGCACAACTCCTCTCTGCCCTTCCCGAACAGCAGCTACCAAAATCCTTGCTTTCCTTCTTTCAACTTCCTCTTCCCTTCTTACAAACGCTTTCTGAGCTTCCCTCAAAAGTTCATCCAGACCTCTATTCTGCCAATCTTCTATTTTCTCGAGCTTTTTCCGAATATCTACCCACGACTTCGCCACAAACTGAGTTTTTAGAAGTGCCTGACCGACCGGAGTGGCAGGATCCACTCCCGAATACAACTGAAAACTTTTCCGCAACCTCTCAAGCCATTCTGTTGGTGTCTCATCCTTTTTCTGCTGCTCATTAAATGTCTTATTAATGTTCTGCCCCCGAGGTACCGACTCCTGAATCCCCTGAATTATTATCATCCTAAGATCTGACATATTGTCTCTATGAACCGGGTCCTGATTGTTCCAGTTAGGTCTAGCCAACGGCCACTTTTGATCAGCCGCGGGACCGGCTTGGTGCTGCTGATCCCAGACTCGCATTTCAGCACCCCTAATCATATTTCTCTCCTCCGCCGTAAAAAGAATACCTAAAATTGATTGCAACTCCTCCCAAGTATAGAGATTGGGTCCTAAAAATTGATCCAATCTCTCTGCAACCCCTATAGGATCGTCCAACAAATTTCCCATCTCCTTTTTAAACTCGCGCACATCTCCCGTATTTAACGGGACCGCGACATAACCAGTCCCAGGTGCTCCCTGTCCACCTGCTCCTGGGATCAACATCTCTCTCAGAGGAAACAAACCACCTCCCCTCGCAGACTTCTGCCGACTAAGTCCCCGAGAAACCACATCATTCTCAGCCTCCTGGGATCTTTCCTCCTCCGTTTCAGAGTCTGACCCGGGACCCCCCACTAACATAGGGGCCCCTTCTCCTTCTAAGGCTCTACCACATTCCCGAAATGTCCCCCCCTTCTGATTATATGCAGACTTTAACTCCCTGCGAGATCGTGACCGAGTTTTAGGACCTTCACAGGGTTCATCCCGAAGCACAGATTGGGCTTCTAACGGGGCTTCGGGAGGCTGAGGTACATAGGGTGGGGGCCATGAGGGATCCTCCGTCCCTGACTTTTTCTTCTTTTCTTTCAAAGGATACAAATAAGCACCCTCCCCTAGTTGGGGAATCCACAACGCCGCGTATTCACTTTCCTCCGAACTCACAGGGGGTTTCTTTCCATTAACCCAAGCATTTAACTGTTGACACACCCAATCTTCGGAAGAACCGAAAATCGGCCACACTATATATGGATTAGTAAGGGGTTGACCTCCCCACACCTCCATACAATAATGTATCATTTTTGGTTTTGGACTTCTCCTGCCTCCGAGGAGAATCATCCCAAAATGTTAGCATCATCCCCAGCGGACTATCTGGGGGTATATCCGGTGACGGGTCCTTCCCGCCCATGGGTCCAGAAGGCCTACTTTTCCTTTGGCCCATCTTCCGAGGTGCCTTTATTCACAGTTACCGGGTGGGACTCGAACCCACAACCTGGTTTTTTCCTTTCGCTTCCCCTTGTTCGTGACTCGCTCCCTCACGGGCTACGAGAACTGCACTACTTAAGGGTCCACACTCGCTTGGCCTCTACGAGACCTCTCAAGCACTCGCACCTCAGGATCACCCACCCCAACCAAGCGGCTCACCGCGTACCCGGTGGGACTCGAACCCACAACCACGCAAATACTTACCCTGTCCAGGGTCCCCGCTTGGTCTTCGTGCACGAAACTTTAAGGGGTGCTGCAGGTTTTTTGCTTAGCCACAGAAATTTAGAGTTCGTCGGTACGGGGGTTGGTACGGGTAACCAACACAGGGCTATCCGTAGATAGGGCGCGCCTCCCTTCTCGTGGGGACCCGCAGCAACCTCGGTTCGAATCCGAGTCACGGCACCAAATTGTTATAAACGCGAATAAGGGAAATCCAAAAGCCAATCAGGATAACCAGTCCGTAATTTATTAGTAGGCTATGGCTAAGCAAACAGCGCTGGGCGAACAGGAGGAGTCTCGCTCCAAAGGCCTGTCGCACCAAACAGTTAATGCGTCCGGTATTTATTTCAGTACATCATACATATTCATTACATCTTTTTTACATAGCTATTTCGGATAGTTAGTTGGTT
The DNA here is from genome assembly GCF_964188355.1 of Buteo buteo. Lineage (NCBI taxonomy): Eukaryota > Metazoa > Chordata > Aves > Accipitriformes > Accipitridae > Buteo > Buteo buteo. Next base: position 65,684,946 of record NC_134204.1, read on the forward strand.
TTTGTTAACAATGACTTATGAGTTATAAATTCTTAACCTTTATCTATTAGGGGTTATAAATTCCAAGATTCCCCTGTCTAGGGAAGCAGGGGAGTCTGTGGTCTGTCTTATGTTATAAACTGCTGGTTTTTCTCATCCTTGAGGCTGTAATAGCCCATTTGTTTCTTCTCCGGTTATCTTATCTCTTGTGTCTGCATGTGTGCATTTCAAAGCTACAATTATCTCACAAGGCATGTTTCTAAGTTTCACACCATCAACTCTAACAAAGCAATCCCTGTTATGTTACAATGGGCCTTACACAACCAACTCTAAAAGCACATTATTTAATTAGTTTAAAGAATTATTGCTTAGTCAACATATTAGTACCTTAACCATTACAATCCCCCTCCCTTTTTCTATACCACTAATTTACTTATCAATACCCTATTACCACCCTTCTGGCCGCTTCCAGGATGAAGTTTATACAATGAACAAACTCCAGGTTTTATTACAGGAGTGAAGTTTCCCTTGGTGATGAGCTCAGAAAGAGCCGCAGCATTGTCTTGTAGCTCTGGACGAGCTTGTTGAGTCAGCAGACTCAACTTCTCTTGTCCCTCCAGGATAGGACACAAGAGCACCTTGTGATGCTGATCTAGCATCCCTCAAGGATGAAGAGCATGTCCAAGCATGCAGCAAGGATGACAGCACCAACAGAATCCCTTCCCTTTCTTCAGAGGAGACCTCTGGTGAAGCTGATGACTTTGCATCCCTTGCCTTTCTAAAGAAGCTCTAGAAAATGCTCCAAAGCCACCGGTTTCAGTCTATTCAGTGGGTTGACGATGACCTCTGTGTTGCGATTGATGAAGAAGCTTCCAAAAGAAAGTGCTGGCACAGACAGGACCTCGCAGAGTTTTTGAAACTGACAGCATGAAAAGCTTTTCGTCAGCTCCACCTCTACAGATCCACCAAAGTGCAACACAACTCTGAAACATCTGACTCACTTGATGAATTTCTGGCAGAAGAGGCAGCAGCATCTTCTGTTCGCAGTGAGGTGCATCACTTTCCCTGCATGTGAACTGACTCTCAGAATGATTGTGGCACAAGAGCTTCACCTTCCAGTCACATAAACCTTGGCAATGGAGGAGAGGAAGAGGATGATGGGAAATACTCAGAGGTTCATCTCTTTCTCAGGTGAAAACTTAACAGAACCAGAGCATAACCTTTTGGTTGGCCTGAGCTTTAGGTTTCAAATGCCCAATAGACCTTTTCAAGACCCACGCTGGTCTTTTGCCTTTGCAAGGCCCAGTTCTCCTATCCTGGTGTTTTCCTGTCTCCAAAGGCTGGCAACTAAGTCTTCCTTTGCATGTTTTAGTTGCTCTTCTACTACAACCCCAGCTTCAAGAGAGATGATCCGCACCTGCTCGAGAGGTGCAAGCAAAGAGTTGGCCACAAGAGAAGAGCAATAGCTGCATTTTCACTGGGCCCAGCTTTGAAGAAAATCATCCCAGAAGAAGGTTGTGCTCCACAGGCATCTCCGTGGGTGATGACGAGTCATCTCAGTTGGTGGGTCCAGACCAAGGAAATGGCCAGTTTAGCTGAATGAGAGTAGGCTGGGTGTGAGACTTATGAAAGCTCAGATCGTGCTCTGGAGACATCTCCATGGATGATTACGAGTCATATCATGTTTGGGTCCAGGTTTTGAGGAGATAAAGTTGAAACTCTGTCTTCTTGGGGACACCAAAACTTCCCCTCCTACCCCTTTGCTGAACCTCTCCTTCTGTCCCTGGGCAGTGTACAGGCTGTAGCTTTGCACTCCCTCAGTTTTATAAGGGCCCAGCAGCTGAATGAGAGTAGGCTCTGAAAGCTTTTCACTTTGAGGGGATTGAGTCAAAGCTCTGTCTACTTGGGGATGCAGTCCTGGTTTCAGCTGGGATAGAGTTAATTTTCTTTCTAGAAGCTGGTCCAGTGTTATGTTTTGGATTCAGTATGAGAAGAATGTTGATGGCACAGTGATGTTTTCAGTTGTTGCTAAGTAGTGTAAGTTGCTAAGTCAAGGATTTTTCAGCTTCTCATGCCCAGCCAGCAAGAAGGCTGGAAGGGTGCAACGAGTTGGGAGGGGACAGCCAGGATGGCTGACCCAAACTGGCCAAAGGGGTATTCCATACCATGTGACGTCATGCCCAGTGTATGAAGTGGGGGAAGTTGGTGGGAGCAGATCACTGCTCAGCAACTAACTGAGCATCGGTAGGTAAGTGGTGAGCAATTGCATTGTGAATTATTTGTTTTGTATATTCCAATTCTTTTATTATTGTCTTTATTATTATTATTATCATCATCATCATCATCATTATTTTCTTCCTTTCTATCCTATTAAGCTGTCTTTATCTCAAACAACGAGTTTTACATTTTTTTCCCTGCTTCTTTCCCCCATCCCACTGGGTCCCAGAGGGAGTGAGTGAGCTGCTGTGTGGTGCTTCGTTACTGGCTGGGATTAAACCATGACAGCTGCCCAAATCTCTCCTTCTATCTCTTTGCCATGCACAGGCCTTAGCGCTGTACTCCCTTCCTGAGAAAAGTTGAAAACTGGTTGGGAAAATGGGTTGAGGTTCCTCCTGTCCGGATCCTAAAAGCCTGTTAGGCGCCATGTACCACAATTAAGGTGCACAATTGGGAAAATATAGGAGCAAGTGGTTGGTCCAACTCACCCACCAGTGGAAGGGCTACGCTTGTGCTACACCAGAACTGCAATTTCCAGATGAGGGAACCTTTGCCCTGGATGAATTCTCTTTGCCATTGCCTCAAAGACAATAAACTGAGACAAATGGATGCTTGGTTTTTGTGGGATGAGGAGGTGAATGATTGCCAGCAGAAATCTACTATAGCTAGCTTACAAGGTAATCATGCAAAAATGGAAGAACAAATTGAAAAGATAAAATTAGGTGAAAATAAATGTAAGGTTCCTTCTAAACCTTCAGGTGCAGCACATAAATCTCTCTACCCAAGCTTAGTACCTGGTGCTATTGCACCAGTCCTACCCCTCTATCCTGATCCTCCAGTGATGCTAGACACCCCACCTTATACACCAGGTGGTGCAGGGTTAAAAGAACTCCAAGATCCCTGCAGGGATACTGAGATGACAGGATCTGTGCTGGTAGTTGGGGGATCCACAAATGTGTGTATGCTTTTGAATCTAGAAAGGGGTGTGTGTGTGTATGTTTTATGTAAATCCTGCACGTGGGTGCTGTTGACCACACCACCTTCACTGTGGCAGTTTCTGTGACTGGCCGTGTCCATGTCGTGTGTGTGTGTCTCTGGGATGTGTGCTCAGCTTCACTCCTGGCAGCCATGGCCCCCGGCCTGGGCAGAGACCCTAGATCCCCAGGCACCAGAGTGGGCTCCAGTGACTGGGCAGAGGATCCTGGCCAGAGCTGCTGAGGTGGCAGCTGTGCTAACACACCTTCACAGTTTTGTAGCCCACAGGATTTGGTCAAGTTGTGAGTAGTCCTGAGATAATGTGTATATAATTCTTCTGTGATAGGGAACCCATGCTTTGCTAATGTGCCTACAGTGTTAAATTTGTAACCAACCTTTTGACCTGTGTGTGGGCACCCAAACAGGGCCTGTGCTAGTTAATCCTTTGGTTAATTGGAACCATTGGATTGGAGAGGCAGAACATTACAAGGACAGCGGGAGGTGTAAATGGCTCAAGCTGCAGGCTGGGATTTGTAGTTTGGGAGATGGAAAAAAGAGGCTTACCAAGGACCTCTAATAAGTAACAAATCACTGCCACCTATCAAATTGATAATGATACTGGCTATAAAGCAGGAGGAAACCTGAGAGGATGACGTGAAGGCTGAGCTCTCTACAAATTGAAGTTTCAAATTTCTGCATAATCAGGTAGAAAAGGGGGATGTGCAGTTGCAAAGGAGTAGCCTCATTTTATTGGGATTTAACCTTGCCAGGCAGCCTAGCAGTGGAACCAAGTATTACAGGGGAAATTGGTGTAATGTAGGGGAACAAACAACACACAGCTCTTTAAATAATGTACCTAGTAGAAATGCACATTTCCTTAGATGAATAGCATACTATCCTGCTTATAAACAAGAGGTGGCTGGACAGGACAAAGCAGGGTCAGCCAGTCCAATTGCCAGTCTGCAAGAGATCCTTGTCTTCAAGGGTGCTTTGATAAGTCCCTGATCTAAGGAGATACAAGAGTGAGTTTTTTGTTTGTTATTTTTTTAAATCTTTTCCTCCCCTGAGAAGCTGGGACTCTTTTGGTGCTATGGTCCTCACTGCATGCTTGGAAATGCTTTTCATCCTTGTGGGTATGCTAGATCAGCATCACAAGGTGCTCTTCTGTCCCATCCTGGAGGGACAGAAATTGAGTCTGCTGACTCAACGAGCTCGTCTGGAGCAGAAGCAGATGGTATTTCTCCTGGAGACAGGTCCCTTTCAAACTCTCTTGTCAGGGTTAGACCAAAGTGGTGCTTAGCTGTTGGCATTTCCCTGGGCAGCTGGGCTTGGTCCTGCCAGACAGCAAGTGCCAACAAACTGGTGCTGAGGGGAAGTTCTCAGACGTCACCATGACGGCTGTGCTGCATGGTGGTGACATCACAGCCTGGCACCTGTGTCCTGGCATGCTGCAGCAGCAAGAGAAGAAGCTGCTAAATAGCAGTTGTTACCTGTCATTTCCAGAGCTGCAGGTGTTTGGACTCAAGAGTCGAGCAGTAAATGCAGCTCTCTTGAAGTGTTGCAAGCAATGCCAGGGCAGTGCTGTGTCCTGTTGGCTGTAGGAACTGGTGGCCAGTGAGGAAGAGGGATGGCTGCAGCATTAGAGATCAAAGTGCCCCATTGTGGAGGTTACCCAGATGGGCACCTCTCCCACATGCAGAAATGTCCTTGCCCTCTTTGCTGCAGTGGTGGCTTTGGAGCTCCTGCTTCAGCACCTGCTTGAGCAAGAGTTGTGATGGGCAGAGTTGGAGATGCAGCAGTGCCCAGCCTGTGGGGTGGGTTTGTGGGGTGGCTGCTCCTCCGGACATTGCTTGGCCTTGGCCATGTGGTGCCCTGAATAGCTGCCTTCTGGCCTCCTGTATTTCCCCCTGGGCTCTCCAGCTGTCTGTGGAAATGCTTTTCTCCAGCACTGATCCCATAAGTGGTTGCGTGGGGCACCTCAGCCTGGCCTTAGGACCACGTCCCAGCCCAGCTCTGCTGCCCAGAGGTGGCCCCTGAGCACTCCCATTTCTTGGGATGGCTACAAGACAATGCTGGGGCTGTTTCTGAGCTCATCACCAAGGGAAAATTCACTCCCTTCCAGGGAGTCCTTCTGCCTCTGGCAACACTGCCTTCAGCCAGTTTAACCCCTTCTGCAGTTGGGCTTTTTTGCCCTCCATGCCAGGTCATTACTCAGTTGCAAATTACCACTGCTGAGCAGTTACAATTTGAATTTCTTCTTCATGGTCCTCTCCAGTATCCTGTCTGTTGCTCTTGTGCTCATCAATGTCCACATCCAGGCTGCTATATCTGTTACGTAGGGGGAAGGTTCTTCCTTCTACCCTGAGCAGAGACAAGGGCCCAGTCTCCTTCATGTTCTGAGTTACTTCCATCAGTCACCTCGTGGCTAAATTCAGGCTTACCTTCCCCTTGTGCAGCCTTAAGACAGGACTGTCACTTAGGCTGGGACAGCACGCAATGCCACCTATCAACCTCCTGCTCACACTCACAATCAAGCATCCAGGGTTGACTGTGATGAGAAATCATTCAAATGCTTGTAGATAGTTGCTTCCACTCAGTTTTTTATGGATGACACCTCACCTCAGCCTGGGATTCCCCCTGTAAAAACAGGACATGAAAGGAGGGCAGGAAGGGAAAGAGAATTGCTTGCTGGCAGTACTCTGAATCCCAGGGCAGGGATTGGTGCCAGGGCTGAGCACCCGTTGGTCACTCAGTGCTGGGCTGCAATGTGTCCCTTCTGGTCTACTGTAAAAGCATCTTCTTTCATGACGGAGACTCACCATGACTGAGGCATGACTGATGTGCTGGCTTGACTGTGGCTGGCCACCAGGCACCCACCCAGCTGCTCTATCCTTCCCCCTCCATCCTTCTTTTCTGAAACTGATAGTTTTGTTAATCCTCTTTCTTTGCTGTGGCTGCCATCAGGATCATGATCCAATTGCACTGAAAGCACTCATGCCTGGCACACTTAACTATTTGACTTCCACTTATAAAGCTATTACGAATTTAACTAGGCAGATTTATGAAAAATGAGTTGCCTAGTGGCAGCATAGTTTGGGTGAGTCATGTTTATGGTGGGAGTCACAACATGCTTGGTGTCTGTCACTTGGCTTGGCTCGGAAATCCATGCACAGAAGTGCACATGTGCGCAATCTGAGTCTGAATTTTATTAAGTTCTCGTTCTTTGAAAAACATTTTTATTATTTATTAAGCTCTGAGTTTTGTGGGATTTATGTATTTTTTTTAAAAAAAGAGGTGCTCGGGATGAAAACTAGTGTGTGCCTATATGATTATCCATTAGATAACTAGGCATAAATGCAGCTGGAGGCCTAGAATTCTCATCCCTGTGTTAGAAAATGGCTTTATATCTCTGGCAGGGAAGGGAGGGAGGGAAGGCTGCTTCCTAAACTTTTTTCTTTGATTCTGGCCCTATCCTGCTCATGGCTAAAGAATACCAGAATCTGCTGCTACATCATGATACTTCCAGAGAAAACATCCTTGTTAAATATCTCAACCACAAGATGAGGCCTGTGTGGTCAATTAAGCATCTGGAATCCAAGAAAATCTGTCAAAGCACGTCTGTATTCAAATGACAAAATGCTATATGGACAAGTCGGTCAGTGAGGGGTGGCTGGGATTTGGGTGTGCGGTGGCCCTGGCATGGCCAGAGCAGAGGCTGCTGCCAGGATGGACAAACATGGGAAACCACGGGTGCCAGAAGGGAGGCAGGGCAGCCCCGGCGGCCTGCAGAGCTGCTATCCCTAGCTCCAGGGGTGGAAAGGCGGGAAGCCCCAGCCCTCCTGTGCAAGGTGTCCAGTTCCTCCCCATTTCTTCTCTAGCCTAAAAAGGGCTCTGTGATTTCAGTAGTACTCCTGTCCTGGGCCGTCCCTATACCCAGGTGATGCTCCCAGATTTCAGCAGGCTTCCTGTGTCTGCTCTTTAGGAGCAACTAGAAGCAAAACATGAAGTACATTTTGTGAGCAATAGAAATGGGAGATATGCAACTCCTGCTCCCCATTTCTTTGCATGGGTTTCTATGTTTTAATTTGATAAAATTCAGAAAGCAAGCCAACAGAATTGATTGTATCTTATAAACTGCTTAAATTAAACCCTCCTTAGAGGAAAGCCCATTCATTATTTTTTTCATTTTGGACCTTTCACGCATGCAGAAATACAGAGACAGTCTTTGCCACAGTCCTGAAGTTTTTTATCAGTCTAGCTGCTACTTCATGAGCAAGTCCTAATGCTGTATTGAAACTTATTACTTCATAATCATAACATGTGGAAAACAGACTCCACAATCAGTGAGATTGTAAAGGAGGTATGTTCACTCAGCGCTGGGCAGCACGGGGGGTAGTCCCACCAAAGTCGTGCGCGCCTGACTCGGCAGTTCACCTCAAGTTTATACAGTCAAGTGTTACATATACATGGCGTTTCGCAATACGCCTATACATAGGCATTACCTATCCCCGCTTCATATTAAAATTAGCTCCAGGAAGCCATTTCCATAGTGTCCTCTCAACTGCGCTTGCGCAGTGCCTCCTTATGGTGGTCGTCTGGTGGTCGTGAAGATGAAGGCTGTATGTCTTCGCGGTGAACACTTAACTTTCTGTCCCTGCGCAGACTCAGTCGCTCCTTGGCATTTATCCAAATAACAAGGCTGGTCTTGACTGGTTTTTGGGGTCGACAGGTGCTTCTTATCAGGGACTATCTCCTGCCCCAACCAGCCTCAACAATGCAAACGTTAAGCATCACCTCTCATCCCCTTGGGCCAACAATGCAAACGTTAAGCATCACTTCTCATCTCCTTGTGCCATGTCTACCTCTACTGAAATTTCTTTAACTTCATTATAAGCTAGATAATTATTAAAGAGTTCCTATCTACATCCATATTTTTACTATATCTACTAAGGTTCCTTTGGCTCCCCGTCTCAATCATAATTTAATTGTAATAATAAACATATTAAGTCTCAGTAACTTTGAATTGATCTGACAATGACTTGCATCTGTATTATGTTATAATTTTCTGTGCAATGTCTGTTTTGCTACATCATCTTTTCAAATACTATTTCCAAATTAGTATTGTAACAACATACTCTTGGTTCAGTAAATTCACCATAAAACTTTTGCTTTGTGCTAGTTTGTTGGAAGGGAGTCCAAAGATGTCACAGGAAACTGAAGATTAAAAATTGGGTTCCAAATCAGGAGAACTACATTTTGCTGCAAAAATACACAGGAATCATATTCCCTTGCATTTGTGAAGCACCAGTTCAATTCATCTTCCGTGAAATTCAAGCTCTTCTAAAATTGTAGGTGCTGCAAAACCTGAGGCAGCTGTTAATTTTGTCCAGAAAAAGGCCTGTCTGTGTTCACAGCATGCTTGCTATCTCTTCATTGAGTAGCTCAATACTCAATTAGCAGGTACTGAAAAATGAAAGGTGTTGAATACTAGTAACTCCTCTGTCTTGCTTTCTGGTGAGGCATTCCCTCTTCAGGAGTGGCTTGTGTCCTTTCTTGAGTGGTTGCAGGCAGATTCTTTGACTGCTTCCTGCAGGACAGCTGCAGATCACAGACACCTGAGAAATGAGTGGTGCAAAAGCTTGCTTTTTATAGTTCACAAGCATCTGGAGTCAAAACTGTGTAAACCATCTTATTTCCGAATAATTACTGCATACTACATGTGGTAGTGTGCTAACACACCTCTGGGTGGATCAATTAAAAGGACAAGATAAGTTGAGAAAAATTAAACCATGCTTGACCCTACAAATAGGGTGACCTATTTGCTGGGTTTGTGGGGTGGCTCCTCCTCCGGACTTTGCTTGGCCTTGGCCATGTGGTGCCCTGAATAGCTGCCTTCTGGCCTCCCGTATTTCCCTCTGGGCTCTCCAGCTGCCTGTGGAAATGCATTTCCCCAGCACCAATCAAGAAGCAGTTGCCATTGTAACATGGCATATCTGAGGGGCTTCCTACGTGTAATGACGTTCAGTTACATCAAAGGATCTGTTCTGTAGAGTCAAGCGTAGAGGTAAACATAGGAACTTGAAGAATTCAGTGTTTGTTGAAAAACTGAACTTGGAGGAGAGATGATTTTACTGAGCAGAGGGAGCTGCAGCAAGATTGGAGTGGGTAAGCAGCTGGTTTCTACTGCTTTGCAAGATGTATTCAATTAGAGATTGGGTACTGAATAAAAAGTCTGAAGAACAATGGATGCTTGACAAAGCAGCTAGTACTTGGTTTGGTCCATTTCTGAAGGTAAATAGTGCCTGAAACAATAGAGATTATTTGAGAATTAGGAATACTACAGTGGAAGAAACTGTAGCATATGAGCATATGGAGATCCAAGCTGTTGTGCAGGAAAAACACATGGGCCCTTACAATTAGTGGAAGGAGAGACACACCTTGTCCTGTAGTGTGGGAAAACCTTACGTCAGTATTTGTATTTGCAAACCTCAGCAGAGTTTGCCCAGTATGGACAAAGATAATGAACTACAATACAAAACTGTCAAAAGGTTTCTTTTTAAGTGTAACAGGCATTCCCCCGTGTAAAATATGTTGAGTTGTTAACCTAGAGTAAATGGTGTGGTTGTTTTTTTTAATATCAGCTGCACATTGTCTAGTGTCCTGACGGAACAGGAGTCTTAATAATACTGAGGGAAGCCACTGACAGAAAAGGAAAGTTGATTTGGTTCCAGATGTTACTGATTTGTCATTGATTTGTTATTAGTTAGAATTAATCATATTCAATTTTAATATTTTAGCAAAATTATATGTATGTTGCATTTTATATATTTAACCAACAACCAGTGTTGTTGTGAAATCCCCTGTATAGCCCTGTACCAAGGCCGGAGAAATTGGCTAAAATCATCTAGTAGAAACATTTAGGACTTAGATAACAAGATAAAAGAAAATTAAAATCTGATTATAAAAGAGTTTGGTTTGACTAAAAAGTAGAAAATTGTGAAGCACAAGTATGGGAGTGTTGGGTTTGAGATGTAGCCTTAGGAACTCAGGAGCTTAGAAAATGTATAACGTGTAACCATAAGAATTTAAGTATTGTTCAAAATCATTTAACCACAGAAGTTTCGACAAAGATTGGTAGTCTTGTAGTGTTTGTTTTAAAGGCTAGGGAAACCGTTATGGACACCAGTTTGCTGCTTGGAAACACCTGAGAGGTCAAGAAGCGGACGAGTGAGGAAGACTATGAAAGACCACCAGAGGACTCCTGAAGACCACCAGAGACCTTCACTGTGCCTGCGTAAAGGACATTTACATATGCTAATGATTTCCCGGAAGTTTGATGAATATGTATAACCTTCCTTGGAAATCTAATGAATATGCATGAATAAGTTTTAATATAAGGTGTATTGTTTTGGTGACAGGTGTGCGTGGTTTGTGAGAGGACTCAGCCGCGGACCTGGCCGTCAATAAAGAAGTGTCTGCTTATCTACACTAAATTGGTGTTGATAAGTTTTTTTATTCCGAGATTTCGGTAACACAGAGAACAATTTTATGTCCTGTGAGGCAAGCAGGACTTGACTTTTATGGGCAAGTTGGGAATTGGGACAGATGTTACATGAAAAGACACTGGGTAAGAGAAGACGTATTACTAGATAAATATGTAAAAGCCCATGACTTCTGATACTGAAAAGCCGGTTGAAGAGACCCTCTAAGACTCATTTTGGAGTTTTAGAAAGCAGGCATTCTTTATTGCAGCACTGGATGCAGCACTGGATGCACGGGGGATAGTTCCACATAGCATGCATGTCACAGCTTTAGCACTAACAGGTTATATAGAATAACTAATTGCATATTAATCAGATTAGTATACATGTACATAAAAATAATTGCAATTGATTATCTCAGTACTGCCTACATCCGATCATGCGCAATGAAGGATCCATTTGAGTCGAAGGGCTGCTTTTTTGACCACCGACCCATTTGAAGTTCTTGTTGGCTGTCCTTGAAATCTTTATTCTTGTCCTTGTTCTTTGATCTTGAAGCTTAATGCAGCTTCAATCACATGTGGTCAGTTTCAACATTGTTCTCATCTAGCGTACAGGAACATCTAGTCATAAGAGCAAAGAACTGCAAAACTTATGAGTAACTACCTCTACTAGTTAATTGCTTGGCTATACTTTTGTCTATTGTTTCAATCATAGTGTTAGTATAAGATTTCCAATAATTATTTACCAAATCTCACTTTTACAGTCACCTAGCAGCAAACCAGTTTCCACAGCTGGTACAAAATATTAAAACCATCAGAATATTTAGACATACCATACAGAATGTATGGAAATATGCTATCATTTTCAGAGAGAGTACCTGTAAGACAGAGCCTGAGAACATCTTCCCATGGTAAAGAAGAACTCAGCCAGGGCAGTGACAGAAATAAAAGTACAAAAGCTAAAAGGATCTAGATGGCTGCAGTTCTTAAAAAAAAAAACAAAAACAAACCAAACTGAAACCAACAAAAACCACTCTCCAACCCCAGCAATGGAATGGGTTCTCCAGCAGAGAGTATTGCAAGGGGTTAGGAGAAGGCCATAGATTCCCTGTTATGTGTGGACTCAAACTTGTCAAATTTCTATTACCTGCAAAGGAGAAATAACTGGGAGAAAAGAGCCTAATGATGAATATTTGTCCTATTTTGGAAGCTTCACTGGGGTTCCAGGGTGTACTGCAGGGAGAGAGAAGAAAGGAGAGGAAGAATTACATGACGCATTGCTGTTGCAAAATATTTTCCCCAAACCAGCTTGTTTTGTTTAGAAACCAAATTAAATCCCCTCAAGATGCAACTTGATTTGACTTGAGTGTGAGAATAGAATCTGCAAGGTCTGAAGAGTCCCTTGCCACCATGTCACATTGAAGTATTTCTCTCTGGGAGCAGTAACACTGTTCTCTGTGATTATGCCCTCAAGTCAAAGGCGTGTTGCAAGGCATCTCAAATTGTTTGAGTATTGATGAATTTATTAGGTTTGGTTATATGCATTTGAAAGTGTTTTTGGCTGGGAGAGAAATGCAGGGGAACTGTTCCTTTTCATAGTTTCTAATGTGCAATGTAGAGGCTTATGCTATGAAGTTTGGGGGTAGTTGTACTATTCCCAAGCACTCTAAAAAGATGATTTGGGAATACTACAGCTTCCAGCAAGACATGCTGCATCTTCCTCTATAAGTAAACTAGGACAGTCTCTCACAGAGTACTCTTCCTGTATTTTGAACAGCCAGTACACTTGCACTCTACACTGAACAGTAATGATGTTGAGACAGTAATAAACATTTTGCCTATAAGATCCAAACTGTCAGGGGTTTGTAGATATTGAGAGATATGCGGACAGGAACACTGATGACTGATGTAGAGGAGAGAGGTCTTAAAATTAAGGCAGGTGAAACTTGTCCTTGAGAATTTAATTCCCCTTGCACAGTGTCTTACTGGAATCTTAGTAAGTCACTCAAAGCAAACTCATACAAACAAACCAAACAAACACTAAACAAAACAAAAAGGACAAGCCCAAACTCCCACTAATTGCATGCTATTTCTCCCCTGAGTATCCCAGTTCACAGATATTTCACAGCTAAACTTTAGTGAATGGAAACTGTTCTGAAAACTTGAAGAATCACACTGTGCTGATTGGAAAAAATTGTCATCCCAATGTTAACTTTGACTTCTGTGCTTTGATTGCTCACTGGTAAAAGCAAAGGAATCACAATCCCCCTTTACCTTATGGAGCATTTGGAAGGGAACACTAGGACAATGTGATGGTTGACAAACACTTCACTTTCACACAGAAATTAGGACAGTATTCAGGATAAACTGTGAAGAATGTGCTAAATTGTGAGGCTGCACACTGAGTAATAAGAACAACATGAAAATGCTGAGTACCCTCTATTCAGTGAGCATCAGCATCCTGGACACTGAATCAGTCACATGATTTTCTTATAGAAAGAAATCTGATTGTGTAATTGTTACCGAAATCTCGGAATAAAAACTTATCAACACCAATTTAGTGTAGATAAGCAGACACTTCTTTATTGACGGCCGGGTGCGTGGGCGAGTCCTCTCACAAACCACGCACACCTGTCACCAAAACAATACACCTTATATTGAACTCACTTATACATATTCATAAGATTACAAAGACGTCATTTGCATATTCATCAGATTTCCAGGAAATCATTTGCATATGTTAATGTCCATCACGCAGGCGCACTAAAGGTCTCTGGTGGTCTTCTAGAGTCCTCTGGTGGTCTTTCGTAGTCTTCCTCACTCGTCCGCTTCTTGACCTCTCAGGTGTTTCCAAGCAGCAAGCTGGTGTCCATAACGGTTTCCTTAGCCTTTAAAACAAACACTACAAGACTACCAATCTTTGTCAAAACTTCTGTGGTTAAATGATTTTGAACAATACTTAAATTCTTATGGTTACACATTATACAGTTCCTAAGCTCCTAAGTTTCTAAGGCTACACTTCAAACTTAACACTCCCATACTTATGCTTCACAATCTTTTACTTTTTAGTCAAACCAAACTCTTTTATAATCAGATTTTAATTTTCTTTTATCTTGTTATCTAAGTCCTAAATGTTTCTACTAGATGATTTTAGCCAATTTCTCCGGCCTTGGTACAGGGCTATACAGGGGATTTCACAACAACACTGGTTGTTGGTTAAATATATAAAATACAACATACATATAATTTTGCTAAAATATTAAAATTAAATATGATTAATTCTAACTAATAACAAATCAATGACAAATCAGTAACATAATTAAGGCTACTGCAATGCACAAGGAAGACAAAACTTGTCTGCCTGAACCTCTTTGCTTATATCGCAAGTGATAGCAACAAAAAACCTGAACAGGTATATGGAACTGGAAGAATACTTTCTTTTTTTCAAGTCTTGAGTCCTCCCTGGCAAAGCCTTGCATAAGGGGATCCAGCTCTTTCCTCCTTTGTGAGTATTTCTGTCCAAGGGTGCTATAAAAGGCTCCTTTGGTGGAAGAACCCATTGAAGACTGCAGAAGGCTCTTCTGGTGTAGGAAAAGTGTGCGTACCTAGTGTGTTACCAGGAGAATAAACCAAGTGCTCAGTGCAAATTAGAAACTGCTTATGCTTGCCTGCAAGAGTTAGGAAAGAAGAGATGATGAGAAGGGGAGGGGATGGTGATGTTTCTGTCTGCCTAAACTGCCCATGAGAATGTCATATTGGCCTACAGCCTTCCAAAGTTACCCATAAATTGTATAAAAGTTTCTAGACAATCTCTCTGCATTATTTCTCTAAATGAGGAAAGGCAGCAGTAACGATTGCTGAAGAAAGGGGAGACATGGTGATCCCAAGGAAGGGATGTGGGATGCTAAGAGGGATTGGTGTTGCCTGTGGGGCACTGCTGTCTCCAGGTGCTATGTTGGATGTTGAAGATACTAGCTACTCTGGCACTACAGCTTTTTAAGGATCTCTTTCTTCACTTGTTTTAATTCTCTCTGAGAGCCTGTGGTACAGTTCTGTGAATGAGGATCATATGAGCAAGGTAGTGCTGGTGTCTACTGGAGAGTTTATTCTGCACTCTAGAAAGTATTTTGCAAGACAGCATGCATCTTGAAACATTCTTAAGTGCAAAGGAAACAAGCACCATGCAATTCAGTTTTCTTTAAGGTACTGCTAAACCCTACTGGTAGTGGAAGCTTAGTTTTACTGCTGCCTGAAGCTCTGAAGCTGTTATATTGCATTATTTATGTTGTCATTTTTTTACAATGACATGCTTTAATATCTACTCATCACTTTGAGATCACAGTCTGAAATGCACTGAGGGCTTTTACCGTAATTTAAAATAACTTCATATGAAATTTCTAAACCCTATGATAGCTGTGAAGATAAAGGGAAAAATTATGATATACAGTTGGTTGTAATGTAATTCTGATTCCTTAAAAAAACCACCAAAACTATAATGTCCAGTCAACTTTGCCTTAAAAGCTGCATGGAAGAAAATAATCTTAAAGCAACAGTTAGTAATGTTAACAACATAATCTACACATCTACATAAGAACATGATGGGTTTCTTCTCTGAAACTTTTATCACTTATCACTGCAAGAAGGGAATTTAAACCCTGAATTCTGGCTTGATTCTGACCACTGTTAGAAAAATTTGGGCCTAGAGCACAACTTTCTCTAACAAGAAAACACAGCTCCATTTTCCACTATATTGTTTCTCCTTGTATGGTTGATCAGCCAGCTTCATAATTCCTCAGCCTGAGAGCAAAATCTGTTGAGTATAGAGCATTTTGCATTTTTTATTTAAATATTTAGTGTGATTAAGCAAAAGAGATGAGTGGAGCTGAAATTTCCACTAGATCACAGTGTAATTACGCCATCTACTGCCACATTTCTGGTATCACATTTGAATTGTCTGCCCGAGTGACAAATACCACCGTGGGCAATACGCAGAGATAACTTTAGCAGAGATAATGGCTTGGCATGAGAAAACGTTGTATGCTTTAAGTGATGTGTAGGTTTAAATGAAACACTGAACATCAGTCAGTTGTGTTCTGTTTCTTTAGTCCCATCATCCAGTGGCAAAGCTCACAAATACTAACAGAGAACTAGATCATTACTTTCTTGCTTTTCATGATTCACTTCCTGAAGGCAGAGGTAATAACAGATTTGCAAAGAATATGTGCCGTAAATTGGCAATCTAATGGGATTTAAAGGGCAATACAACACAAAGTTTGGATGCAGAAGTCGCTCAGAATCAGAAGAAAAGGGAAAAGAGGCCTGCCTGAAGTATGTGACATCCTTACCATTGTGGTGGGTTTGACCTTGGCTGGATGCCAGGTGCCCACCCAGTGGTTCTATCACTCCCTCTCCTCAGCAGGACAGGGGAGAGAAAAGATAATGAAAGGCTCGTGTTCTAGCGGGTTTTTGCCACATCCCTCTTCATCCCTCTAGACTGAATAACTCAAATTCTTTCAGCCTTTCCTGTTTTCCAAACCTCTGATTATTCTCCTTGCCTTTTCCAGCTGGTTTACATCTTTCTTGAATTAGTGCCCAGAACTGGGCATGGCTCTCCAGCCGAGGGCAACTCCGTCACTTATATTAGTGAAGAAATTCTCATGGGTGATAAAACTTATTCCATTGTGCATTTCCCCTTGGATCACAAAATGCACCAGTTAACTCCTAGATATCTTTCTGCAGTGCAGCTGTGTGTGCAGTCATCTATTATCCTATGACATGCAGCTGATTATGTCTAATCAAGAGCTTTGCATTTGCTCTAAGTACTGCCTAACCTCTGCTGTAGTCAGTAAAAATTCAGTTAATTAAGATTTTGAATTCTAATCTGGTGCTTCAATTCAGTCCCTTCCAGATTGAGATTACCTATGAATTTAATAACCATACCTGTTATTTCTTTCACCCAAGTTAGTAATGAAAACCTGAGTAGTTCTGGGGTTGGGATGACTCTTGCAAAAGCTCACTCCATACCCTGTTCCACATTGTCACTAACCTGCCAATAATTATTTTGCTATTTAGCTTGTCCTACATGCTTCTTTCTCTTAACTTCCTTTCTTATTTCTTACAAGAACGTAATCTGAAGCAGCTTTATAATTGAGGCTTAAAGTCAAGCTATTAACACTTACTATTTCTCCTCTGTTTATGAGAATCTATGCCCTATTAGAGGAAGAGAGGAATTGCAAATAGCCCTACTCTGTGGGACACTTTCTCATTCACTTTTTAACTTTGTGGTGCTTAAGCTTTCTTGTTTGCCTGTTCTCTAGGAAGCAGAGGTAAACTGACA
Organism: Buteo buteo; assembly: GCF_964188355.1. Lineage (NCBI taxonomy): Eukaryota > Metazoa > Chordata > Aves > Accipitriformes > Accipitridae > Buteo > Buteo buteo. The sequence continues at coordinate 65,701,937 of NC_134204.1, forward strand.
GGGCTCTGAGTCCCAAGTTCTCCCCTTCTTCTTCCCTGTTTTAATGGTAGACACCAGATGATTTTTCTGTGCTCAGTTTTCTGAGCTCATCCAGGTCCTTTATGAAATCTCAGAGATAACTACTAGCCATTCTAGAGCTGCTTTCTTTGGCCTTTTGCAAGCACTAGTTTTAGGACAGTAGAATGGGCAAATAAACTTCCCATCACTGACAAGGAGGCAGGTTCCTTTCCTCCCCTCTCAGCCCCAGCGTGCAGTTAGATGGCCTCCACCGTTCATGGAGGCACTGGCCTCAGTGCATTCAAAGGTGATTTTCAACAGCACTGCCAGGCTGAAAACATCCAACACGCTCTTTAAACCTGCAGCTGCTGGAGTTTTTGCTTTCTGTCACTGGGGCTGGTCACATTAAGTGCTGGTCACATTAAGCAATTGTCACATCCTGAGTGAAGAAGGAGCCAAACTGGTACTGAATACATCAGACACTGAGAACTGTGTAGCAGCACTTCCTCTCTATTGTGTATTGAACCACCTCTTTTGGTGGTTGTCTTATTAAATTACTTACCAAATAAGTTTAATTTCTCCTTAGCTCTTCAAAGATTGGTCTTTCTAGATTTTCTTCTTGTGTTTGTTTAAATTACTAATGGTATTAAAGAATAAGCTAACCTAATTTCTACTTTGATCTTTCTTTTTGAAAGCACTGAAAAACTGAATTAGCCAAGTTGGTGTCTTCCAAGCCTTCCTTATCTTTTCATTGCACTGTGATAACTTGCACCTGTGCCCTTTAAAGGTTACCAGCTCTCTTTATTCCCTTCTCTTCTTTCAGACATCCATCCCATGAGACCTCAGTGACCATGTGTGTAAGGTTATAGAAGTCTGCTTTCCTGAAGTCTATTAATTTTTTTCCATACCTTCCTTCCTAAGAACCAGAAATGTAATTTTCATTATTATACTCACCCAAGTTGCTTTCCACCTTTATTCTCTGTCACTTCCAAACTGAGCTGCTGTCTCATATTCGTATTTAAAGGATGCCCCCTTTCTTGGGAAGAACTACCCTATATCCTGCTCCATTCCACCATTAAACATTGAAATTGCCCATTATCACCAACTCCTGGTGCCTGGCTGACACTGCTAGTGCCCACAGAAAGCAACATGAAGTCTGACCTTGCCAGCTGAATTTATATTAGATTTGTGTTGTGTCAACTTTCTTGTTTTCCTCTTTTGTTATTTAGCAGTTTTCAGTCACTTGGTTCCTTCCGTAATTTGGATATAATAGCAAGTATGCACATTTGTAATATTATAAAGCAACACTTTTTATTGGCTGGCTTTCTGAAAAAAGATGTATTGTTCTAGATGTCACATAAAATTAATATGAATTATTCTTCAGCAGGTATCAAATCATAACCTATGTAATAGCATTCTGTGCCGTTGTGTTTACTCCCCGCAGTTCTCGCAACATACTATTATGAGTAGAGTTGCCCTTTCATTCTTTTAGGGCCCCATGGCAGATTTGTTTGTAACAGTGACTGCATGAGTGCAAAAGAATGTTGCACTGGAAAAGGGGAAATATACAACTGAATTATTTTCTTGTGTTTGCAAATAGTGTTTAAAGCGATGTCTATCTCGTAATGACTATGCAAGTAGGAATGGTGGTGGTAAGAAGGGCAGAAAAATACATATTAATGTTTCTTGCAAATTCCACTCAAAAAACGAAAAAGAAATAATAGGATGTTCAGCTCTTTCACTGCTTCATGATTTTAACTTAAGCTAATGGTATTTGTGAAATATGATTTGCAATGTTTGGAAATCCCAGTGCATTGCCAGAACAAAAATGAAGTAAACCAAGCCCTATGGCTGCAAAAGTCACAGTGAAGGTACAGGGATGAAAAAAAGTATTAAAACTTGAGAGTTCCAGGAGCCCCTCTGACCCTACTGTCTAATATATGACAAACCAGTTGATATAAATCAAAGGCAGTGCTACTTTTTAATGTAGTCAGGATATATACAGATATAGGTATATTTATGTGTATATAAGTATATACATATCTATCTTGACTATGTTAAAAAGTCTTATTGCCTTTGATTTATATCAACCAGTTTGCCCTATATACAAATGGTCTGGTTTCAAAGCTATCTAAAAACCCCACAGGTGTTAGAATTCAGAAAGAATGCTTGTTTCATAGAAGCGTGTCCTTCTAACAACTCTTTCCTATTTTGAAAATATTTTAATTTCTTACAAAACCTTAGGAGTATCTTTACATGGAAATGCTGTAAGCTAAAATGTATTGGCATCTGTAAAGTGAAGGAGTGGATATTCACTTGCTTAGCAATGGAAGCACGGCGGGAAAGACAGACTCGATGAATGGACACTGGAGCTTTCCATGTGTATTATGCGTGGTGTGCATCATGTTTGTGTGTCAAGTGGTGCTTCCATGGCTTCTGGGACCTGTAATCTCAAACCCCTGTAAAATACGGGAAGAAATCTGTGAATTGCACGAGCAAAGAGAGGTGTGCTCCTATGTTAATATGTTAAATTCATATTAATTTGAACCATAGCTCTTGTAAAACCGTAACTGTAGAAAACCATCAGGACATACACTGAGAGGAAAAAGCAAAAGCATGGGAAAAAAGGTTGCTTTAAGTGTTGGTCTGTGGGTTTTTTTAGCTATGTATTGGCTTTTCCCCTACCTTCTGAAATACTGTGGTTTTTTGTTGTTTCTACTGACTGCCAGGATATATACTGATGAAAGTAGAGAAAACCTGGAAGAGGCTCAGTTGAACATATCAATAAGCTGTTAGTGGCTTCAGCAGATGCAGGAATTATTTTTTTGCTTCCATTTATCTAGATCAAATAAAACTCTAATGTATTTTCTAGCACTCATAAAGCATACCTGAAAACTCACTGCATATGCAGGCATGAGCAAATTTTTTTCTAGCTGGTGCTAGAAACTTTCTTTTTAAATGAACATCTGAGTTAAATGAGCTTTGAGGTGCTATTACTAAGGGTTACTTGCTAGGCTTTATTTTAGTTCTTGTTTGTTTCCCTAGTTGTTCCTTTCATTCCATTTTAACAGGCAAGTAGTAGTTGAAAGCATTATGGTGGTGCAGTTGGGATAAGGTGAGCTTGCTTTCTTTTAACATTTACCCCACATGACAGTGTCTCAGTCTGTTTACTCCTAATCACCTGCTTCATATCAAAGAGAGACAGCAGAAAGTACATCATACTGCTTTATACATGAGCATGCATGGGTACAAAATCTACACTCTCACTTCTAAAATGCAACCGCTTTTTCTCTTTGTACAAAAGCAACTTGTTGAACTTTTGGGTCTCTTTCTTCCATTTCATTTATTTACCTCTTGCTCTCTGCAAGTAAATATGAAGATATGAGTACATGTATTGAGTTTTTCTGGTTGGTCAGACTCTTCATTTCAAAATAGCTAGGCATATACATATTTCCTCTCCCTCCTCTTTAAATGTATATTGAGTGGCTTTACACACATTTGTTTATGTTTGGCTGCAGCTCCCAATAAGAATTGGGTTCCAGAGCATATGAACCACTCCAGGCAGCTGAACACAAGTAGCTACTAGTTCTATTAATATTCACTTGCAGAGAGTCCCTTGCTGTTGAATGGTTTCAATAAATAATGTTCTTGGTACTCTTACGTAGAAGTTTCAATTAGTATACCTAGCTAATCCAGTGATTGTCTTAAAATTCAGTCTCATGCTAAGGAGACATGCTGTAAGAAAACTAACTGAACAGCTGCTATCTCTAGCAGTCACTTTTTATAAAGAGCAGGTCACTGACTTCAAGAAACAATAAATACAGTAAGGTGATAGGTTTACGGTTGAAGACTATGGCACTTTTCTTTTGTCTAGGCAATGGTTTCTTACACCATTAGCCTTGTGCTAGAAGGCTAGGAACTGAGAAATGTTTCATTTGATCTTTTAATCAAACTCCCCTCCAATTTAGTGGGAATACAATTGCTCCATGAGCTGAAAACAATTTACAAGTCCATAAGCTGGTGGAACTGTGATTCAATTCTTAAACCACTTCAGAGAAGGTTGTTGTCCTTTTTTAAACTTCATATGTTGAAACTTTAAACTCTAGCTTGTCACATACATAGAAATAAATCTTTTTAGCTGCCCTAAAGATTAAAGTTTTGGTGGTTTTGTATTGACACAACAGGGTTCACAGCAGCGTGAACAGCCCTGGCTTAACAGGATATTTCAGAACTGGTCACCAATAGGTTGTTTTGGGCTCTGATTCCTGAGAAGGGTTTGTCTTGGAAGGAAAGGCACTTCCATTTCTGAAGAAGTCAGATGAAATTTTGCTCCAGTTTAGACTGTGCTTGAAACTTGAAAAGTAAAATGGCCAACCTTCCTGTTTATGGGCCACATGTCAAAACTGTCCCATGGACAAATGACACAGGCATACCAGGGAGCTCAAAGCTGTTTTTTCATTCAGCCCTGGGGCCACCTCAGAAATGGTGGACAACAATTGATTGCTCCCTTCCTGGTGTGCCCTCCTGTTCTGTATACTACCAAGGTGTCAGGGTTGGGTGTGCGGGCAGTGCCAGCCCTGGGAGCCTGGTTTGCTTTCTTCTGAGGCTGAGTTTGCCCAGGTGGACTTGCTGTTGGTTCTGTTAAGTAGCCCTTGCCCTTCTTCACCTCTATCCTAGTGATCTGGAGGAGGGAGAGGAAAGAGGGAAATTTGTGATTGCATAGATGGATGAAGTGTGAGAAATATAACTGATGTTATCCATTGTTTAGGTAATGAAGTTTGTGGAAGCTAATGTGGAAAAAGTAAGTAAAAACTAGGTCTAGTTGTTTTTTTTCTTTATTTTTTTTCTTTATTATAATGGCTTGTATTAAGACTCTCTTTTTTTTTGGTCTGCTTTTGTGAGCAGTCTAGTCCATAACTCAATTTATTACTTTCTTATCATGTCCTGATAAAACCATACCTTGGTCTGTGTTAAGAAAGGGTTAGCATGAAGTTCAAGGAGTAGGCTAGATGTAACAGCTGTAGTGTACAATTGCATGCTTGCGCGCTGCATTGATTCAGCTCTACACTGTGGTTCCTATGTAACAGTATGGGGTTATGATGTTTGTGCTTGATTTCTTTTCCTGCTGCTGAAGGAGAGTATACTAGGCATTCAATACATCCAAATACCCTTATTCAGTCTTCATTCTGAAAGTTACAACTAAAAAGCAGAGGGCTTGGGATGACAGTATTTGTAAGGTTCTAGTCCATAGTTGCTAAAAGTGACCCTGTGTGCCTTCTCAGCTCACAAGCAGGAGGCTTCGATCAATCAAAAAGAGGGAAATACACAAATGCATACAAATGGAAATGAAAAGATTTGAACTTCAGCACTCTTGATTACTTATGCAGTTGATTATTTTCTTGTATAAAGGGTATTTTCTTGGTGTCCAGGGGAACGGAGGAGAAGAGCCAAATGAGTAGAGTAATTATCCCATCATGATACAGGGGTATAGATAACTTTAACAGTTATTTACCATCATAAAGCTTTCTTTTTCACTTTGATGAAGTTATTGCTAAGCTATTTGGTTGCTGTTTGTGGGTGTTATGGGAAAACTAGCAACAGAAAACATAGCATTGCTTTCCCCGTTTTCTGGATGGATGCTTGAGCTGATTAGTTTTTCTTTGGTGTTGTTTATTTTTACACCTGAATCTGTCTTCTGGTGCTGACAAATAGTGAGAGGATCAAATCCTGAGAAGTTAAACAAATATTCTGTAAAATCTAGTAGACCTTAGGCCTTCAACCAGGGGATGAGTGCCGTCCACTTACTGGCTTTTCACTTGTCTGATGTGTCTCCAATATTGTTAAAAAGCAGCTTGGCTGAACACCTGCATATCAGCTAATCATTCACAGAGTCCTCATCTGATCATGTCTAGAAATGAAACCACCCTGCTTCTTGCTGGCATGGCAGAGGTGAAAAGAGTCATATGTAGTAAATACACTGTGATAGCTAATGGAGGTTGTCTGAGCTTGGAAAAAAGTATTCTTTTAATTAAAATAATCATATTGGCTTTTTAGACAGCCAGTTTAAATAAAACTTCCCTTTTGCCTCCTGAATGGGAAAAAAGTGGAGTAGGTAAAGTCTTTGTGCTTGTTTCTCTAAAGTATACAGATGGCTTTTGTAATCTGAAAAAACAAAGTGAAATTCTAGCAGTAGGAAAGCGAGATGCTACAGTATGTGCTCAACCTTCATTGCATTGTTCTGCCTTGCGATAAAAGCTGCCTGATCATAGGAAAATTTGGATGAGCAGTAAGGGAGAAGGCTTGGCCATGCAAATTAGCTGCTATATTATTCTAAACTTATTTGAGCACTGTGGACTGTAGACAATTTGTACTTCACCTGAAACAACCTGATGACCTATAATGACTACGATTTGAATTCTGTAATCTTAATTTACTTAAAAAAATAATTAAATATTTAAAGTCAGTTAATTTAGAGGCTAGAATGGATTATCTCTCCACATTTGCAGATTTCTGCCCTTCTATTTTTATGCACAACTGTATGTTCTCAAATTTTTTGTCATAGCTTTTCTTTCAAATCTCATACCGTAGCTTTTATCATAACAATTAGGACTGTGAAGAGCTTTTCTTTTTCCTAGGAACTGAGGGAAAAGAAATTATGAAATGCTGAATAAGACAAAATGGGTTTAGTCCTCATTGCAGTATAGAAAAGCACTTAGAAAAGTTAATTAAGCTCAGGAAATAGACAACAAGATAATTAAGATTAGGTCTATTTTTACACTGCAGGCATTCTGTGATGTTTTCCAAGAGACTAAAGGGACATCATGTAGAGAATCTCCAGGCTTTCAGTCAGACTCTTGAAAGATCATTACAGCTGATGTTAAACAGCAAGACAGACATATGGGGCATATGTTTTCTTTTGCATTTCTTTAAAAGTAAAATTGTGCCATAAATGTAAACAAAACCTAAATATACCATTTATTATTACTGGTAGTGAGGTATCTAAGCAAGTCTGTTGCTGAAAAACAATAAACATTAACACAAAAAACCTGGATGTGTTTGTTACTTCCTCTGCCAAACTAAAGTCCACCATGCTGTACTGGTGACTCGGAAGTCACAGACACTGTACACAATCAATATGATCAAAGCAGATGCCAATTTATTGCCCAAATAGTTTGGTTTATATAAGTATTTTAGCTCCTGCTCATGCGTAAGCCATCTTTTGATTGGTTAGCATGTGCTGTCCATGCGCCTAAAACAATAATTTGATAGGATAAGGTCTTCTGATCACACGAATGGTTCCCCCCGCCTGTATCTTGTCTTGTGTCCTGCTTTCAGTCACGTATGCCCAACTTTGTTCAGCTTTTTGTGCTTATTTCACCAAACTTTTGTAGCAACAGTTAGCCTTGTTCTACTTTTCGTGCTCGCTTCATCAAACTTGTAGCAACAGTTAATCTTCACTACGTCCTTGAGGCCTGCTGCCTGCAGAGGCCTCTGGCTCACAGAATAATCAGTTCCATTGTGCCTGGATTGTTCACTGTATGTCCATTGTTTTCCAAATATCCCACACTGTACTGTAGTTTATTACGTTCTAGAAAACTGAGAAGGATCTTCTGTTTAAATCAGGCATACAGTGTTCATTCTCCTACCACTGGGGACCTCAGACATACTCTATAGTATTCCGTGCGCTGGCAGCATAGCTTCCTAGTACTGTCAGGAAAAGAAAATCCATACAGAGTTTGACACGAAACCTAATTACTCTCTTATCCACTTCAAATTTTTATTACTAGGTACACTAGAAATCTTAGAAATGAAAATGAGGAATAAATTACATGGAACTGTGGATTCTGGTTATTTGTTCTTTGAAATGCTTCTACTAAGTCTGTGCATAGCAAATTAGTCTCACTTCTTATTAAACTCAAATCAATCGTTTAGATACCAGTGCTTTATTCTGTATGACTGGGCTTATACACCAGAACTGTCAAAACTTTCTGTATTCTGGGTAATTGATCCTAGGAAATATTTTACAGTTTCTTTAACATTTTCCATCCCCTAGCATTTGATTATATTGATTCTGTGTTTTCTTGTGTAAATGGAGATCTTGGTTATTTTTGTATTTATGTGCCCTCCCTGGGGAAAGAAGTGTGCTGATAGAAAGTGGGTTTTTTTGGTTGATTTTTAAAAATACCTAGATGCTGTAAAGCTGCATATACTAGAAGTTATTTTCCCTCCTATCTCCACACTGAGTAACAGCAAAAGTGCAAATAGACTTATATAAAAATTCATTTTTTAAATGAGTTTGAATACATAAGAGGTTGAAGAAATTGTAAGAAGATGATGAAAAATGATGAGGTTTAGTACGTAGTGCATGTGTATCAAACAAACAAACAAACACTAAAACCCAAACAACCCTCAGGCTGATAAAATTCTCCCTGTGATGCCAGTATTGTGGCATGGATGTAGATTAAATAATCAAATAATGTAGCACATGTGAGTATGTATCACACCTCCCAAACATGCCAGTTTCATAATACTACTTTACTTACAGCTTATATTCCTGGGTTCATGGTTACATGTAAATTTTAACTGTCATCCTAAAAAATATTTCTAGTTCTCAATCTTTAGAGAAAACCTTGAAAACATGACTGAAACTATTTCTTAAAGGAAGCAAGTGCTTCTTTGGACAAAGGCAGACATCTGGCCTTTCAATACTTAAAGGGGGCTTATAAGGAAGATGGGGACAGACTTTTTAATAGGGCCTGTAGTGATAGGACAAGCAGTAATGGTTTTAAACTAAAAGAGGGTAGATTCAGACTAGATATAAGGAAGACATTTTTTATGGTAAGGGTGGTGAAACACTGGAACTGGTTGCCCAGAGAGGTGGTAGATGCCCCATCTCTGGAAACATTCAAGATCAGGGTGGACGGAGCTCTGAGCAACCTCATCTAGTTGAAGATGTCACTATTCATTGCAGGAAGTTGGACTAGAGGACCTTTAAAGGTCTCTTCCAACCCAAACCATTCTATGATTCTATCATGTAAAATCTTCTTGCTCCAACATAACTGCAAGGTCTTTTTTTTAAAAAAAATCATAGTTACTTAATATTGGTGACATAAAAAACAGAGTAAAGGTATTTCACACAAAGGTAGTCAAGTGAGCCGTTCTTGCAGTTTGTTTACTAGTTGTGGATGATCCATCTAAATAAATCTGTGTTTGACACAGAAGAAAGATTGGTAGGATTACTGGAGATAAGTTGAATCAAAGTGGTTCATTTTGAGTACTACTTATCTGAACTACCCCATAGCATATTCAGTTGCTGAAACTTAGTACATCAGCTGTCATTTCATTTTAATTAATCATTGTTTTATTCTGATATTGCAAAAATGAAGTATTTTATTTAGTAACAACTAATACAGAACATTCAAAATTATTGTGTTCTCATCCTGTCTGAGACAAAGTAAGATCAATAGATGCTATATTTCTTAAAGAACCCAAGCCTTAATTCATTTTAACTTGTAAAATAAAGAGCTCTACCAGCAATTTCTCTAAAAATTAACTTGGTGTCCTAGAAGTCAGTGCTGTAATTTTTATGGGATTAACTATATGCTTCATATAAAATAAAATGAGTGGACTTAAGCATTAAAAAAGGAACTGAACCTTAACTGTGCTACTGGACCAGCTCCTCTACAAAACAAAGTCTTCATATGTTGCCAGCTGTGCATTGAACAAGACAAGCTTCTCTGCTTGCTCTGTGCCTTGAAATCCTGCTGAAAGCCTCGGATCCTTTTCTTCACTCATTTCTGCCATTTGTAAAGTTCATCGTTCTCCCCCTGACACCCTCCTCACTTTGGACGTTATAAGTAGACTGGTTTGGAAGGTGCAATGTGATTCTCTGGAGTAGCTGTGTGGAAAGCCAAAACGTGTTTATCTTCAGAAACAGTGCTCCTAAGGTGAATGTGCTCACTGCTGAAGTGCAAAATGAGTGTAGGGAGCTAGTGCAGCAGTTCTGCTTTTTGTGTATGTCCTCTGAGTGCTAATATTTTATACATGCATACTACACATTCTTTCTTCAGGTAGCTGATTGCTGTAATATCCCTTTTGTCCTGTTTATACAACAGGACACAACTAAATGCAGCTACTGTACCTTGCTTACATATATTGTATTTTCTCATTGTGGTAAAACTTGCATTGTCATCACTATCCTCATTCTTTTAAACTCAGCATTCAACCTCCCCTCTCTATTTGGCAACTAACTTTTTCTCCTCTGAATTTGAAAGCTTTTCCTTTTACATCCTAACATTGAATGAAGCATTGTATTTTGTGGGTGATTTGAAGTCAGAGTCTTCTTTCAGGAGATTGTCTTGCTCTTCTTTTGTGGTTATGTAGGGTTTTGAGGATGTCATCAATGATGCTGGCTACCTACAAGTGCAGATGCTTTGCCTGGGTTGCTGATCAGGTCTTGGACTCTCAGTGTATTTCATGGATGCTTTGTGGTTTTGGAAAAACATGTACCCATCCACTGAAACCAAAACCAAAACAAACTGAAACCCATGGAGTTTTCTGTTTCACATACAAAGCTCTTTTCAAGTACATGATTTATCCTGAGAAAACAATCTTCTCCTCACAGGGTCCCTGGGAGGTTTTGTGTCACCATTATAGTACACTTTGTATGTCTGACTCTGATTTTGTGTCCTCCTGCAGATATCAAGGCCTGCATCTCAGCACTGAATGTTTTATTGAGACATTGTTAATGAGATTTCTTGTGCAGTTATTTCTTTCAAGGGTGGCTTGATGTATTTATTTGCTTCATGCAGCCATTAAGAGGCTAAAATTTTAGCTGCTGACCTAGCTTTGGCTGGCTGTGGTACTGTGATGGAGTGATATGACTGAATTCCTGGCTAAGCAGTGTTAATGTTCTGCTACTGAACATTCATCTGTTGTCAAAAACACCCTATTTCTGAAGTGTTGCAAACACCGGTCTTTGGTTTGTGCAGAGAACATCTGCAGGACACCATCTTCCTCAGAGTCTGAATGAAGCCTGTGTTGTGGGTCCTGCCTACTTTTACCATGGTGGTGACAAAGGTGGTTGTGATCAACCTTCCCTAATCCTTTCAGGCAGAGGCTATTATCCTCACAACAGAATCAATACAGGAAACATATATGTTCATTTCAGTTGTCTGTGCCTCCAAGGTAGTGGCATATGGTTAATATAATTTGTTTGTGATGGTGAGGGCAGTGACCATATCACCTGGGGATGCCCTGTTCCTGCCTCAGGGCTCACTGAACATGAAACAGTTCCTGAATGCTGTGGGTGCCTACACTCTTTCAAATTAAATTGAAATCAAATCAAAATCAAATCAGCAGTAGTTTATCTAAGCATACTGGGTAGTTCCCTACTGCTGTTCATATTTTGATTTAATGGGTTGCAAGGTAAAACATGGGATTTTGTGGTTAGTAGCTGAGAAGCAGATATGTATTTCTTTCTGTTTTAGTCATTTGCCATGTTGTTCTTGTTTGTAGAGCCTTAGCAAGGTCCATCAGTCAATGAAGTACTCCCCTTCCCTCTCCCACAAACCAGGAATGCTCTCAATTTCCAAGAATTGTTTGGCTTTTGCTGCTTGCGCTGTGTTTCCTGGAATATGTCACCAACTCTTCACTGTATGCTGAATATCTTTGGTCATGTTTGGCAGATGTCTGTAGTAGGCTTGACTTGAAAGTCAAACCCAGCCAGAGTTGGTTGTCTATTCCAAAATAGCTTAAAAGTGTTTCACAGGGAATTCTGTATCTCAAAGACTTCAGTGCTTCAACATACAGTGACAGTTTTCTCAGTTGCTAATCTTGATAATTCAGGACATTCAATAGCTGATAATTGTTAGAATATCAGATGCAAATAATCTTTCAACCTTAGTTTGTATTCAGCCTCCTCTTTTTTTTCTTTCTTTTTTTTTTTTTTTTGTTTGTTTTGTTTTTGTTCTCTCTGAAGCCATGGAACTAGTCCAGTTCATCTGCTTTATCTCTGTTTTCTGTTTTCCTGGGTGGTCCAGATCCTTTTGGCCTGCTGCATAACTGTTTTAGATACAAAGTCAGCAGTGTTCGTCTCTCGCACTTTTTACCATTCAAACCTTGGGAAGTGAGAATGATACTTTTTGAGACAATTAGTGAAAGATTTCTTTGGGGCACTCTTTTGTGACTTTTAAAATCTGGCTCAAAGTCGCATGTTTTCTTAACCTTGCAAACACTGACTAAGCTGTTCATGACCCTTATTCCCCTTTTTCCAATATTTCTTTGGAACAAATGACTTACAGAAGTTACCCACAGTGCCTTCTTTTTCTGTTTTCTCTATTACTTCCATTTCTCTAATATCACAAAAGTAATCAGTGAGCTGGATGCTGTATTGCTTAAGGTATTTTTTTTATCTGGTTTAGTGTGTTTATGGAGAGGATGCTGTGGTCCTGTAAATATTTCATAATAAACTGTAACATCTGTAACACCTTTGTAGAGAGGCCAGCAGGTATTATGGGCCTTGGCAGAATGTTATTAGCTCTGGTGGCTTTCCTTGCATGACTATTTATGTATTTTATGGTTTATGTGCTTTTTCTCCTGCCTAAAATTTTAGAATGTCTTCCCCCCCGCCCCCCCCCCCCCCCAATTTTGCTTATAATTTGCATTTTCCTAATGCTACATTTGTAAGACTGAATAATTTTGTCTTTGGCTGCAACATTTTTCCCCTTTTACATAGCTCTTTTTGTAGCTTCACAGGTTCACTGGTGCACCACTGTCTATTTGGCATTCAGTTTACTGTTTGCCTGCTGCTGCCTTGTCTTTGCATCTGGTGCTAGTGCGAGTTCTACAGATCATTTATTTGTGCTATTTTGCATTGCATTAAAGTCATAAAGTACAGAAACTTTCCTCCAAGATGCTGTTTTGCTTTCATAGAGTATGTATCTTTTTCTTTGCTGCAAGCTTTAGCACAGTGACACAGTTACCATGCAGCCCACTAGGCAGGTCATTTTCCATTTTCTTTACAACAGCTGAAGCTGTTCACTTTGTTCATCTCTGTAGTTTTGCATTTATGCATTTCCTTTTGTACAGACTTTGCCTTATTTTTTGCTTTTCCTGTGTGATTAATGCATCTCCTCTTCTTATGTGCTCTATGCTGTAAAAAAATGTTTTTCTCTCACCATTTCTGTAAGTAAAAAGTGTTCTTGGTACTCTTAATAGTCTGTGCACTTCTTCTTGGTCTGATCCAGGTGTACTAGTTAGATATATTTTTTCTTTTGTTTTCCTTTTTTCCTAGTTCAGTGGAATTTTCACATTGTTTTAATCTACAGTATTTCAAACTGTTTAATCCAGAGTCCCTTTTTATCTATCTTTTTGGTGAAAAGAATCTGCAATCCAGCTATGTTCTCCTCCTGCTTCTTGTCTCAGTACTCCCCTAGTTTTACGCATATGGAGGATTATTACTAATTTGTGAAATCTTGTTCAGCTTTCAAACTTAAAAGAAAAAACAGCAAAGATATTGTAACAATTGAGGCTTTATTCCTTTTTCTGTATAGTCATTACTTGGCGCCTCCTATTGGGAAACTGTTGATTATAACAGTATGACTCTTACGCTGCCAGCAAACTGAAATACTAGATCTTTTTCTTTTCCTATTACAGGCACTAAAATTGTTCTTCAGATTGTTTTTGTGGGTCAAGCTGCACACCTCAGATGTCATGGGCGTCCTCGAAATTGGAGACATTTCTGTTTTACTTGCATTTCTAGCAAAGAAACAATACAGCTTAATGATGCTCTGGGAGTCTGTTTTTAGGTATAAAAGCAATCGTTGTGGAGAAAGAAACTGATACAGGGTTCAACTCCTGTATTAATTTCCTGAAAGAAGTTTATTCCAGTAAGAGTATATACTTTTCTGAGAATTTATTTGCATATATTTATGTTTAAAAACCAGTTTTCTTGAAAGCTCTCTAATATATAATAAAAATAAAGCTGAGGAAGTACATAAAGATCAGGAAGAAGTGTAAACTCAATCAGTGTCAACATCTTTTTGTCTGGAGTTCAATAAACATTTTATAATATGTTATACTTTTATCAACTTCTTGTTTGATTTCCACCCTGAAGATAAAGGATGGTAGGAGCACCACTGTTATTAAAGTTTTTTTTTTAACTCTTTTGTGACTGTATTTTTTAATCATGAAGAAAAAGTATGGAAATGTGAATGATTGTTTAAAAAAAAAAAGTGAAAACTTAAAAAAATGTGTGTCCTTTCTCTAAGTGTCACAATGTAAGTCCTTCATGCAACTGACCTATTATGCATAATCATACCTCTGGTTAATTAAACTTATCATTTTTCAGTTATTTTTCCTATGGATGCGTAGTGTTATTGCTAATGAAATGATGGCTTCTGTGTGGGTGGTTTTTTTTAGGAATGAAGAGTATGATGTCAACATAATATCACAGAAAACATATAAGATCACGAGTTGCAGTAAGAAGTTATTCTACATCTGAGCTATATAAAATCACACAATCATCATGAAGTTTCCGTCCTTTATGTCTTATCTTTTCAAAACATCTGTATCTGCTGTATCTCTTCAGTTTTTTGCAGTTATTTTTACTATGTGAAAATTATAACCAGGAGTGTATTTTCTCTGAGATCATGTCTTGTATGCAAATTACACCAGAAATTTCAAGCTTAAGCAGGAGTATCTGCTGATTTATTTCCCACTGTGATGATTTATTAAATCATAAAAGGAAATGTGTAATTGCAAATGAAAGTGTCTCCATTAGAATAATAATTAAAACCTAGAATCTGTACTCTCATCAGAGTTGAACAATTTCTTCTTCTAAAGTCTGATAAAACAAATCCCTATTTCCCCCCTTGCTTGCTGTCACTTGGCTTTGAGTCCCACAGAGAAAGGGTAACATTTACTCTATGTATGTGTGTGTGCATTTTACCATCCCATATGTGTATTAAGGTATTTGTATGGGTTAGTAATTTAGATTAGACTTGGATCCTGGAAACAGTTATGCTTATACTTAACATGGCATCCATAACTGAACTAAATGGGGTTACTTGCTTGTGGTGAATTGAGTATGTGTGTTAATGCTTAGAGTATTTGTGCCTTAATGTTCTGTGTAACTCAGTTCTACTTCAGTAGAACTCAATTGTGTGTAAAGGAAATCACACCTGAACTCAGTCTGAGTTGATTGCGTTTGGAGAAATGTTGCTGACATGCTCTGAAAGTATCAGGAGTTTCGTGAAAAATGTTGTTTGGTGGAAATAAAAACTGTCTTTTTTTTTCTGGAAATACCTGTTTCAGTGCCTTTTTTTTTAAAAAAAAAAAAAAAAAAGAGTCCTTTCTGATATTTGCCTCCTGATGGACCTGGTAGACTGCTCAGGAACTTCAGGATCCAGGGTCCTTGTTTTTGTGCAGAGTGACACTTGACTGCAGGATCCCAGCTGTCCAGACTCTAAAGATGAGGGTAACCCAATTATGGAGGTTGGTGCTGCCAAGACTGCAGTGGCCAAGAGTGCTTTGATGGCTACAGATTTGGGTACAGTGAAGGTTCCTCTTGTTGGATTTTAATGCAGGTGCGTGAGATCAGAGCTCTTGGTATTTCTAATCTCTGTGCTTTGCACTAGAAAACCTCCCTGAGTATTGGTGTCTGAGGGGATACTAAATGTATTTCATTTGGTAAATATGACACTAAAACATTTAGAAACTTTTTTTTTTCCTGAGACAGTAAGAGAGAATACAGCAACCTAGCTTTTCAGAGCACACTTCAATTTCCTGCACAACAAAATCCAAGTTGTGGCTAACTTTGGTAACAGTAATCCAATTACTACTTCAGCTCAGAAACCTCTTGTATTTGTGGGATTTCATCCCATATTGGCCATGTTTATCCCCCCCCCCCCCCCCCCTTGCTATATGAAAAACCTGGGCAAACTGTAGAAAGCATTGATCAAAACTATGTTTCTTCAAGCATGAAATGCCATAATGGTATTTAAGTCAACTTTTTTTCAGAATTGGTCTCTGCTAGGTTACAAAACAGTAATGCAAAGTACACAGGAAAATTGGTCTCTGCTATGTTAGGAAAGAGTAACACAAAGTACACAGGAATAAGCCCTTAGATGTTGCAACATTGTCCTTGCTAACTTGCAGTGTTCAGTATCTTGTCTTGCATGGAACAGATACTGGCCAGTCACTCAGTCCACATAGACCGTGGTTACCAAGTCCAAAGCTGTTCTTGCAGAAAAGTAGGAATGTACCCTCCAAATTACTCAGCAGAGCTGTGGAGGGCACTCCAGATATTGATCCTTTCTGGCTTTAAAGTATTGCCATGGCTGGCTGGATAGCATGCCATGCTATGTTATTTTGCTAGTTTAATGCAACCCTGATCAAGGTGGTCTCAGGTCAAGGTAAAAGTAAAGAAAAACATTTCATTCATAAAACCTACAAATCCTTGGAGCCTCATTGTCTGCGTTTAAAGACTCAGATGATTCAGCTTAATTGTGATTCTCTTTCTTGCTTGCTTATCAGAGCTTGAGTTCCTAAAGATTGCTCCCTTTCTCTGTCCTTCTATCTAGAAAGCAAGCTTTCCTGCTTTCCTGCTCCATGTAGTTAGAGTATTGGCCCTTGGGCATATACATAGCCTGCAACTTCAAAAGAGAAACCTATATTGGGAATAAGGCAAGGATTTTTTTATGTTGTCTCCTTTCTCTTTGAGGATCTATCATCAGCTCCATCTCCTCTCTGCCATCTATGATTTCTTAATTATTAATTCTGTTAAAGTCATTCTGTCTTTCTTCCCAAACATTCCCTGATGATAGGCTAATATACTTTGGGTAATTACTGTCCAGAAGAATAAACAGAGCCCACTAATGACTGTCCTGGTGCTTGACTAAATCCTGGGCAATTGGGTTTACCCAGTATGAGGCAGGGTGCTCTTTCTCACTGATGAGAAATGTTATTAAAATCCTGATGTAAATCATCATGAATTCTATATAAATGCACCATTTACTAATCAAAAATTATCACTTTGGTAATGCAACATGTTAATTGGTCCCATTTGAGGCTATTCTGAATGATGATAGGTTGGTTGTGACATGTTTTGATGCTACCTTTGATGGATAACACAACAAACATATACTGGTTAAAGTGTGGGTTTGGCTTATCTAACATGTATAGTTTTCTCTAACATTTTTTTCAGCCAGGAGAATCAAGATCTGGACTGAAAGCAAAACTATGCTTACTTTTTAAGCA
The DNA here is from genome assembly GCF_964188355.1 of Buteo buteo. Classification (NCBI taxonomy): domain Eukaryota; kingdom Metazoa; phylum Chordata; class Aves; order Accipitriformes; family Accipitridae; genus Buteo; species Buteo buteo. The sequence continues at coordinate 65,719,193 of NC_134204.1, forward strand.
TGTTTGCATTTACGTCTTGTTACTGAAAAGGAAATTAGTATTATGATATGGTAGGTAGATAAGGTTGCACCGTCACTTCCACTTTACACCTCTCTCTTCAGGTGCTTTGTAGCAAAAAATAAGGACTCTGAAAGTTGCTGGGTGTCTGTGATAACTTTAAGAAAAGAAAGTTTTGACAAAGCTGATTTTACTATTAGAGAATTCAAGAAAAGTATGTAGTAAAAAGTACACTTTCTTAGCTGCATTTTTCTTCTAACTAATAGCAGAAATCTGGGACATAGACAGTTGTAGTTTGACAGAGCAATAGTTCTTATTTAATAAATGCTTTGACTGTTGCAGAGGATATTGGTTTTCCTTTGGGTGAGTTATGAACTATACTTCCACATGGGTGCCTCAGTTGTCAGATTTTTTGAAAGGACTTAGCACCCAGCAGGACACAGTGAAATGCTAGGAGCTGCTGGATACTCAACTCTGAAATTCTGGCCCAAGTTCAAAGTGTGCAGCTAAAAAATGTTGTACTTCAAATACACATGATACTTCCAGCCATGCTCACAGAGCAGGTGCCTAACTGCTCTGAAAATCTAAGTCCGTAAGCTTGAGCACCTCTCTCTTAAAATAAGGAACATGAATCTATTAAAATAAGAGAACATGAGTAAGATTTCTGTTTTAGGAAAAGTTTGACATGCTGTAGCTTATCAACAATGGGAAGCATTGGTCTGCAGTATTTATGTAAAGATGTGTGTATTTTGGTTTGAACCAGTTGCTACCAACAGGCCCAAGTCCTTCCAAAGGAGGTCATCCTTCCTTACTGTTTTTACACTCCTTTTAAGAACAAGTTGCTTTATAATATGAATGGAAAACTTCCTTAACCATCACTTAAAAGCACAGGAATTATTCTCATCATTTCTGAGCTCCTGTCTTCTTTTCAACTTTCTCCTTGCCCTATGGATCATAGCCTCTTTTCATCCTACTTTAGGACTGCTACAGCTGTGAGACTTCCAGAGGCACTCACTGTACTGAGCTAACATGGGTCTGATAGGTCCTGCTACCAAAAACGAGCTTGCTTTCTGCTGCTGAGTGGAGTCTTATTGCTTGGGAGTCAGTACAACTGTAAGGGTACTGAGCCTGAATCATGAAAGCTTTATCTTGGTGTGGGTCTGTTGAATGTGGAAGAATTACTCTTGGCTTATAATATAGATGTAGCAGAGAATAGGAGTCTTGATACTTATTTCCTTGTGAACTGTAGTGAGACGGTGTATTATTTTTATATCTTCTGCATTCAGTGAGTTCAGTGTACTCTTATTCATTAAGAAAATTCTATCCATACTTCCACAACACAAAAAGGGCATTTTAGCCCAAATCTGCTTCTTTAAAAGGGTAATAAATGCAGTCATCCAAGACTGTGAAAGGTGAGGAATGCAAATTATTTGTAGCTGAGTAAAATACTTTTCCATACATTCTCTTTCCCAGCTCCCTGCAGCTCTGTGCTCTTTGTCTTAGTCACTTTAGCGCTGCAACAGGAGCCCACATTGAGTTATTTTCAAGGAGAGGAAAAATGATTGAAGAGGAGCTCTCTTACCATACACATTTTAATCATAGACTATGTATACCTATGCATGTAAGTACTTATACTCATCCTGTTTATTTGACCTTTACAATGCAGGGGCAGCCTCTCAGAGAGCAATTAAGGTGACTTTATAGGACTAAATAAGGGTGAAATAATGATTCCTGTCTGTGACTCTACTGGACAACATAGTCACACTTTTTTACTCTCCCTTACCTAGCCATTCAAGGTAAACTTCTTAGAACTGATGAGTTTGTAGCTTGGGTTCAAAGTTCTCCAGTAAGAGATCTTTTCTCCCCAATTATTTCTCTAATTATCAAGTAGACAAGTAAATTACAGTCTCCCTGTCATCTTGTTGTAAATTGAGGATATTCTCTTAATATTATTCTTTTTTGCCTGCTAGAAAACCCCTAAATAGCACAGGAGGGAATGATGTTGCACAGTGCTGTAATAGCTTTGCAAGGGACATCATTGTCACGCTAACACAGAACACACACTAGCACACAAACCTAGTGATGTGCTTTGTGTGATGACCTGGACAAAAATAAAGATATGACTAGATAATATGACAACTTATTAAAAATCCATCTGTAAGATCAAAGATTGGATCCTTTTCAAAAAAGCAGATAATTTTGATCATCATTTCATATATTTACCAAGATTCTGTGCACCTTATGAGTCGTTAACAGCTTCCAGAGAAGAGTCCTTTAGAAGCCGAATATCAGTTACAGCCATTTATTGCACATTGGGGAATAATTAGGAGACATCTCAGCACCCATAAGTATTCTATGTATGATTACATGCATATTTTTAAACTGAAGTGTGATACCTTCTAATAAGAAGAAGTCTTAGTAAGATCTTAGAAGAAATATAGGCAGAAAGGTAATCTCTGTGTGCTGATGAAGCGATGCTGATTTAGCATGGATACATGAACAGATACTAAATAAAATCAGGTTTTATGTAAATCAAAGCCCTGGTGCAGCACTTCAATGACAACTGAAAAGAACTCATTCTCCTCCAAATAACACTTACTTCCAAGTGCAGCATGCTCTCGTCAAACTAGCTAAGGCTTACATTGTGCAAAAGAGAAGCTATCAGCAAGAGCACTGCATCATGCTTCCAGCTATCATATGACTTTTGCCTACTATTACCTCTAGTTAAAGGGAAGTCACTGTGATTTATATAACTTCATTTGAATGGATAAAGCATTTCTGTTGCGAAGAAATATACATGAAAAGACAAATGCAGGTCACTTGTGAGTATACTGAGCATGGCATGCTGCTGGGTGACTAGCTATTTTAAAATTGACAGGAAGAATTAATTATAACTTATTACTGAGAAACTTTAAATATCATTTCCTTAAGCTGAATCTTTTCTATGGCATGAGCATTGCAGTCAAGGAGCTGTACAACTGATGTTAAATGAAAGTCATTGAGTGTGTCATGTGGGGTGTTTTGGGGAGTGCATCAGGTTGGTTCGAAATTGTTTAGTGATTGTAAATAGGAACTTTCCTTGAATGACAGAATGACAAACGGTCAGCATCCTTTTGGCAAAGAGTAGGCTATTTTCCTAGTGTTATTTAAACATATTCTTTGATTAGAAGAGGTTATTTTGGCAGTGAAATCCATTTGTTATGAAATAAAAGGGAAGTAAATATGTCATTTCCAAAATTCAGTTAACAGAAGAGAAGTAACACCTGAACAAATTCACCCAAGTAATAAATACAGTCTCTAGACCTCCTAGATGTCTTACAGTGAATAATAACTTAAGTGTAGTCACTAGGGATATGCCTGTATCATTCTAGCTTTAGTAATTACAAAATATCATCTGCTTTTAACTGAAAGGTGCGTTAAAGGAAAACAAAGCTGTTTGTTAGAAAATACATCCTGGATGACATTCATGGCCCAGTGAACTGCATTAAGGCACTGCAGTAATTAAAAATTCACTTCAGAGGAACTTATTATTCCTTGATTCACAGTTACTCTGTTGATCAAGAGCCTCCTGGACCCAGGTATTATGAAAACATGATGCCTCCATTACTTGCTAGATTTCTGACTTAAATCTTCAAAGGAGAAGTAAAAGTTTTCCAAACCATGCAGATGAAAATAATGAATAAAAAATACTTAGTGAGTATTTAGAATTAAAATAACTAAGCCACAGTGGATGCTTTCAAAAATTTAGCAGCTATACCAGTATAAAAGAAAATTTCTCATTAACTTGTGTGCCAGATTTTGAAAATCTAATATTTAGTTAACCAGGCATTTCTAAAATCATATTAGTCATACTGAGTAGAGAAGTTAACTATGTTAAGAAAGTGTGTTTTTCTGTTAGGAGAGCTTGGGAAATTGTGGCATCAAAATAAACATAGTTGGATGAAGTTTTTCTCTGTTCCACAGTAGCTACTAAAGTAAATGGAAATAATGTCAGAGAAAAGGTAAAGTTCTTATCTTAATACACAGTTAATATTCTTAAGTAGTGCATGGTGGATTGCAGCAGTATAACTCTATTGTTTTCCTAGCAGTCATTCCTGTTTGTTTGGGTTTTTTGGGTTTTTTTTTTTGGCATTTAAGAGAATATTAATAACAGCAAATTTGATTCAGTAAATGCTAACTCTTGCTGCATTTGAGGAGTTGTGGCTCTGGTCATTAAAAAGCAACTAAACTGATGTCCCAGTATAAACTGCAATATCTCAAGCCTCATAAAATGTGCCATTTTCAACTGTGGTGGGAAGTTATTATTCTTGTTTTCCAATAGCTAAATATGACTTTGATCAGTTTTGCCCAGCATTTTTCTAGATACATCAGCTGGACAATGCTGCCTTGACATGCAAATAGTAAACTGAAGATCAACTTCTGGTGTTTAATGTCAGCAGACTTACTCTGTTACTTCAGTTGGTCATCATTTTAAAACCCCCTTATTTCCTTATTTTCTTGCTTAAAACTGTAAATCTCAGAAATATTGCAGTGTAGAGAGATAAGGGTATTTTAAATGTGAATAATTAAAAAAGATTTTTGCAATATAGAAAACTGTTAGAAAGTTGGTGGCAGAGTACCTAGGTTTTTGTCAAGGGATTAAAGAATTAGATGGCAATTGAAGGAGATTTCTGGAGGGCTAAGTTTTATTTAAATGAGTTCATCTTACTCATCTGTGGAATTTCATTACAGTTTGGTGAGGTATTTTATTGCCTTCAGATATAGGATGTTTATTTGGTCACTGGTGCTGGTCAGGGAATAAAAAATGTTCTTCTTAGCTCTGTTACTACCTTGATATATGCTGGGGAAATAACTTGTCATCTGTGCTTCACTCATAAAATTGGAAATACCATGCTTTTCCTACTTCAGAGAAAGGAGAAATAAGGAATTGCCTTGCTGGGTGAAATTTTGGGGTCTAAGTCATATTTCTGTTAGTGGCTAGTAGTGAATGTTTATGTAGGAGTTACAGAGGAAGCATGCAATAGTACAGTAACTACAATAATGCTTCTAGTTCTGGACTTATGTGAACTAGGAGAAATATCTTGTTTTAATACTTCCTGATGGATGGATACTATAGCCTTTATTTCTTCCTTTTTTTTTTTTTTTTTTTTCCCTTCTGAACTCTTGTAAACTTTCAGCACAGAAATCATCCTGTGTCAGGGAAGTGGGTGTTGGACTGATATTTTCATAAAACCATCTAGTTTAATCACAGAATCCTTTGTGACTAGAAACAGTCAGCTCAGGAACTGTCACTTTATGCTTCACTTAAGTGTGTTACCTTTTGCTTGCATTGCATTGAAGATATTCACTCTGGTAAGGAGGAAGGCTGCTTGTAAAAGATTGCAGAGGGACCTTGTGGCTCTGAATCACCAAGCAATAAAATGGCAGGTGATTATGGCCTTTCACAGTTGATTCAGAAAGCCTAATCTCCTCCTTTCCCCACCCAAAAAATGAAAATGGTAAAGGTGATTGTCTTAAATAAGTGTAGTGGATAATATTACTTGAAGTGTTTCATGATGTTTAGGCTTCAGCCTGTGGGAAGAAATGATATCCCCAAAGCTTTACATGTCTAGAGATCCTAGAATAATCAAAGATTTAAGCCTGACAAGATAAAATCCCACAGTTCTTTAGTCTCCCTTTGATTAGGAGTACTTAAAATCAAAATTGTTTTTATGGCTATGAAATATGTAGTCTCAAGAAGAAACCTCACTCTCTCTGTTTTAGTATTGTTATCATTCTGCTCTATAGGCAGAATTGAGTGGAAGAAAAGACATCTGACATACTTTGCTAGCAATGAAAGATGCCTGTGAAAAAGGAAGGAGCTGAACTAGATTTCCAGGCTATTAACTTAGTGATATCGCTGGTGGAAAGAGGTCTGGTTTAGTAATGGTTATTATTTAGTTGGAATGGATGAAGGTGTTTCTGATGGACATAATAATCTAATGCTATTAATCTGTGAATGAGGCCAGATTTCTCTGAATCATGTGCTGTGCACTATGATCCAGTAGCCTGGCTGCATAGGCAATGCCTCAGGAATCTCGCTTGCCAGGTCAGCAGCAGCTTGGGTACATCCTGGGATACTGTTACTGGAAAATTCAAGTACAGTGACCTAAATCTACTTTCTATTTGATTTACTGCTCTGTATTTTTGGAGTGTTAACTTGACCGAAAAACTGATTTTAAAACTTTCTTTTTTCTCCCCAGAATCATTCCATGGAGACAATCCCTGAGGCTCAGATCAGGATGCAGAGCATTCGTCTGAGAGAGGAATGCCCTAGATGCGCAGTGGTTAAAACCAGTCAGACAAGCCTGTCAGTGGCAGAGTCCTGTCCTAATATTGCTACTGTTTGTTTTCATTCTTCTTCTAAAACATGATTAAAAATAGTACCACAAACATATCAGCAAAGACACGTGGCAGTGAAATATTCAGATTTGTCCTTTCTTCCAATTCTATGTCAGTGGTTATCTGAGTGACCATTTAAAACAAACTGCACAAGGTGAAGAGAAAATGGTTTATCGTTTCTTTATGTGTAACACAATGTTGTGGCAGGAACCTTTTTCTTGCTACGAGAAATGAAGTAGCTGCAAGGAATGTCTATATTTGTACGGGAATGTCTACATTTATACATGCCTTTAAAACACATCTTTCATGCTAATTCAGGTTACTGGGTTGCTGATGACTCTGGCTGTTATAGTTCACTTTTGTTTTATTAAAGGTGCATCTGAGGTCAACTGCCACTAACTATACTGTTAAATATTGATTTAACAATTTGAATTAATGTAATTTTCAGTTGTTCTTCCCTACTTAATGTACAGCAGCACTTCAGTGACCCAGTCAATAAGATCAATAGCACTCATGTGAAGTTCAGGCTATGGCTGTCACTGATTTGCTCTGCCCTTCTCCTTGCTCTATTCACCCAGGGTCAGACAGGTTTTAGTAAATGCACAATCTATGTTCCTGCTAATAGGCTATGGGACTTCTCTAGCCAGATACATTCTGTGCACACCAATTACTTCTGAAGCAGATTGTTTGGTGTCTCATACTGATTTTTTTAATCGCACTGCTCTTTCTCCTTCAACAAGAGAAAAGATTAAACAATGAAGGCATCTTTTGCAGTTTGTTTCAAGGTTTTCTGAAAGCCCTTGTGTAAAAGTTCAAGGCTCTTTATAGAAGTAAAAGTACATACTTGGTAATTTGTAAATAGCAAGTGTTTACTTTATAACACTTGCTAATCAGTGTGTCAGAGCTAAAAGGCCAATATTTAAAGACATAAATATGGCTAAGTTAAGCATGTGTTTTAAACATTTGGTTAAATGTCCAGGGTTAGTGTGTTGGCAACCTGGAGAATTATGCCCTAATGAGAGTGGAAATATCTGGACAGCCAAACGTTAAGCACTTTGTCAAAATAACACTTAAAATACAATGTGCCTTTGTGTTGCATGGCAAAGTAACTGTGATTGTTCCTATTCCATGAATGCGCTACCTGTGACAAAGAGAAGTCACAAGTGGCCGGTATTCAGGCGGTAAACTGATGGTGAGTGTAGATTTGAGTGTCTATGACCTGAGTTAATTTCTCTCTGAACATTTTCCATTAAATGTAGAAGGTCTTATTTTCTTGATCTCTGTCTCTTTTAAACCAGGAATATACATGTATGCATAAGTAGATGGAAAGTCTGAGTGAAAAAGAAAGAAGCAGGAGAACTAATGTCTTTTGACTAATTTTGAGAGTAGAGGAGGGTATGTATTAAGTATGAAACTGATGTTAGTGCTTTCATTTAACAGAAGAATGGCAGTAGCTCTTACAACTTAGCAAAAAAAAAAAAGAGAAAAATCTGCTTTCATATGTCTTGGGACCTTCGCTCTGCTCTGCTTTCCTTCTGTAATTCACAGTGAGGTCTAGATCCATGTTGTGATCATCTTGTGCTGCCACACACCCTCCTTGCACCCTTTCCCCCATGCAGTGCTATTCTTCATGCACGTTTACCCACCTGTAGAGGAGGTGTTACAGGACGCCCTGCTTCTCCTTGAACCACCAGCGCCTGGGTATGACAAAGATAATGTTACAGAGAGACAGCAGGAATGGTGCAGCTGCTGAAGCCCCATGCTTTACATGCACAAGGAAAGCAATACAGCCCCTGGCCCCTGCTCTGTAGAGCTTAGAGAATGTAATTAGAGAACAATAGTTTAACCTGGGAAGGTACTAAATTAACTGGAACAAGCACGATAAACAGAATCCAGCTTTTTGTTCCAGCTCAAGATAACAGAATGAAACATATGGATCAGTAGTAAAAGCTCCATGTCTTTCTGCACTGGCTGACCGTCATTGAGGATATACTTTGAGAATGTGACTGTTCATGGCTTTTCTTATATATTTCCATGTGGATCTGTTTTCTCAAAGCTGCATCTCACAGATCTGTTTAGATGGCATGAAATAGGATGTTTAAGAGGAAATATAGGAGATCAGTGCACGTATACAGGTCAGGTATGTCTATGAACTTGAGAAAGTTAAAGGGTGATAACTTTAGATTCTAATTTATGGTTTCAGCAATTTACAAGTGTCTTCTGTGAAGATCAAACTCTGAAACCGCTTTTCTCTCAGAAGAAAGGCTTGTGTCATTGTTAAAAAAGAAAGCTGCCTTTGTGCTTTCTGACCATTCTCTTTCATTTTGTAACCTTTCAAAAAGCCCTTTTAGCTGTATGGAATATAGCAGAGTAAAAACACCTCAGGGGATCTTTGTTCTGAATTGCTTCTTTCATTATTTGTTTTTCTAAGTTATTCTTAGTGAAAGTAGGAACCATCTTGTTCTTACAAAAAATTTTTCTTCTCTCCTGTGTTTCCTCCTATTTTTCCATGTTCTGTAAGCTGACTGAGAGATGTAATGATTAAAAATTCTCATCATATCCATCTGCCTATGTGCCCTGTACTTTGTCATTTGGCAGTTGGGTATCAAAGCATCATCATCAATGTTCTTTGAAAACTAAGCAGGCTGGACATGCAATTTCGATGAAAAACAATTACACTGTGTTAGCTTGCTTTTGGCAAGAGTATTAGGGCTCATCTTGGAGACAGGAAACAAAAGCAGCACTTCATCTTCATAAATTTTAAATGAGGGAAAGTGTATGTGTTTGTGAGAGAGTTGTCTGACAGGAACTATTCCCTGCGATCTTTCTCTAACTAGTTCTTTCCTCTCTAGAATGTGTCCTAGTCTGTGCTACTGTCATTGGCTAGAATGATATGTATTTCCCTATAACACAGGTAGTGCTAATGATTGTCTCAGTACAGTTTCTTTCAGATCATCTTTTTGATATACATTAAAAACAAAGGCTGTGCCTTGGTGACAAGCTTCACAACCAAAAAGAAAGAGGATTAAAAGAGTTAATAGATGTTGTATAGACTCCTTTTCAGACAGACAAAAATTTTTTTGTTGTGTTATCTGTGCGGATCCTACCGTGGTATGTTTTTAAACACGTCTAAGTGATCATTCTTAGATCTTTATAAGCAGCATTCATGATAGTCTGTCTGATGAGAATACTAAACTAAATGCCATCTTTTTTTCCAAAAGTCTATGCAAAAAACATCATATATTATTGTTTTCTAAAGTCCTTCAAGCTAAGAACAAGTGTGTGATGGAATGTACTGACTCTGAAGAAATTGCCTTTTAGGGAGTATGTAAGAGCAAATTCAATGGTAAGCATGCATTTTAGTGTTGTTTTTTTTTTTTGTTTGTTTGTTTGTTTTTCCTGAATGAGGGCCATAATCTGTCCTGCAGCACTTGTAGTGAAGTTCTGAACAATGTCAAAAAGAAACTAACAATTTAAGTGTCTGTCCTCCTTAAGAAAGGTCTTTACTCTGAACTTTAAAGCTAACCATAAACATAAAGAAATTCTCACTGCATGATATTAACCATGTGACTGAAGCATAGCCTGAGCTGCAGCTTGCCAGCATTGTGCTGCTTGTACTTAAGTCTGTCAAATGTTTAATGAGGACAATATGTTTGCCTTAAAACTAAACTTAAAACATCCTTCTACTTTCTTCTTTAATTTTTTTTCTTCAGTAAATGAAATACTTTAATCTGATGTCAGAATTATAAGCAATTTTTTTGTTTAGTGGATTTAGAGGAATCTGAGTGTAGAAAAATCTTTAAAATAATGTTATTCTGAATTCTAGCTGTAGAGTGTGAGATATAACCTAGTCAGTTTTTATTCTGCACTCCATCAGTGGTTAAAAAGACTTTTCAAATTTGGTCCTGATATCTTGTCCATGCAAAATTTTACATCTTGATCAAGATGTTCCTGGAACTAGGTTATATTTTAATGGGTAAAACAGAGATTTGCAGCTGTCGAGGCAGCTCTGGATTCCTACTCCTGATACTTGTTCACAGAAGAAAAAGAATTAAGCTGGTGTGGGAAGGCAGAGTTTGAGTTTAGTTTTCTTTTTTTTTTTTTTTTTCAATTCTGCCTATTTGAAAGAACATTGCAGTATCAGATTGGGAAAGGAGTATGAAGATTATATTTTTAGATTGAGATCTCAGTTCTATCACTAAGCTTTTAGGGGCCAGTGTAGATGAGTAGTAAAGCTGCATTGTATTTTAATATAAAGGTTTGCATTATTTCCACAATGGGCTACCCCTTGAGGAAGGCAGCAACCTTGAGTCAGAGGTGTACTTCCACGGTGTTCAGATTAATTAAGTAACTGTGACTGGGAATAAATTCATTATAATGATTTTCTCTCTGCTATGTTCTTAGCGGGAGATAGTCTTAAAAATCAGCAACATGCTGACCAAGGATATGAAATTTTATCTCCTCTGCCTAGAAGAAGGGAAAGGGTTATCTAACTCACCACCTATAGTAGGCTATTGACATTGTCTGGGATGAATTCTCACTTCAGTCTGTTGATCCTGTCTTGGTTTGCTTAACGGTATCAAGATAGCTCCAACATATCTTACATACATTTCAACTTCCAGAAAATTGACTATGGTGTCTTCTGAAGAAAAGGTATACTGAAGCTATTCTGTTTTGTATAAAATTCTTAAACAGTCATTGAAAAGCCTGTGATGCTTTGTTGAGTGGTGGGAACTTTCATTTGGATGATCAAGTTTTTGCGTTCTCTTTAGTGAGTAACCACATGATTAATGTGAAGCAGGCAAGAATCAGCTAGACCCATTTACAGAGTGCCAGGTAGAGTGCTCTGGGACGTAGCTGGTGTCCTTAGGGAGGATCCAGCTTTTCTTTTGCTGTAGAAGAATTAGTCACTGTGTTATTTGTTTTAGTCCATGGTTTTCAGTAACTTGGGAACCAAGGCTTCTCTCTTTTTTCCCTTTGTTATAGCTGCTCACAGAAGAACAATATGCAAGTCAAGTGAAAAATGTCACGCCCAGGGGAAAAAAAAAAATCATTTGTGTTGCGTTTTGAAAAGATGCCAAACTACCATGAAAATGGGCTAAAAGTAGGAAAATCAATTATTTGTTGACCTATTCATGGTCACCAAGAGAGAAACTGCGTGTACTACTTGATCTGAAGAATGGCACATGAGAAATTAGGAGGAACCAGCACCTGAGAGGTAAATGGAAAAGCATGCTCAAACCCACTTCCACTGCAGTCCACGTGGAATCCTGCACCTGAAATTTGTTGCCGCGCTGACTACAGTCATGGTATGGTATAACAGCATGGTCCAAACTGGGTATTGCTGTGCACTGACTGCTGTGTAAGGACTTTTGTGATGTATGTGGAGATCAGATACACTGAGCAGTGGCAGCTGTATGGTTTTGCGTGTGCCTGGAGGGTCTGTCAAGTGTGGGGTGTTTTTCAATACACCTTTAGAGGTTACCAGTAAATGCACCTAACTAAAAACCAAGTGAGTAAGAGCGGATCCCAGCTGACGTGGTAGCATGGTCTCTGCGAGCAGGAGCAATCCTGGCGCTGTTCTGTCAGAGGCCTGTGCAGCTCTTGGACTATGGCTCTGTCAGCCTGCCAGGGACATACGCATTTTATCACTTGGTGCTAAAGTGGGGACTGCTGCCTGGCAAAGCTTCACCTGTCTGTTTCCAAAGCTATGCTAGGAGAGGTTTGGCTCTTGAGCTGTCTAAATATTGCTACCAGCAAGCTTCAGTCCTCGTTATTGGTGGCCACATGTGCTTGGCAAGGTTGGTGGGCCTATGCAATCCAACCCCGTTTGCCTGAGAAATCCCCGTATGGGGAGAGATGCAGTCCTTCTGGCTCTTGTCCCTTTCCAACAAACCGGCTGGTATTCCTCTGGCAGCAGACTCCTCTATTAGATGACATAGAGATGAGAGAAACAGTGTGGATGCAGGTCAAGTGAAATGGTTAAATAATTCAAAGAAATCCCTGTTGAGATACTTATGGCCACTATTGTCCACCTTTCTCTTTCAATGCTGATGTGGGGAGTGTGTTCAGAGCTGCATAGCAAATGTTTTCATTCTGTAATTCTGAAAGCTGATATTTTTTAAACTGTTTTAATACATGTCTGGACATTTAACTAAGCTGAAAAATAAAAAAACAGGAGGAAAACAATAAAATTACATGAAGCAAATGATTAGTAGAGCTGTAGAGCTTTCAAATGGTTTTGAATGTTTTTACCTAAAGGGCAGTAGTCCAATAGCAAAAGTGGATGATTTTGGGCTCATATGTAAAGCTCAGTTCAGTTTTAAATACCAAGTTGCTGATCTTAAAATTGTCAGCAGGACCTAGCTGTCACGAAAGTGTTGAATGAGAGCTCTTCCTTGCTTTAAAATGATGTAAAATATAGTCCTAGTATTACAGAATATGTTGTTTTAAATATTCCTTTATTTTGAAGTAAGAATCAGGGAATTTTAATAAGCAGAAGATCAAGAAAATTATATACGTTGGGCCTTAGGCTTTAATTAAACACAATGTTATAAGCTGTTCAAAAGAACGGGTACTGAAAAGTGCTTACGGGGGGAGTGCCAAATAGGTTCACACTAGGCAGCAGAGACTAAAAAATAGACTGAAGTCACTTAACCACAGGTACATAGAGCAAAGTGTATTCTTCTATATCTCCTTGAGTCTTTCCCAAGGAAAGATGCTGATACTTTTAATGATTCTTTTGGGGAGTGTACAGCTGACTTGCATTAGATTCAAGTATGTCTAGGAAATTGTTTATCTTTAGGATTGCACACTCATGAGAGTTTTTTGCTTGCGTATAGACTTGGCATTATTGAAGTTTTAAGTGAAGCTGCAAAAAAGAAAAGGGGGATGATATTTCAATTAGGTTGTCCAGTAGCTGTGCCCTGAGGAAAACAAATCAATGACAGGCAGCTTTTTTTCTTCATAGTCCAAATAAAACATTCATTATGGTAATTTAATAGCTCTGGAAAGTCTCTATATAATTAGGCAGGTAACTCAACTGTTTTTATTCTGGTGTAGGATTGATTCAAGAGTTTGTGGATTGGAAAAGAGAATGAGATGAGTCCTTCACAAAGCAGCATCTTGTATCTCAAATTCATGGAACCTTTGGTTGCTTTTAACACTTTCATGCTTAAAGAATGTGACTGAGCTGTCTAATATGCTAGCACTTCAGTTTCTTTTCTCCAATTCCTGTCAACATTACAGAGCAAGCTGCTCCTAAATATTCTGCCTTCCATCTCTATTAATGTTTTTTTTTTTTTTTTTCTTCTGGTTTAGCCTAGCACAGGGCAGGCTAAACAGATATTGCTAAGGAAAAGCTATGAAAATAGGCTGCAAGGGAATGAAGGCAGCTGGCTTTAGAAAAAGGCTTCAAGATATTAAGGATGAGCTCTCTGGTTGCAATATGCTTTTTTTGACTGATGTTTCTCTGATGGGTTTGAAGAAAACTCAAATGGGAACTGCCAAAATTCCCCCAGCAAATTGTCTTTTAGGAAACTCGTTTTGTCAAGCTTTGCTCATGACAAGTGGAGAGAGTAAACTTTATGAATAAACAAATACCGTGTGTCCCATGCAGATAGAAGTGTACCTATTTTTATTTCAAATGTATTCTGCAGCTTTATGTAGCCTTACCATAAGTAGGTGTTGAAATAACTAGACAGCAGTTCCTATTTCACAGTTAAGGAATTTTTTTCCTTCTCAACTTCTGGAAGGATAATTTCACTGCTTTCCTCCAGTACGACTGAAATGTCAAAACAACATTTACAAGAAAATGTTAATGGTCTTTCTTGCCTTATCCCTTTGTCTCACAACTTCATCCCTGTCCCAAGTTATGCTGTCCATACTCCAGAAACAAAAGCCTCCCAGTCTTTGAACTTATGCTTAGTCTCAAAAGACCCTTCCAAGGCAAAACCCCCCTACATTTAAAGTGTATGGCATTATATAGTTTATATATTAAACAGTTATGTTTATATAATAATTTCAAAAACTATTACACAGTTTTTCAAACTTGGGAATCATTATGTCAGTTTGAAGGAGTTAAAATTGCACTCCCTCCCCAGTTATTTAGTCTTAGATGGTTTTAATGATCATCTGGTGTTCTTTCTCTTTTGATATTTGAGCCTTTTGGAGTCATGTCTTATTTTTTCTTTTTTCCCCCCTTTTCTACACATTTTCACATATTATTTTTTCACTCCACCACGAGGGCTGGATATGTATTCTTCAAAAATTTAAAAATAAAATTGAAAGCTGAGGTTCTTGACTAATACATTAATTCAGTGATTAGGACTTTAATATAAGGGTTAGTTAACATTAGACTTGCAGAATTAGTATACTGTGTTTATGGGGCCAAATATATACCAGCATCTGAAGCTAGGACAGAGTAAAATAGTCATGTGCTAAGAATTACTAAGTAAGTGGCCTGAAAAATTCCCTAAATTGGAATCTGAATTAGTCCCAGTCCAGGAGAAGCAAAGCCTCTGAAGGAAACATGATTAAGCAGACAAATGAGGCCAACAATAGTGCTGCTTCTGCTACCATATAGCTGTATCTGAGACAACTGACTTGCTTGCTGATTGGCGCATGGGTTGACACATGCCTGAGGAGTACAGGATGCAGCATCTGCCTGAACCTTGGTGCCTACCCTCAAAGTTCAGGCAGCAATAGTGCTTGTTTTAATGAAATTGTCCTTGTTCTTGTGTGACAGCACTTCTCCTAGCAAGTGGATTGCAAAAGCTGGTTCTAGTGACACTTTGAGACTGGTGGAGGTGGTAGCTTTGGCATCCTGAGCTATCAGGATTTGGTGAGAAGAAAGATGGTAGCATAAGGCTGCCCTCTCCCATGCTCTCCTTTGCCTTTTTTGGATCTCTCAGTCTCAGCTTGGTCAGACCTAAATGTGTAGCCTATGGTTTTGAACACCTCAGAACCTGACATGCAAGTCTATTTTTGAATTTAGCAAATGAGCTCTTACCATCTTAATGGGTGAAACCAAACCCTCAAATTTATATGCTTCTGTTCTTCAGGCTATCTGAATTTAAATTTAATATATTGAGTTCATTTCTAATAGAAGCTGTAGGGGATGTGATCAAAAGTCTTTTTAACTTCAGCTTCTGTCCACTGTCATTGATCTGCAAATTTTTCTTTCAGAGTATGTTTAAAACCCTTTTCACATTGTCTGTTCCCTGCCTGCCCATTGTGAAAACCTATTTGATTACAGAACATCAAACAATTCATCAAGGCTTCTGATCTTTTGGAATAGGTGCTGGTTGACGTTTCAGCAATACATCCCTAGATGGGAGATTGAATGGTAAGAACTCTGTTTGCAGGGGGAGATGTGTCCATTTGACAAATGGATCACTTTTACTGTAACTAATAACAAAGCAGTGGTGTACTTGCGATTTCAAGAGAATAAAAAGGCTTCTAAATGGCTTTTCCTCCCCCCCCTGCCCCACCCCCAATACAGGAGAGCCCAAACTAGATCCTATGCTACAGTATTAAACAAGCAGATTTGACCCTGCTTGGTGTTTGTGTGGGGGTGAGTTCAGAAATCAAAATGAAATCACACTGAATTGAATTTTTTGGAACAAAGATTTGGGTTGTTTAGCAGTATGATGAACAGTTCTTGTCACCTAGTTAAAAGAAGGGAGTTTCTTAAGTTGTATGCCTGTCTCACACAGTGTTATACAGCACAGATCCCCTTTCCAGATGTACACCTCTGCTGAAGCTAGCAGTGTTCGAGCTATCACCAGAATTAGAAGCAATGTTGATATACCTCTGTGATCAGCTTAACATAGTGCGTAGTGATAGCTATATTGCTTTTGCACCTGAGCTAACATATACTTGCCAAATCATACTGCGGTATTGACCAGTACAAGTGCTGCTAACTGGGATTTGTCTGTCCTGCAGGACATTGTGTGGGATAGATTTTAGACTACTAGAGGACTTGCATTGGCAACCCAGTCCTTAAGAGGTAAAATCAGCACCATTTGATAGATAAAGAAGACAAAAGCAGAATGTGAAAAACCCGCTGACAATAAAGATATCTAGAAATAAAGAACACGTATTTAAATGCCTTGGAACTAAGCACTGAAATTATCTCCTTAAGACTATGTTGAATTCTTCATCACACAATTCAGAGACTGTCACCTTTAAACAAAGATGATCCAAAACGCTTGAAGATGGTAATGCAGGATGAAATTCAATGGCTTGGGTTTTTTTGAGATTATAATAGTTAATAATCTCAATTATTGACTATAAAGAAGACTTGAATTTTTTTCCTAATTTTTTTCCAATCTGTTAATTGGAAAGCTTTCAGGAAAGGATCTGCTTGCTGCATTTTTACAGTGCTGGTACAATAAAGATCTCACTGGGTCTGTTAGGTGTTAGCATTATGCATGTATACATGAAAGCGTCAGTTGAACTGTTTTTTAAAAATGTCACTCTTCTTTAGGAATGAGATCGATATAGATGTGGGCTGTAGTTAAAGCCTCAGATGCAGTGTTCTGTCACTGTTTTCATGTCTGGCGTCTTTACCACAGCAGACTAACAACTGCAGGTTTCGTCTATGGGTCAAGAATAGTTGCTGAGTCCTTACCAGTGCTTTGCAGCATCTACTTTTAGTAATGGAAAGACACATGATGATGGAATTTAATGTCTTTCAGGGCAAAAAGCTTTAATGAAATAGTGCTGAGCTTCTTCCCCCGTTTTAACTGACTTGCTGCATGAGCTTTTCTTCTGTATCTCTAATGAACCTTGTCATGTGTTCTTTGACTGCAAACATTTTCATTGACACTAGTATCAGAGGCCCTACTTTTGGTTGTAGCAGTTTGGTACAAATATACTGTTAAGTTAAAAATAATAGAAAATTTCTATACATGTGGGTGGCAACTATTCAAGGTTTTTTAAAAGCTGTGATGTTCTCTCCTGATGTGACTTCCTTACAGCCATGGGAAGATGATATTCCTGTCCAGACATTGCAAAGCTTTCTAAAGCTGTATTCTAAATAGATGGTATATAGAGACTATAAAAGAAGCATATGGTAGGTGTTTTTCTCTGATTTTTCTTTGGGATACATTACAATTTTTGAGTAATATAAAATACATCCTGACAAAAAAGCTGCTTTTGCACCCCTCTGTGTATTTGTCTCTTCTGGGTGTCTGTTTTACCATGATGTGACTGTCTTGCAGATTGATTTGAATCCAAATCATCTTTACTTTTATGTTGCTTTTGCTTTTATTCTGTATGCACATATATGAATATGCCTTTTCACTTCCTACCCTGTAAATAATCTCTTGGTCTTTCAAATGCACACAGATAAATAAGGAACGGAAACTAATTAAAATTTCCCCATTATACTGTACACATTAATGTCTCTGCTGGTTGAAGATGAATCTTGGAGAAATAATATTCATTGTTCACTCATATTTCTCCCATGTAAAATCCTGCTTATTGAAGAAGGATGTATTTAACTCACCAAGCTTTTGCACTGCACCAAAAGCAACAGCTTGCTTCTCTTATTGTGGGTGAAACACAGGGTAAATTGTTGTGTTTAGGGTCTGCAAAAGTCAACTAGTCTGTGGGCTCAGAGGCTCCCTATATTTGACTGTTCCTCTGATTTAATGCTGGCAGAGGCTTCTCTGAATGTGTAATGCAGAATTTAGTCTGCACCTAGTCACCAGTTTGCAGAGTGCCCTTTTATGTTATATAGCTGTCAAGTCTTCTGTGCTAGATTGATTTCTCCCTACGTCAAAAGACCAACACTGAGACCAAGTGCCAGTCAGTTTTCTTAATTAGGATCCCTTTTAAATGCTTGCTTGCACTCCTGGCAGTGTGAGTTGAAGCTGGCTCTTGCACCCAGTGAGATGGATCTGTCATTTTTAAAAGGCTCATTTTTGCTTTATTGTGTATTTGAGCATTTGTTCCTTAATGGTCATCTATTTTTTTAAAGCCATGTCAAAATGCTTAAACTGAGTATCAGCAGCCTGTAAAATCATGAGAGGAATTAAGAAACAGAGAGCTTGTTGCAGGGTCATTTACATGGCTGTCTTGCTGCTTTTCCAACATTATCCTATCTGACAGTGGCAGAAGAGTGCATAGCACCTTCTATTATGTTTCATGGATCTGTGAATTGTGGAAAGTAAAATTGGGGTTAAGAATTAAATGGCAACGTTGACATAATAGACGTGTCTTCATTCATTCCAGGAGGGCCCCTGCTAGCACAAGGAGCATTGGCTGGTACAGAGACCTGCTAGTCCCCCTGTACAGCGTCTTTATGTTACGTCAAAAGAATAAAAAGTATCAGCTAACTAAGACTTTTGTTTAGTGTTGCTCTACACCTTGCTATTTGATGTCATCAGTCTTCCTCCCATTCAAAATTTATTTTCAGAAGATTTTGGTGACCCTGAACATGAGATGAAATGTCTCTTCCCCTGGGATCTGTACGTAACATGTGTTGACTCTTAAAGAGAATCTTTGCTCAGAGAATTCCCTGAGAGTCTTACCTTCGCTGTCTTTTAAAAAATTAAAAGCTTCCTTTTTTCTTTTCCACAAGCACACTGTTTTGAATTTTTTCCCTTGTCAACCCACTTCCCTTCTTGGTTTTAAACAGGGAGAGCAAAGCTGAGAAGACAAAGGCTTAAGTGCTGTGCCTGGCACGTGCCCATGTCAGTCCCACTGTAACACTGCTTCCAAACATCACAAACAAAAAAGTTTACTCTTCCCCAAATCAGCTGTTTGATTAAGTTCACAAATTATTCATTCAGAGCACATACCTGCCTGAACAAACTGAGTAGTTGTATGTACAAATGAATCGAGAATTATACCCATGGTGATTTGTTTTCCTATTTAGCTTCTGCTCAGCAAAGAGCAGAAATGTCTCCATCTGAAGTTAATTTACTGACATTAGTGACCATAAGCTTCTGGTAGTGACTCTGCTTCCAGCAAAACCAGCAGTGCCTGGGCATACACAAAACCTACTGTAAATAGAGGATCAAAATGTGGCCAGATCAGCAAAGTTCTTCAGCTGCAGTAAAAAGTGCAAACATGAATCTTCTCTCTTTTTCCTGTGCCCAGAGTTGGGGGAAAAAGCATCCTAATATTGCCATAGTTGTCAAAGGCAAAGCAGCAGCAGACAGATGCTTTCCCTCCAGGTTTGGCAATATCCAAAATCACTCTTGGGCTCACAAGCAAGCTGCTGTGTTACCTTTATGTGGCCCATATTTCATCCCATAGAATGGAGACAAGAAAGCTTTTGAGGAATTTCCCTTTCTAAATACTTTCCCCCAAGTTGTGCTGCCTAGGCTGCCTGTAATATTCTGTGGTCCAGGCAAATTTGGTCTTCTGCAGAGATGTGCTGCTTCTCAGCATTAGCTCTGTGGCTTCCTTCTCTAATTTATTCGAGTTACTATTGTAATGTGTTCTTATAATTCTAAAAGCAATAAGACACTGATGCAACAAGAACACTTCATGTTCTTATGGAGTTATTACCCATGGCTTGACTTAAATTCCTCAAGGTTTTGACATAAGATATCAAGCTTCTAAGAACTGCTTGTGATATCCTTACATCACGAGTGCACATGGCAGGCTCTCCACTTGCTTTTAAGTATATACATTTCCGTGTGCTTTTAAGTATATACAATGAATAAAGATACCTTTTGAAAGTACACCAGGGCAGCTTTTCTTTTTTTCTTTTTTTTTTTTTTAATTACTTTGACATTTGAGAAGTTAAAATATGCATCTTATGCACCAAGTTTTGAAAATTGGTTTTGACTTCTTGACTGACAGATAAAAACCTGTAACTTTGTTCAGTGAGAAGCTGAACAAGAGAGGTTTGCAGATACAGCCAGGGAATATTAAGGTCTGGTGGTATAAATAGTTTCTTTGTACCAGACCATAAAAGAAGGTCTCCACTTCTACCATTAGAAGGTTCTGCAACTTCAACTGATTCATTTCTCCAAGCCTGACTCTTGTTTGTTATCTAGAATTTAATAAAAGATTGTACTTTCTTTATTAACATCTGTGTATTACACAGCTATGATCAGCTGATCTGAGGGTGGAAGTAACCTAAGGATCTCCCTGCTAAGCTTACCCTGACCACAACTCCTCTTGTCTCCCTGCACTGCATTCACCCCTGCTTTTTTCAGTGCATAGGGTATTGCTTACAGCTGGTCTCTGCTGGTATCCTAGCTGGTTGTCTGTCCAGAAGCAAAACATATAATGATAGGAAAGGCATGTCTTTCCTCAGAAGACCTCTGATTTTCATTTGCAGAAGCTAATTATTTCTGAATTCTGGCTTTCCATCAAAATTAGCTGAAATCTGTCCACTGTTACTGGGACACTGGCAGACATGAGCCTAGTCTCCTTACCAGATCAAAGAAAAAGTCCAATGCTTTCTTTTCTTTTCTTTTCTTTTCTTTTCTTTTCTTTTCTTTTCTTTTCTTTTCTTTTCTTTTCTTTTCTTTTCTTTTCTTTTCTTTTCTTTTCTTTTCTTTTCTTTTCTTTTCTTTTCTTTTCTTTTCTTTTCTTTTCTTTTCTTTTCTTTTCTTCTCTTTTCTTCTCTTTTCTTCTCTTTTCTTCTCTTTTCTTCTCTTTTCTTCTCTTCTCTTTTCTTCTCTTTTCTTCTCTTTTCTTCTCTTTTCTTTTCTTTTCTTCTCTTTTCCCTTTCCTTTCCTTTCCTTTCCTTTCCTTTCCTTTCCTTTCCTTTCCTTTCCTTTCCTTTCCTTTCCTTTCCTTTCCTTTCCTTTCCTTTCCTTTCCTTTCCTTTCCTTTCCTTTCCTTTCCTTTCCTTTCCTTCCCTTCCCTTCCCTTCCCTTCCCTTCCCTTCCCTTCCCTTCCCTTCCCTTCCCTTCCCTTCCCTTCCCTTCCCTTCCCTTCCCTTCCCTTCCCTTCCCTTTCCTTTCCTTTCCTTTCCTTTCCTTTCCTTTCCTTTCCTTTCCTTTCCTTTCCTTTCCTTTCCTTTCCTTTCCTTTCCTTTCCTTTCCTTTCCTTTCCTTTCCTTTCCTTTCCTTTCCTTTCCTTTCCTTTCCTTTCCTTTCCTTTTTTTTATAAGTGTATGAGTGTTCACATTTTTCTCACTGATTTTTAAAATGAGCTTCGTACTGTATGTATACACTCTGCATATTTATCACTTTTGTGTACTTCGTTTCATGTATGTAACAAGTGTAGTTGCAGCCTTGACAAGTTGGTCATATGGATTATTGACACTCAATTCTAGTGACTTACTTAGAGGGGAAAAAATGCATGTCACTTTTTTGTTTTTATGTACAGTGGCCTAATAATGTCAAGTTATGAACTTTATCAACACAGATTCTTTTCGGGCAAAAAAGTGCAAGTGATTACTTGCTTGTCTGGCCTCTAGCAATTGTTCTAGTGCAATAACAATAATTATTTCTTTTTTAACTGCATCTCTGATTCTTTAGATTGTGGTTTGTCTTTTCCATTGCTAGAACAGTAGTGCAAGTTATGGTTGTTCATTTTAAACCTGTGCAACTTCTTCCAATGCTCTGATGAGGTTTACTTGTCTGCATGATGCAACAAATGCAGCTGGAGCTTCTCATAGTGTGAACGTGCATTTTCGGTTGCAGAACACAGTTTCTTTGTAGTGGATGATAGGAACTATATATATGCAAGAATATCTCTTTTAAAAGGGGCACTGCCCATTTTCGTGTAATCCCTTATCTTGCCTACTGAGTACTCAGAGGTGGTCAGTCATGGGCAAGTAAAGTAGCCAACTTGAATAGTTTTCTTTTTGTAAAGTGTTGTCTAATATGCTCATAGTGTAATGAAAACACTACATCACGAGATGGCAATGTTGCATGAGACTAACCACTGTGATTCCTCTGAGGGTGTAGCAAGACCTGTGGAAGGAAGTGGTACAATTTGGTAGGGAGAATGAGTAGCCATATTGGCAAAACTCTTTTATCTCCTTTTTTAAGTACCTACAATGGAGGTCAGAAAGGATAATTTTCTTCTTTGTCAAGTGCAAAGAAAGTCTAGAAGGAAGTTCATATGAAATTCAGCTCAAGTAAAAAGATTAAGGACACCTTTCTTAAAGAAATGTGTTCACACTTCTTTGTCCTTTTTGCAATTGCTCTTTATAATAATTAACACCCAGAGACATTTCCAAGGTTACACTAACTGTATGCAAGAATTCTGCCGATCGCAGTTCCCAGAAAGCAACTGTGAGAAGGTGATTTCTATATGAATGATTACCAAGGCTCTGCAATTACAGATTTTCCTAATTTTAATGTGTCAGCAACTATATCTGCTGTGGAATTGCATAGTTTTAAAAAGCTTTGTTTCTTTCCCTTGAAATAGCTTTCTAATGTACTTCTGCTTACACAGAATTTTCCCCCAAAGATTTACTTGAATAGAAATAATAGTGTCAGGACACATTCTGCATAGAATGCTCCTTTGAGTTCACTGCTATTCTAATCTACTTGTTTTATGTATTATACATAACAAACACACTTGACTCCAAAGGACTACTCATGTATTCCACTTAATGTATACATAATATGGAATCTTCTGTTAAGATTATGATCAAATAGCTTACTTTTAAAATTTTAATAATTAAAATATAATTTGAAACTCTGAGTGGAAATATAATTTATTGCAATAGGAGAGCACATATTCTAGCCAAACCATTGTAAAAGTCTCAATGGAAAAGCAAATGTAAAATTCAAGCTTTTCATGGTGAGAAACAAAACTTAATAGAGGCACACTTAGTTGAACAGTGCCTGCAAACGCACAAAATGTTCCTTTGTCTTTCCAGTAACCTTAGTCCATGTCCATCCTGTAGATGTAGCTGAAATAGTCATAATATCAGTCAATTGTTTCATGTCTTTTTAGCTATTTCTGGTGACAGTTGAAGAAAGCCTGTAAGAATATGCTTAAATTCATCATTGTGTAGATCACCTGTTAATAAACTGAATAGAGTGTGTTACTTTCTTGAAATAAGTAGTAAGTGGGTTTGGCCCAGTCAGTTCCTTCTTGCCTGAGGTGTTGACAGTAGGTGACTTGTTGCCTTTGGGTACCTCTTTAATCTAGCAGGTAATTCTGCCTGCTGTTTTCCTGTATTGACTCCAGAGGAAGGCTAGGATGATTTAGTGACCTCGTTAAGCACTTAGTCAGAGAGGATGAATCTGGGCCTAAAGCCACAAGTAGAAATTATTTTCTTTTTAAGTATCATTGCTCTTCACTATCTTCCTCCTTCTCCCTCTGTTGGAAGGCAGGAAGACAGAAAAGGCTGGTTAACAGCTATATTTCCAGTGGTCCCTCACTGAGAGCTTGGGGTGCCACCAGTGATGGATTTCTCTGTACCTTTGGACTTCATAGTTCAGGGTGAAACTGTAAGACAAGGTTAAGAAGCAGATTGTCCAGAGGCACTGCAGTAGCGGTACATTCAATTCTTAGTGGTTCTCTTGCTTTGCGCTTCTCAAGTATGGCTTTTCAGATGGACTCTGATGGGACTGTCCTGGTTTTGCATCCTCTGCCAGATGCCAGTCAGCTTAGCCATGTCACTGCTGGTTTCTGCTTGCCTGGAAGCACAGCAACCTTTCCAGGGAATCCTTCTATCATAGAGGGAATCCTTCTATTATAGAGGGAACCTGTTCACTGCCATATCTGGCTGTGCCTCTTCAGGGTTGATAATTGATTGACAGCACCTGCCATCATTCAGCCTAGAGAAGGAAGACTGAGGTACTGGGAAACCTGATGTCAGATAAGACACTTGAGAGAATGCAGCTTACAACTATGCCCAGAACAAGGGCTTAAGCATATATAGACAGCTGCAATCACAAATCACCAGAAGAATTGTGACTTGGTTGTTACTGCCCTTCTGTTACACTCTTGGCGACAAGTTCTTTAGAAAGCAAAATGTCATTGCAACAGTAATTTGTCATCTTACTGTAAAATGTTTTGTTTATATGTTGGAGCCTGATAGGCAATGTATGTGTGCAAACTACATGGCAAGATATTTCATTACGATTGTGTTGCTTATTCAGGCCAAGTCACTTATCCAGACCACTGTACAATAAGATGTCAAACTATTGTTGCAGTGACATCACTTTCCCTTCTAATTTCACACTGGTAATTTTGACAGATCAAGAAGGGCAATGTGTGAAGATTGCATCTATTAAAGCAGATTTGGGCTGACAAGGTAAATTATAGCATTATTGTCTAATGGGTGGAAATAAAACTCTGCACTTTCAGGCTCCCACAAGATTGCTTCCTCTTTAAGATACAGATATCAGACTTCAAGTGGATTTTGCAAAATCTCCTGTAGATATCTGAATTAAAATCTATTTAAAACTCTTAACCAGCAATCCATAGTAGGATGACTATCACAATGCACTCTTTTTTTTCTTTTCTTGTTTTTTTAAAAGGAAGATGCAAGCCTTGGTATTTCTGTTTTTTGTTTTTTTTTTTTTCCCTGGAAGAAAAATACAAAGTGAGATAGTAAGAGCAAAAGAAGTATTTTTTCCTGTGATATAGAATTGAAACTGCAAGTGGGGGAAAAATTCCACTCCCTAATCCCTTAGGCTCTGTCACAATATGTACTTTTTTCTATTGCTGAAGTACTACCTACTGACATTTTTATCAAGATGTACCTGGCTCAGTTTGAACTACACAGAGGTCAATCAACCTATTGTTTTTGGGGAAAAAAAAAAAAAAAGGTAAGCAAGTTTTGAAGTGTCTTTGGCTATAATTATTAAAAAGGTTCTCATAAAAATAGATCCCACAGAATAGCTTCTCTGGAAAACCAAACATCTTGGACATAAACTGATTTAAAAATGCCATGAATTTTTTTATAAAGAGAGTTAATAATTTCACAAGGAAGCATTTTAAGCTCTGAACAGTGACATGAACTAATTTCTTTTATTGGCACAAAGCTGATGGAAGAGGTATGATTAACATTTGTTGTGTGATGTTAATGAAATCCATTCTCAATTGGGAAGCCCTCTCTATCGCACAAAAAAGAGCTGATGCAGTGATCTACAATATATAGGAAATTTAACTTTCCTTTTCAGAGCAAATTGCTTTGCATTGATAGTACTGGAAAACTCTCCTGTGTGGCACTCCTGTGGTATGAACCCATGGCATTCGTAGTCATTCTCAGCCTGGGTGACCAGAGTGTGCCTGCATGGCTAAGTTCACTTGGTTCTCACCTGCCTATAGGACTTGTTACTAACAGGCAATAAACATGATGATGACAGTCTGCACAGAAAGCATGGAAATCTTACAGACCTACTGCACAGCAGTAGTTCCTGAATGTCCTGGATAGGAGTTCAGTGAGCGTTTGGCCTCAAGTTATACTTCCTCCTATGGCTCAGAGGTGTAACTCTACTCAAGCTGCATCTACAGTGGAGGAGAGCACCTAAGGAAAATCCTACCATTTTTTGTTTCATTGTTTTTTACAATTTTGATACTGAGTGCAAGCCAGGAGTTTGTTCCAGGTCACAGGAAGGTGGGTGGGCATTCTCCAATTTAGGCTGCGACACAAAGCTTACAAGCCAGACTACCTGTTAGATACCTCTGCATTTAATTCTGTGGGTTGCAGTGACTCGTATGTAATTAAGAAGCTGGGAGACTGAAGGGCAATTTAGGTTTAAGAGAAGTAGAACAAAATTCAGTTCTTGATGGGAACGGGCAACAAAAGAGGTAGGCCTGATTTGTTTCTCCATCTACATGAGTAGACATGTCATGCAAATTACAGGCTGTGGTGGAGTGTCAGCTAATTCTAAAACGTTGTTAGAATAAAGAAGTTTTTTTACTTGAGGCATCTTATGAAATATGCTGCAGCTACTGATTTAATTCCTTTTATTTTGAGATAAAAAGTTTAAGAAGTAAATTTTTTTTTTTTTTTGAGAAGGCATGTTTACAGCCCATTTGAAAATTTTGAGTTACATTTCTAGAATGTTGCAACTCTCCCATTCAAGGAACATGGGAGTTCCTTAGGGTGTAGGCACTGTGTCTTGCTCCATTTCAGTGGCTGAAAGACTCCAACCCCTACCCTTGTCTTCCCCCAAAATTCACTAGGGTACACACCGCTGTCCATTACATCTGTTAATTAATCTGATAATTATTGCACATGGAGTTTAACACCGATGCAGTGAGCTTATGTTGTGAAGCCTGATGTTATGTATTTGTTGAAAATAGGTAAGATCAATGTTGTTCCATATGTTGATTGTGTAAAGTCCAGGCAAACCTCACAAGTCAGCACAGGGAGTTAGACCTGATATTAATTGCCACAAAATCCATTACAGGAGATGCCTCCTACCCCTGTTTACACTCTGTTGGCTCCAGCATGGATTTTTTTCATGCAGGCTGGCCATTGTTACTCCTGTAAGTTGGACACCATCCTGATTCTTTCAATAGAGAAACCAGTTAGCAATGCAACTAGTAATACATAAGAATAGAATAAGGTACTCTGTTTTTAAAAAGCAAAATAGGTTTCTTCTTTCTTTTCTGTCACAGGCCTTCTAGGGGTAATATCTTGGGCTGGGGAGAAGGAATAAAGCACAAAGAGCAATACATAAAACAGCTCATCAGACTTCTGAAAACACTCTCTTAAAACTCAATCATCTAGTTTTGATGGTACACATATGAGCTGGATTTTGTCACACAGCTATTCCTGTGCTCTTTTGGACAAAGACTTCTTTTCCTATCTGTAACATCTGTTATTGCTTGCTCTTGAGAATGAACTGGCTTTAAAATTTTTATGAGAAAAAGCAAACCTTTTGGTTTTAGAATTTGTCAGCTACTGAGCCTGTATTGTCCAGGTGCTGTTTGGCCTAACACAACCTGTAAATCAGGTTAAAGGAGGAATTCAGAAAAACAGGCTGCATTCAGGGGTCATAGGCACCAATCTAGAAATTTAGTTTTCTTCAGACTAGATAAGCTAGAAAGGGATACACTAAGAGATGACTTATATTATGCTCAGTTGTTACAGGAAGCATTGATATGTTTGGGTTTTTGTTAAATGTGTAGGTATGGAGATGATAGTAAACAATTCTTGTATACTTCCCTAGAACTGTCAGAGGAGTCAAGATTTCATAATCCGAACTAGTGTATAGAAACTTTACACTAGCCAGTGTTCTCTGAAGTAGTTTGCTTCTTGTTCTTATTATTCATTGTCATCCTTGTCATCTTCATCAAATACTTTGATCACCTCAGTAATGCAGGCATTGACACCTTTCCTGTGCTTTAGGGACTCTGCAAGGCCTTGAGATATTGGTTGATTTGATGTGTGTCTTCTGTGTGATTTATTGTAAGCATATGCAGTACTTGATGTTTTTATCTGTGTTTCCTGCAGTCTCAACTGCTTTTCATGTGGGTGTCTTGGTTTCTTCATCTGCTACTGGTTCATGGTGTGCCTATCATCTCCCCCTCCTGTCACTGGCATCTGGGTAGCTGTCAGGTATAAGAAGTGCTATCAGCTGTGCTGATGCATAGTTGCCAGTCTTCGATGCAGTGGGATTTCATTGGTGCCTACATATCAAAAGAATAGTACTTAGGTACTCATCTGCTCACTATTTCACTTCTTCAGGTTCTGTCTAAAAATGATGAAGGTACAATAAATAATTTGCCTGGGATCCAGTATTAAGAGCAGCAGCTGGGCCCCTAGTGAAAAAATGGATGAAAAAAGCTGAAGAGGATCGATCACTCAGAAAAGAGTCGTGCAGATTGCTATGTCAGGGTCCTAGCTAGTCTAGTACTCTGTATTCAACAATCTCAGTAACCAGCTGCTTCAAAGAAGGGTTAACAAGTCTTGAAATGGGTAACTATGGGATAATCCAATCAAAGAGGAAGATTACTTTCAGATTTTCCTGATTTTAGCAAAAAAGAAATAAGCTTCTGGAGCACCTTCTCATAACTGAGTAGAGAAATAAGGTTCAATGTTCACTTATGTTCACTTGGAAGGTAAATATAGGTATTCCTTTCAGTTCTCCTGGCTTTGTTTAAAAAATGAAACAAACCCCCCCACACCCATCAAACCCCATGTAATTTGAACTCAGATGTTTGAATAGCATTGACTACACTGGCCTTTTTTGAAGATAAGTATAAAATGTTTTGCAGTGGTTTCATGGCATACTGGACAAGAATGAATTTACCTAAAAAGAGGGAGGAAGCACCTCTGCACTTTGACTTACTACCTTACTGAAGATCAAGAAACAGGATGTGAGAAGAAACCATGGATGATCATAAACAGTCTTCTAGACAAGACGACAAACTGAGTTTATTCATGAGAGCTAATAAAAATAACGTCTTGCATGTCAGTACATAAATGAAACAATGTGGACTATAAACAGGAGAAGTTGTAAATCTTAATACACAATCAGGAACAGCACTTAAGTAGTATAACAGGTTTTGTGGAATTATTACTGGAATGCTAATATACAAGTGTATAGCTTGTTCAGGAAAAAAAAAAGCGTGATCCTGAACACAAAGAACACAATATGCTTGCCCTGTGGTTTTCAGTACATATGCAGTTAGGCTTGTTCAAAATCTATGATAAAAGGTGTGGACTTATATGGTAGAAGTCTAGGTGAATTTGTCTGTTTACATGAAAATATTTAATCAGATAACAAACCCAAAGCAAAATGTAGACACCTCCTAGTGAAAAACTCACTGTTCAATGGAAGATCTTAACAAATTCAAGTAAAGACCCAGGTTGTCCAACAAAATACAGAAATTGACAGGTGAAAGCTTTCTGTTGCGAAAGAAGTTGGAGGCAGCAAGCAGAGAGAGAGGGGGCAATCAACTCTAGAACTGCCTGAGGTTGTGAACTGAAAGGGAGTGAAACTGAAGTAGGATTTTATTATCCTTCAGAAGAAGGGAGAAAGCAGAATAAAGATTTTGAACTTCCAGAAAACACATTTCAATGAACTGTCAGAATCATTATTTAAGGTCACATGGGAGGAAAGCCTACAGAGAGATGCCACAGGAGAGATAGATAGAATAAATAAGGCCAAGTCATGGCAGCTTTACTGACTTCAAGAGAGGACTGAACACAAAATCTAAACTTGGTTATCTAATTAGTAGTCTGATGGAAGAGAAGTATAATGTGAATATGTAGTAACAAAGTCAGAAAGTCAAGGCACAGAATGAGGTTAAGTAGCAGGAAATACTAAGGGTAAAAATAAAGCATTTTTAAATAAGTTAATTGTAATTTCCACAAGTCTATTATTAGTAAAAGGATGTCGCAGGCAAAAGGAAACCCTTTCCCTTCCCAAACTGAAAAACATCAAATGCTATACAGGCCTTGCTGCATTTAGTCTTTACAAAAAGCTCAGTCAGGAGCAGATGGTTAACACAGTTAATACCAATGACAAAAGGTTCAATCATCTGAACTGCAGAAAGAACAGATTAGAGAGCACTTAGATAAATTAGTTGTTTTCAAATTATCTGGTCTGATAAACTTCATAATAGTATGCTTAGTGACCTAGCTGAAGCAATTCCAGAATGGTTGGAAGTTGCCTTTGAGAAATGATGGAGGACAGCTGTGGAGCAGGAGTGCTAGAAATGGCAACCATAGTGCCTAGTACTAAATTTTACATAGAAACAGGTAGAGAAGAGATCCAAGAAGTATGGACCAACAAGTTACTTCAGTTCCCAGAATTCTAAGCATTTGAAAAATAACAAGGAAAAGAGTATTAACTAACCTGGATTTATTGAGAACAAAATATGTGGAAACAAATTATAGCAAGGTGACAAGCAGTTTGGATAGCAGAGATAAGTAAATACCACCAGCTTTTGACACTGGTTAATACTGTAGTCTAAAAACCACCATCTTGACTGAAAATTTTGTAGTAGTATGCAGCAGCATTTAGAGAATCTGTTACCACAGATTCACTGTTGGAGCAGGGATATGTATTGATCATGGTCCCATAAGGGATCTAAGGCTGTTCAGATTTTAATGAAAATGAAAAACTCTTCTTATTTACATTTGGAGGTGACTACCTGTGGGAGAAAAGGATGATAAAGGTGGTCTGGGGAAAAAATAAGATGAAACTCAAGAGAGGACAAGCTAACACATTGACATAGGAACTCCACAAGTACAGGGTGGGTGCCCTTATAGAAGTGTTGGTTATTAACTCATACCAAGAGAAACATGAGTGGGTCATGGTATTGCTTCTTGAGGAGCACATCTGAGCCCTTACCAGAGAAACATCTGGTTTTAGGTGCTTAATGGGAGGCATAGATAAATTTGGATCAGAAAAGAACAGTACTCTGGCAAATATGACCTGTGAGAAAAAATTGAAAAGCCTGTAAATGTTTATAAAAGAAAAGGTTGGAAAAGCACAGAGAATAAATTATTTATATAATTAGAAGGGTGCTTGCTAAAAGAAATAGAATGACTTATTCTCCCTTCTGTGGAGAGGAGAGTGCTGATGCGCTCAGATTGCAAGAAGGAAGAAAGGTCAAGGTAGAAATCAACAAAAAGCCTTTCCAATGGTAAGGACACTGGAATACATTACTTGGGTGATGTTATGGATTTTCCATTGCTGGCAGTCTTTCAGATAATTTTTAGAGACACATTTGTCAAGTATATTTGATCCTTGTTTGGCAAAGAAGCACGAACTAAAGCTTCTTCACTCTGTTTTCTTCACTTTCTGCAAAACAGTTTCTCTGCATACCTACCATGCAGTGCAAGTGGACTGCCAATTTGAACCCAGGTCTCTGGGTAGAATAATGAACATTTTTAGAGCATTTAATTGCTTTTTCTTGAAATTTTATCCCAAAGAGTCAGAATTCTGTGTAACTAGAACTATCCTATTTAAGTTTCTCTTTAATTTAAAAATGTTTCACAAATGCCTAAAGAAAATTTTAAAATCCCCAAAGCAAGAAAGCAAACTAGATAGAAGTACAGCAAGAGAAACTAAAATTGGATAGAAAAATCAAGAAAGAGTTGATGATAGCACCGCAGGCCTCAATTTTAGGGCCAGTGCTCTTTACCTTTTTTATAAATTATCTGGATGCAGGAATCGAAAGTATATTAAGTAAGTTTGCCAGTGATGCTAAATTAGGAGGAGCTGCGGACTCCCTCAAGGGTAGAGAGGCCTCAGAGAGAAAGGTTCTTCACTGAGAGGGTGGCTGGTCACTGGAACAGGTTCCCCAGGGAAGTGGTCACAGCACCGAGCCTGTCCGAGTTCAAGGACCTTCTGGATGACACTTTTAGTCATATGGTTTATTTTTAGGTAGTCCTGCAAGGAGCAGGGAGTTGGACAAAATGACCCTTACAGGTCTTTTCCAACTTGAGATATTCTATGCTTCTATAGTCCAGTATAAAAAACAGCCTGACAGTGTACAGTGCAGTATGTTGTATGACCCCATCTGAGAGTGCGGAATGAGAAGCATGAACATTTATTATCAATAGCGATAGTGCTATCTTTATGGACCTATGTAATTGAGACTATATTATGCCAGGTGTTGCACAATAAAATGTCATGAAAATGGCAAAGGTATGTATGTCTTTTGATGCTCACAAAGGACTCCCTGTCTGAAACGTATGATGGTAGATAGTCTGCTCTTTTCCTACAGCTGAATTCACTGACTTAGTTAAACTTCTTTGTTTAATATGAAAGACATGTAAGGCTTGCCTAGAAAAGGTCAAAATACAACTTAAAAAAAGTATATATATATATATATATATTTATTTATTTAACAGGAAGGTTAGTAGCAATTTCTGTTAAAGTATATTGATTTTTGTTATACTTGAATAAAAAAAAGTATACCCAGTGATGCTAACCTTTCATTCATGTTAATTGCAAAGACTATTTGTAAAGTCATGCTTTGTATGATCTGCAGACTAACATTGGTTTAGATTCTGGAAATAGGAGATGAGTCCTGGAGCTTAAAGTAAGTCCCACTGAATATAATAAATTTTCATGCTGGCAGAGTATCAGCTATTCTGGTGTGTTTATCTTGTCTTTAGTTTATTTTATTACATTTTATAACTTTGAGTTTTTAACCTGTAGATACTAATTTTAATTATCTGTAATTATCTAAATGTACTTTCCTGGCATGAATTTGGAAAGTCATTGGAATGTTATATGTATCTGGAGTAAAGAGAAAATCAGAGTAGCAACAGGGTAAAACTGTATAAATCCAATCAATTTCTCATCTCAGACATAAATAGGAACTTTGCATATCATTTTGACAATATTGAGACCCTGGAATTTTGAGAAAAAAAATGGGCTTTTCTCCACTAATTATTAGCATGGAAATAAACCACTTCTACTGTAGGTCCTCCCTCCTTGTAGTAGGCAGGGTCTGTAAAAGACCTGCAGATGACAGGTTGAGAATTGTCTAGATATAGGCTCAAGACATCTTTTTCAGGTAGAAAACAGGTTGCAAAGGCTGGAAAGGCTTTCTTGGTGGTGCTACTTTTACTATGGTATTCCACCTCCATATGTTACGCTGCTCAGCTGGTGTTTAATACCTTTCTGCAACCCCAACATAAGCTGGTTGACTCACAAAGTAAGAAAAGACATGAAGAGCTACATTACAGAAATGCCATCTTTTTTGACAAGTGTTATATTAAAATGCTTTAATTGAAGTTTTAATAATTTTATTCAAGATTAGGTTACAGGAGAAACAAATATTACTAACGGATTTATCTTAAGCTCCTATATTTAGCAGAAATCACTTGCATCATCAGAAATCTTACTGTACAGAAACAAGTTTTGGTTCCATGTCCCCACATTAATCATCTAACATAAAAAGGCTATTGAAATGAAGTAGCTGTGAGAACTTCAGTGTTTTCTGAGTTCAGGAGACTTTCTAGTAAAGTAGGAATCCTGTGTCCTGAGAAACATATTGTGGAAACAATAAGAACCAAATTTAGATGTCCTTTGACAAAATGGAAGAGTGAGAGCATTGAAAATGCATGCTTTCCTATTACCTGTTATCAACTCAATTAAAAAGTGTGCTTTCAACAACTTTCACAGATATTAATTAAATATTTTCATGCCAGATTTGTAGCACAGTTGTGACTTGAAATACCTGGAAAGCCCTGTAATGTCCAGAGGATAACTTTTGAAAGGGAGAGGTGTGTTAACACTTCCAGAAACAGTTCAGTCCATTACCTGGATATGGTTCTCCTCCTTGGATCTAGATGAATGGGCTATGGAAGGCCATCTGAGATGGTATGGCAGCCATGGAGAAAGCTCTCACTGT
This sequence comes from Buteo buteo, assembly GCF_964188355.1. Lineage (NCBI taxonomy): Eukaryota > Metazoa > Chordata > Aves > Accipitriformes > Accipitridae > Buteo > Buteo buteo. The sequence goes on from NC_134204.1 coordinate 65,752,790, forward strand.
CTGGGATGGAAATTCTATCAGTTGCATCAGCATTAGGCTCTGTGGGTACCCAGCCTTAGGATCTTCCAGTGCTTGGCAGATGTGGAAATTCAATTTCTGTTGAATAGGACCATTAATGAGTAACAGAAGAACTATGTGCTTCAGTTCATATTAACAGCAGAACTCCAACAGGGTGCCTAGAGATGCAGAAGTCATGGTAAATTAAAGCACATCTAATTCAAAGTAACATTTATTGCAACCTGATTGTAGCATTGGTAGTAAATCCTGCATGATTTCTTCTCTGAACCCTGGGAAGTTTAAATTCTGGCAGGCAATGGATTTCTGGGACTCTGTCCATTTCCTGTCAAAAATGCAAACCATTTCTCTGATTATGATGTGAGAGACAGATTAATTGAAATTGCTCAGCAGGAGAAGATCTCTTGAATATTCATAACCTGCAAGGTACTGTGTAAGACAGATATTCAAATACAGTGAACAAATTTAAAACAATATAGTATGCTTACCAATAAAGATGATCTTACCTTTTTGAATCAAAAGAAAATCCAGACTTGTGCTTGATTATGGACAAAAAGATTTTTAAAAAGTATGAAACCATAAAATTACACACTAACAAAACAGTCATTAATGTAATACAGAGCTCAGGGCATCAGTGACAAATATGGAAAGCAGTTATCAGTGGATGAAAGCTCTACAGAACATTCTTCAAATCTGTACATGTCAATTTTTAATGTTTGTAAATGTAGATCAGACTTATTCTTGCTTTATCTTGTTGTGAAATCACAGTCAGGCCTTATAATTGGGAAAAGCCACAATGGTGTTTGCTTTCTGTTTTGCTACCGAAAGGTGCGCTAAAGCTGAAGGACTCTCAGTTCTAGCAAAATAGCACTCTATAACTATAAAGTTACCCAACTCATCTCTTTCACTCAAGAGTTTTCAACTGATCAGTTAGCAGTTTGGTGTAGAGCCTTCTGTAATCTCTTCAGAAGTTACTCAGTATACCAAGAAGCTCTTGCATCTGAACATAACAGAATTCTGACCATTGAAATGAATTGAGAGACTTGCCTCTACTGGAAACCATGCTTTTAGCATGGAATTAGAAGTTGAATTTAGTTTTGAATGCTGTGCCTTGGATACAAAATAGAATAGGGGAACATGCTGATTGAGTTGCTTTTACTACAGAACTGCTGATTCCTCTTGAAAATAAAAAGAGATGCTTTTAGGAGAACTCTGCTAATTTTCCATAAGAATTTTAGAGTGTTTCAGTCTTATGTAATAAATTTATAAAAATTAATTTTTTGGAAAAGGAATGTCCTAAGTTATGTTGCAATAAAACCAGTAAGCATTATTCATCAGATTCTGCTATTTCTAATGCTACTTTTCTTCATTAACATTAATGAAGAGAGAGAAACTACCCATTGTTTTCATTGGAAAAAGCAGTGAAATTTGGGTATATAAAATAATTGTGACTTCTTGCCCAACAGGGAAAAATTTGGGGGTTTTCACTTTTATAATTTCAAACCAAAATGCAGTAAAGATTAGACTTTTCTCTTTAAAATGGCCATTTTGCTTTCATTCAATTTCCATGTCCTTATTCTTCCTTCAATTCTTTGACAAACCCTAAAGAAAGGTCCAAAATTGGTGGCTTATGAGCTTTGTTTGGATTTCTGCTTTTTCAGTCAATTCACACCATTGGCTCAGGTGCCTTTGATATCTCTTTCAGACCTTTTTGGAGGTGATATTATCATTCTCTTTCCCCATTTCATTCATTAGTGTTTAACAACTACCTCCATGGCAGTCCTATTAGCACAATGCTGCAGGGAAACACTTTCTCTCATGTGGTGCATGGATCCCTTTTACCTAAAGGGTCCGCTGGCATATAGAAATTTCTGAAACAACCTAATATTTTGCAAACAGTACAGTAATAATTGTGTTTGAACCATTTGCTTTATGGGCTGATGGATTTTAGACTACTATAAAAGCAGTTAATCCAGGATTTCCACTGATGGGAATTCTGGGAAAGGGGTCCTGAGGGAGAAATGTACTTTATTAGTAATGTGTTTGATCTTTCCACCTTTGTATCTGAAATAGGAAAGGAGATTTAAAAAAAAAAAAAAAAAAAAAGGCTTTCCTGGCTATATCTCTTTCCTTTTATAGCAAATCTCACAACAGTAGTGCTAGAAGTTTATCAGACAGGATAATGAAAAAACTAACTGCTTTGTATTGAGATCTTTTCTACACTTTTGCCAGATGATGGCTGTGCAGAGCATCTGTGTCTTATGACCATAAGACCATAAGCCATGCTGACCATCAGGGTGGCTCACAGGCAAAATTATCTTCTGAACACTGCAGTGATTTGACAATGCTATCCCAAATTAAAAAGATGAAAACTGGTGAGAACACAACTTTCAATGTTTCCAAGGTACACAGGCTTCCGGAGGTGCAGATATATGTGTGCTGAAGTTTTTAAAAATGCTAGCTTTCATGCTTGCATAATTTTGAAAGTCAGTGACATGCAAGGACCTTTTGAGAAATCTTTTCAAATGTGACTAGATGCTTTATCAGCAAGTGCTTGCAATCTCATGGTCCTAAGAGGCATACCTCCAGATCAAGCAAGAAACCTTTGAGACTACCAGGAATCGAAGACTTTAGCATATAGCTGAGGCATTAGCTGCAAGCCCACACTTCCTCCTCTTTAATAATCACAGCTTGAATCCAGTTTTAATGAAGGTGCAGGATTTCAGTTATTTTATCTTAGCTGGTTTGCTAATTCCCAGTTGACAACACATTTTATAATACTGCAGTAATAACTTCAGCACAAATAGGAGCCATAATCACACCAAGACATCCTATCAGACTTTACAGAAACCACACATGAGTTAAATAAGACTGTGTGCAAGGCCAAACTAACAAGTAGAAGCCAGACAAAACATTTGAGCTTTCAGATTTGATTAAAGGGCAAGGGATTGGCAGCATCCTTGATCTCTCAGCAGAGAATTACGTTGTGGAGAGGTGAAGCAACACCATAATATAATGTAACTTAATGTGAGAGAGCTGATATTTCATTACCAGCCAATGGTTTGGAAGAATGTTTTCAACACATTGCTTTTGAATAGGTTATCTATTAAATCCATATAACTAATGGTGCTTAACTAGGGCTGAAGGATGGCTACAGCACCTGTCATTGACAGATTCCAAAATGTCTGGCTTGGAGAAAGAAAGAAAAATGAGATGTCTTGATTTTTATTGGGAATTTGACCAAAATGGGCTAAGAAAGTTATTTTGACTGTAGACTTCAACATATTAAATTCTTTAATACTGGGGCTTGTTTTGGAAAGCAGGAAAACAGATATTTCCTGATTTTTCGAGAGTTTGAACACTTTATTGCTAGTTAATAAATTAGGAGTAGGAGGAAATTCTCCTTTTAAGAGTGCAGGTTCTTTTAGTTATTTTTGTTCTTGTAGATTAAGTCTTTGCTCTTTAAGGGAGTATGTTCTTCAGGATTTTGATAAATTGCTGTATTCAACCCATCAGATATCAAGAGAAAACAAGAGCTACGGGGTTTGTTCAGGTAGGGCTCCAAAACACGGTGGTTTTGAATCCACTTCTTAATATACAACCTTTTAACAGGAGACCTCTGAGGTAGTTTATGTATTTCTTATAATGTTCTGAAGTTTTGCTTGCTTTTCAGTTAACCTAGGAGGTCCTCCCTCCCTCCCTCCCTTCCTCCCTCTGCCTTTCCTTTCCTCCTTCCCATTCTCCCTTTCTCTCTTTCTTTCCTTCCTGACAGACTGTGACACTGTACCAGTCTTCTCAACCTGTGCACCATTTCTTTCATAAAATACATTTTAAGCATTTTAAAGGAACTTTTTAAAATGTATGTTTCTGCACTTGGAACCCTCTTGGGAACTGCTAGGAAATCATGGTTGAATTACTGTCGTACCTGCAGTAACGAACTCCACCCATTACATTAGGATGCTGGAAGTAATTATATGGGCAGAGATTGCTAATCTGAGATGGAACAGTATAAAGTACAGAAACTAAATAACAGCCAATTCAACAAAAAAGGTTGAGTTGAAAGTGGTGAAGTTGTGAGCAGTATCTATTAACTTCAAAAAGCCCCAGAAGAAAGGCAGCCTCTCATGTAAAGGATTTCATACCTAGAGAAGTCTGAACTATGACATGCTTAGCTCCTCAGCTGGGGGCAGTCATATGATTTAAGACTTTGGCTGTATTGCCTTAAATTTTTTTATAATGTCTCCTGCCTAAGTTACTGTAGCTGTTGGGTAAATAGAATTGTATCATACCCTAAAAACAGCCTCAACACCTTGAGGTATACAGTCGATGTCTGACTGGTTTATTCTATAAAATCATGTGAACGGTTGTTCTAGACTGAGACCAAAACCTGCCAGGCCAAGAGTTGAGAGCAGAAGCCTCAAGGTGCCTGTGGGACATAGAGGACACCACAGGGCAGCAGGACAGTGAGGATACCTCCTCCAAAACAAGGTCTCAGTTTCCAGTAACCTGTAGCTCAGGGTTTTCTGTCTTTTTATTCAATAGCCTGGTGGACTTTTCCTCTCCTGTCAAGTTGCCCAGTTGTTTCATGAATACCTGTAAGCACCTAATACCCACAGTACTCTGTAGCAAGGATTTCCAAAGCTTGACTGGACCTTGTGTGAAGAACAGCCTTTAGGGGAGGGTGGGGGGTGGAGAGGGGCATGGGGCGCAGGAAACACCTTGGTTGTTTCATTTGCTTTGTCATCTCTTGCAATGTAAAACGTTAAGGAAAGTCTGTTCACTTTCATTTCTCCAAGCAGCTTGTAATTTTATAGGTCCCTCCTAGCAAACCCTTCCCCACTTAGTTGTCTTTTCTCCAGATGGAAGAGACCTCATCTATTTAGTAACTCCTTGGGCAGATATCTTGGTCTACCTTTGATCATCTATGTTGCTCTTTCTAGCTTAGTCCTTTCTGACATAAGTCCAGAATTACGTGCAGCATCAAAACATTGCTGCCCCATGGATTTTCACTGAAGCATTGTGCTCTTCTCTGGTTTTGTTCACTACCCGTTTTTTTTTGTTTGTTTTTTTGTTTGTTTGTTTTAGTCATCTCTAACATCCATATGTTACCGAGTACTGATGTTTCAGGGAACAGCCTATGACTCTCTCAAGAACTGGGTAGCAATGGCTAGCTCAGGACTTACCACAATTTTATGAAGTTAAGGCTTCTACTGTCCCCGCCCTATGAATTACTGACCTGAGGTAACTGTAATACATCACAGCTATCACTACTCTCTTTCCCCAAGCTGAGTATTCAATTGTTTTACGTTATCTGCCTTTATGCTAAATTATGTAAATTATCTAAAAAATAATGAAGCATCAGACCCTATACCTGTTTCTAACAGATATTACAATTTACTTAGGTATTTTATCATGGTCTATCAATGCAAGATTTAGTATTATAAGTAGAATATGAGCCTGCTGCCTCACAGCATGAAGAGAAATTGCTATCCTTTGGACAGCCTCATGGCTTTTTGTACAAGTTCAATTTTCAAGTCTGAAACACCCACAGAATAAAAATACATCCGACCCTAAAAACAAAAGCAACAAAACCCTTGTCAGTTATGTACATAGCAATCTGTTTCCTGGGTGTGAAGGGTTATTAATGAAAAAATAAAAAAAAATAATAATTTTCTCCACTTTAAAAAAATGCTATTTGAGGTAATCAAAGACTTTATTTTTGGTGTGAATGTCTGCACAAACAAAAACCTAGAACAAGTAGTATGATATAGTAATTATCAAAAGAAAGAAAAATTTAGAATATGTGAGATTATATATCATTGTTTTAAATGAATATTATTTTATAAGTGCTTTATTGGCTAAAAAGTGATTCTCTGCTTTGGAGACAAAATAAGATTCTTAATATTAATTACCCTTCCATTTGTACATGCTACCAGCATTCACTGATATAGTAAAACTTGTCTTCCATTTGAAAGGACTGTTTTGATTTATTTATCTCTGGGGGACCATTCAGAAATCATTGATGGTTCATGAGGCACCTTAGCTTGTTTCCAATATTGGAAATACATCATACAATTTAATTTGGTATGAAAATCGTTTAGTCTGTGAATTTTTACATAGATTTTTTATCTCTTAAACAGTGTTGCTGTGAAGTTCAGTATGAACAACTAATTGCCCCATTGTTATTTTACTCCAGTTTTAATGGACTATTCACAGATTATGGGGTATTTGTACCCCATTAATATATCCATTAACAAGGAAAATGGATATGAAGTGAAAGAAATGAGAAGGAAAAAGTGCAGTATGAAGTTGAAATGAAAAATACAGTAAAATGGCGAATGTATTTTAATTACTGCAACTCTCTTACTTTCTAGTTTCCTGTCTTACACAAAACTGCCCTCTGCAGAAACTTACAAAAAAACTATTGCTAAAAGTGCCAGCTATTGTATCCACTAATTTTAGTATCCCACAGCTACTGTGTTGATCTGCATTCTCTTTGATGTCCCTGATAAGATTTTTTTCAAGGAGAGAAGGTATATGCATCGTGATATTGGTAATCCAATTTTTCTCTACCTTTTTTTTTTAAGGTAAGCAATTACATTGTCTACCTTCATGACTGTTTTAAGTTTGTGTGTTCTTGTAGGGTACATTTCTAGAGTAGTCAGAAGTGTGGCTGCATGTCTTGTAGACACCACGCTAATTTAAAATTAGCCACCTTTGGCGAGGTTAGCTGTAATGTCATGTGGCAAAGTACAAACTTGCTTACTGTGTAGCAAGGCATGTCTGCAGCTCACTTTTTGGCCAGCTGTTAATACTGTCCTGACACAACTGCTCAATTACCCCAGTTTAAAGTGAACAATGATATGCTAGCCTGAGTTATCACATTCTAACTTTGGTATGGCCACCCTAAAATGTAAAAGTACAGTCAATTTTTCTGGGAGAACCCAGAGTGTTTTTCTTGAATGCTTCCTGGGTGAACCTATGCAGGCTACCTCCTAACAGATAAGATACCACTATGCTTGATGATGATAATAGATAACTCCAATTAGTGTTAAAGTCATTAGTGGTTGTGTGTTGAATAGTGACTCATGTAGAACATCTTTACTGCATTATGAAAAGCTTTCAGTACAATTGTTTGGTCTTTTAGTGATTTGAAAAAAAACCAACAAGCTTGTAGTATTCATGGTTTGGCTCTAGCATACCTCAGAGGTAACTTGTCAAACAAAAGTCAACAGATGGTTTACAAAGAGCTACAATAAGAAACAGATTTCATTCTTGTTCTGTGCTCACTTCTTGGCCACTCTCTTTACTATAATCTGATATCACTGATTCAACCCTTACGTAAACCCACAGACAGCTGGTAGGATTCTTCTAGTAACCCCAAAAGAATATCATTAACATGGTCAAGTATTTGTGAGCTGTTAAAGACAAAATGATCATTTACAATACTTATAGCCAAAATGGTGTCCTCTTATTTCATTTCTGAAAGCAAATTTGGTATATCTGAGTTTGAATGGCTAGCTTTAGAAGGTTTTCATATAAACATGGTTTCAAGAAACTATGTTGTTTTGACAATACAAAAATAGTTCAGCCCTCTGGCTTTCCATCCTCTGGGTCCCTTGCCACTCCTTAAAAAAAGGAATGGAAAGGTTCTAAACTGGAAAATGCATTTTTAGAAACAAGTTCAGTTTATGAAAGTCTGAACATTTTTTTTTCTGTGTTCTCTTATTCCTGTTCTTTCTGTGTAAGGAAAATGCCAAAATTTTGATGAAACAGAATTTTCATCTTCGTAATTCTTTTAGGAGTTAGTAGTAGCCTTTCTCTTCTGGTTATCAGGGTGTTTTTTTGTTACTGTCACTTTTAGTTGCATCAGTCAAAATGCTTATAAACTCAATGTCACTGCTTTGGTACAGCAGGCTTAATTCAGGACTTTCAAACCATTCAGTTGATGAAGAAGCAGGAAACACTTTAGCTATTTTCTGAGTCAGAAACATCTTTCTTGGGTCTCTTTCCTGTCACTAGTTATGCACAATGATTCCCCCCTGCTTTCTCTCACTCAGCAAAACACTAGGTAGACCTTTACCTTTAAGTGATTTTAGAATGGAATACAGTTGTCCTTTCCCCAAAATGAGTCTTGAATTGGATGTGAGGCACCTGTAGGAAGGTGTTTCAAGAAGGTGTTAAGGCCGTACACGGGACGATTCTGTGAACAGCAAACATATTTTAAGTAATATGTTCTTGCAATTGTTTTAAAAATGCCTATTTGAAGAAAAAAGTATTTAAAATTAGTTTTACTAAGTAATTGTTTACCTCTCACAGTTCTATGAAAACTTGGTTTCCATAGAATGAGAAACCATGATAGACCCCTACCTATTGTTTTGCAATAACTAAAGGTGTCCACTTTTAATTAGAGCTTTTTATTTACTGTTTTTTAAAGAAACACTTTATTCCTAAAGATATATTTTTTTTTCAGCCAAAAGTGTTCAATAGAGTTGAAAGTGACTTCACAGGGTGACTGTGGTGTAGCTAACTAGCCCATAGGCCAGAGCACCCAGCCGAATTGGGGGGAAATTGAGGTCATTCCCTTAATCTTCATGGCAAGACTTAAACTACTACCTTGCTGTATTTTACTTTCACTCTCTTTGTAGGCAAATCCAAAATAAAATATGCTGCCTGAGCTGCAACCGCTTAACATCAGTTACTGTTTGATTATTTTTTAAGTCATAGGACTTCTAACAAATCCAGAGCATAATACCAACCTTGAGGTCAGGCAAATAAGTATGGAAGACATTCCCTATGGACGTGTCCCTGAAGAGTGAGGAATATGTAAGCAGACCTTTTCATGCTCCCTTCTCTTGCATACTTCCTGCTGTACAAGTACTTCTGTGCCATCCATGCAGGAAAGCTGCTGTTCTTATGGGGAGCCTGTCCTTCTGTGGCAGGGAAGTGAGCTAGGTTTGCTTTCGATCTTTGTTTTTCACTTCAGAGGGAGCAGCAGAGGCAGATATGGAGCTGCAAAGTGTTTCTCTAAGTTGGTGTCTATTTTAATTGCCTTGTTGCATTTCAACCTGTGGTTGCTTTCCCTATGTGTATACTTTCCATTTACGTTAGTAGAATTCTGTATTCATTCCACCCTCCTCTTTTACTCTCATTGCAGAAGTTTTATGTGTCTTTCTCCCAGCAAAAAGTGGCTGTTCAGCAGCCTTTGAGCCTGTCATCTTAGATTTAAAAGGAAAAATTTATTGGCTTGTTTTCTCTTTACTCTTTGGCATTGTCCATGTGCAGCTGGCTTCTGCAGATGTTTTCTGAACAGAGCTGGTGACTTTTAAAACCTTGCAAATGTCAGCAGTGTTACAAGTTTCTGCTTTGCTCAGAGCTGCAGCACACAAAATACATCTGTCCTTAGTGAGATCTGGCTGCATTCCTTACCTTCTTAAATATAACCTTCAACTCATTGCACAGATATATTTGCTTATAACAGTAGAGTAAGTAAACATGTGTATCTGTTATTGATGTTAGAATGGTCTTTCTAATGCAAAAACCACAGTTCAAAATAAGCTGCATGTTCCATTCACAGGCTAAACACATTTTTCTAATTACCTTTGTATACTTTTATACTGCATGGATTTGCAGCTGAACTTCTCGTTAACTCTATTTTTCCCCCCCTCTGTATCCTTTCATGTTATTCCCTGTTGTTTATTTCCTTCCTCAGCTTTCTCCATTTAATTCCTTTCAGTTGAAGAACACTGCTGCACACGAAAGTCTTTCAAGTCTCCTTTCTTGTTCTGACTCTGAGGGTTCCCACCTTCTGTAAAGCATACTTGCCACACCACCTCTGCAAAATACTTTACCGTTTGAGCTTGTGAAGGAAGGCATGCTAGAGAAAGACATCTGTTACACCCACTAATTTGTTAGTGGCTGATTAGGGTATAGGCAATAGATGTATGGGAGCTGCTATCTATGCAGGCAACCTTGTACATATTTCTGACTGTTGTGAAGCAAATAGCAGCAAGCAGAGTTTGGTCCTTGACTGAAGGACTTTACTGTCTGCAATATGCATCTTAAGTGGGCTTTTGAAGCCCCAAATCCTGAATGGTGTATAATCCCCAAAAGCTAGAGCATTTGTGGTTTTTTTTTAAATAATGAGACTGTTGCTAGTGATGACATGTCATACCTCCTAACATGAGAATGGAAGTGTTATAGCATTGGTGGCTAATTAAAAAAGAAAGCATTGAGGGGAGGCCACCTAAGGCCCATTGCTTCCCTTACCTTTGGGAGACTGGTATTTGACCTGAGTGTTATAGAAAAAAATGGCATTTCAAATGCTGGCTTGGAAGTATCCCAGGAAAGAGACAAGAAACCACTGGTGAAAGTGAACAGAGCCCTGTGTCTTCAGTCTTTGACTCCAAATGTAGAGAAGCCAATGCTTTCTTCAGACAGATTGCTCTTACAAATTAAAGAGGGAGAAGATGACATTTGGTTTGTTACTGAATCTGTTTATGTTTCATCTTCTGGTTTTATAATACATTAGATAACTGCTGCATGTACCTTTTAACAAAATTCTTACGAATAAATCTACAGTGATGTTTTTCTTGGTTAAATATTTTCTCGTGTAAAAATATAGAGTTTTCATAGAGGGGAGTATAGAAGGGATAACATCAAAACCAGCAAGAAAAAGGAAGACACAGGTCTGCTTTACATTACTTCATTTTGGGAAACTGGTCCTAAGTGAGCTGCTGCAAGGGTATTGTATCTTAATAGTACCGATTGTATTAAGGAGATTGCAAAGTTCCCAGTGTGTGGATAACTGCTAGAATAGCTATGTTAGTTTTTCTTGAGCTGTTCCATATGAGGTCTACCTGATGTAGATTTTGTTGTTTGTAAAAAGGGTATTTCAAATTGCTTTCCCTTCTGCTAGAAACATAGATTTTAAGAGGGTGCTTACAACTAGTCTAGCATTTGATATGACAGATATTTATATTTAATGCAGAGCAAAACACAAAATACACTTAACCTTTATTCACTTGCATTGTAAATGTATTCCACTTTCTTTCAACTGAAGTGAATTATATTAATAACTTGTTATTGTTAAAATGTCAAGAGTATTTTCTTTCTCTTTGAATTATCATTTCTTTGCTCAGAGTATTGGGTTTTGCTTATCGCTCTTGACATGGAGAGGAAGAAATGTAATCTTAAGTGAAATGTTCAGACTTCTCCTGAATAGGTAGATTATTTCTTTTAGATTAGCTCAAGTAATAGTTACAGAGTTGACATACGGAATGTGGAAGGAGACAGGAACCAGACAATGCATTGAAACTGAAACGTTCTCTCTTTTAAACATACAGTCTCCCTGGGACTAATAGAGTGATGTGCACAACATGTCAGGCATTGCTGTATGTGGCACTTCCTTTTATCTTCACCAAGCTGGTTTCAAGCATGTAACTTTTATTTTATTGTGACATTATCACAATAATTTACATTCACCTTGCAGCACTGAAATATGCTTGTTTGGGAATGAAATCAGAGATGTTCAGGAAAAAAAAAAGTACAATAAGGAGTTTTGAATTTCATTCCATCTCTTCAGCTAATGAAATATATTCCCTGTAAACCACCTGGTTAATCAGATAGACCTTAAATAGTTCTCCCCTCTCACCACTTCAGAAACAGGTCATTCTGCCTCTTAAGGGATATGTACATTGTGGGAAATAGTTAATTCACTGTCAGTCAGGAAAATAAAGGCTAAGGATGGTGAGGGTTTTATAGTTAAGAACTTTCCGACATGGCTTACAAAGCAAACAGAAATGTGAAGTTAAACATGTTCGTATCATGTTTATTGTTCATAACCAGAAATATATGAGATGGTCCTTCTAATGATTTTACTCCAGCAAGCCAAAACAAATTCAAATTAATGTCTTCATCAGAAAGTCTGTTTGTTTCAAAGATGGATGAAATGTTTCACTTCAAATCAGAACCCTTCCCTCCAGCTTCATAAATAATAGTACTACTTTATATTCCATTGGCAAGGAAAATCTGGCTAGAAGGCTGGCAAAGCTTTCCTTCCTGTTCTGAAGTGAAAAAACTTTACTTGGCTCAAGCCAAGATGTGTGTGTTTTTAAATCCTCATTTTCCAATTAACTACTGTTTTCCACCAGCAGCTATCAATGCATTTATAAAATGTTGGTGAAATAGCAAGGTCTGGGTAACATAACGATCCTTATTTCTGTGCATTTTTTCTTTAAAAATAAACATTGAGGCTCACTAGTACTAGTAACAGTATTGTTTTCCAGATGGAGTATTTTATTTTGCAAATGAAAGGAAGGTAAAACTACATCTTACAATGTGATCAGAGATTTTCACAAAAAGATGCCCTGTCTAAAAGAAGTCTGCATATACTTTAGCACTAATGGTGTGATTTTTTTTCATGACTTCAATTCTGAGCAAATATCATTGTCCTGTCCAATGTCAATCTTAGCTTTTGTCAATTTTTAAGACCTCATAACATCAAGAATTAAAACTGTAACCATTGAGGGGTGGGTACAGTAATGCTCAAACCTCATCCTGGCCTGCCCAAACCAACCAACCAACCAACCAACCAACCAACCAGAAAAGATGTCTTTTATTTTAAAATCACTGTCATGTATTGTTCCATTGCAGACAAGGAGGTTAGAATAAAGCCTGGGTCTGCATATTGCAGAGTCTGGGTGCAGTTCTGAAGATAATCTCATCTGTGAACTTCAAGGCATGCTTTCTATTTCTTTAACATAAATGCTAAAATATGTAATCAATTTAGCTTGGGGAAATTTTCTGCTGGGCATCTGACATTTCTAAATTATACTGGATTCCTGTGGGATGGAGAACATATTACAGAGAGATACTGTTTTAAATTATTATCTGTTTTCAAGGAGAGATTTTTTTAAGTGTGCTGAAGATTTCTCTCCCCTACCCAGCCCCAGGAAAGGAAAGAACTAAATATGTTTTGGAGACGATTCTTAGTGGGACCGGAAGGGATATTAAGAAGTATTTTGCCAGTTCTTAAACTGTATTGAAGAGAACAATTACTCTTCATTGCATATATCTGGACAAGAAAGCATTTGGAAACAGCAACTGGTTCCATCATGTTGTCTTGTAGTAGTAAAGCTACCTACAGTACCTCCCCTTAGTTGTGAGCCAGTTTGATCTGACAAATTATTCTTGTTCTTTATGTTTTCCCAAGAGTCTTCCAAACCAATGGGCCAAGAGTTTATTAAGGGTATATTTATACTGCATTTAAATCCTCTTTATAATGGCATACTTTGAAGTTAATGTGTTTTTTTTTGTTTTGTTTTGTTTTGGGTTTTTTTGTAAGAGCAAGGTCTTCTATGAATATAAAGACAGAAAAACTTGTACTCTTTTTTCACCCAATAAAAAGCATCATTTTTTTGACCTTAAAAAGAAAGGGGAAAAAAATTATGTATTCCTAAGATGGCTTTGTAAATAAACAAAGTTCCATTTATTAGATGTTTATAACATTTATCTTTTTTTTTAATCAGGTTTATTCTTTTTTTAATATTTTAGAAAAAACAATTTGCTTGTGAGATAGAACTGCTGGAGGAAAATTCTTCTTCAACCTCATAGAAAATGTCTTAGTGAGTAGTTAAGCAGCTCAAAACCCCATAATTTTGCTTTGTAAAAATTTATATGTTTTGTAAAAATCAGTTTGGGAATGAACTGCTGCCTAAGACATTTCACATACTAAATAGTAAAGAATTGAAGTGCTGGATTTATTTAATGCAACTGCTTGAGTGGAAAGTCTTGTGGATTATATATGGGGCCAAGAGCCATAAAACCTTGGACTCTGATCCCCTTTTTGATGCTGAGTGACCTTAATAATTTTTTGCACTTACATAGCACTTGGCAAACATTATTAATTTAAGCTTCACAGAGTCCCTGTGAGGTACAGAGGTGTAATTATCTCACTTTTTCAAGTGGGCGAATTGAGACTCATAGAGGTTATGCTCTGCAATAAAACAAGTTCAGAAAGAGGGTGGGAACCCAGGTCACTTGGCACTTATTCCTGCTTCTAATCTGCTGGAGTACTGCATAAAGCCTCAGCTCCTTAGCCTGGCATATGGTGTTAATGTTGCTTTCCAGTCTGTAGCTGTTCCTGCTGAATTGTGTGCCAGGGAGGTAAGGAAGATACTAATCTGTGGCATCCACCTTCTGTGGAAGGTAACACTGCCCTGCTTTGAATCCTTAGGAAATTCCATGTAGAAAAATTGGGCAATTCCAACCCAGCAGAAGGCAACTGAATGGTGTCTTCCTCTAACAGACATTGAAACTTTAAGAGAGATTGCCACAAATATGATTGAAGAGGTTACAGAACAGGGCACTAGACTGACTCCACACAAGAAGGACCTGAGGCTCTGTTTACTTGCTGCACAAGTCTGAGCTGTTACATGTCCTTTTTTGAGCCTCAGATTTCTTCTTGCATGTTCTTAATTTACTCTTAAGTCATTCTGGGCTGCCAAAACATGGCAGCCAAGCCTAGGAAATCCTGGGCTTTAGTGTGCTGTTTCATGGCTTTCAGATTAATCCAAGTGAATTTCTTGTGCAGAAGCTTCTAACTAACGCTTTCAGTTATTTGCTTGCTGTTCCCGAGAAGCACCAAGTTGCTGGAATCAGAAGACAAGGTTATGTGATGTGAATGTGAAACCAATTTTTATTGCCAGCACCTCCCCTGGTGGAGGTGCCTGTGGGTGGCCGGTGTTCAGGAGGGGCAATATCTGAGCCCTGTCTGAGATTACCAACTCACACACTGTGAAGTTTTCCACTCCTGTGCTTGGTTCAAAAGCACTGTGGAGCACGATGAAAGAAGCAACTTTAATTTACCTTTCTGACAGGTCCTGAGTGCCAGCTATAGAGCAGGTGTAATGGTATCTCTAATTTATACCGAGACGCACCAGCCTGCCAAAGTGCCCAAAGTGCTAGTTACGTGTCTTTTCCTTGCAGTGTATATGAGTTGCCCCTGAATCATGGTCTTTCCCCTAGATCCTCAAACAGCCCTTTGCTTTCTGTGGAGAAATAGTGTGATACCAAAACATATTATCCCTTTGCAGGGTTCAATAAAGCACCTGTACTTTTTTTTCCTGTGGTTGTTTTTTTTTTTTATCTTTTTTTTTTCCAATTAACAGGATTTCCTTTTGAAGTAGTGGTTTTACTTGCTATACATCCCAGCACTTTTTATATGTCACCTATTCATAAAAATATTTGATATAGTGAATTATCTTTTATACAAGTTGTTTTCCTTTGTATTTTTCAGAGCCTGCTGTTCTCTCAGTTTTTCAGTAAATTATTATTTTCTCTGTATTACTTTACATGTTGTAATTGCTTTGTTATCTATAAAAGAAAGGTAGGCTCAGTTTACTCCTTTCATCACTGCCAGAACCTCAGTGAATGAACTGTAGTTCTCATTACCATAGCTTTGTTCTGCTCCGTTTTAATGATAATTGCCCTTGTCATCTTCTTGTAATGTTAGCTATGAAACCTCGTGGTTAAAAACGGAGAGAAAGTAAAAGGTGGTGGTGGGGAGAGATTAATTAGGCAGAATATTTTGCAAAATGAGTTGATAAAGAAATGTTTGTATTTCATGTCATTAAATAACTGAGCCAGAATTGGTTATGTAAACATAGCAGCACACATGGAGGAAAGGCTAAGCTGCTTTGCTGCAACATATACAGTAAAGTATGGCAGAGACAATTTGCATTGTTTAATCCTGGTCAAATTTTGGTCAATTTAAGACAAATGACAATTTGCAGGTATCTGTCTTTCTATAAACATTTCTTTTTTGCTCTACAGAGTGCATTGTCTTGGTACCTTCCAGCCTATTCTCCCTGATGCTTTTACCCTTACCATCTTTTGTAAGATGGCTATACCATCTTTTAAACCATGTTTTTATGAGCCCCTTTCCCAAAGGAGTTAAAAAAAAAATGTTTTGCTCAGAGCAACCAATTAAGTAAACATGATTGAAATTAAGGACTGTGTTGTGTTGCTGGGGGCTTACTACTGCTGTCAAAAGCAGTTTTTGGGATCTTGTGGCCACCTGATTTTGGTCAGGTCAGCTAACATTTGAAATGTAAACCCTGCTTCTGCAAGCAAAAAGTGTGAAGTGACCAAATGAAAATGCAATTAATAAAAAGAAATTAAAAAAAAAAAAAATCTTCTCCATGGATTTGTACGCATTGTTTCCTGAATTCTGTAATGTTAGTCAAGCTGCTGTTTTTTATAATGTCCTCCAGCAAACACAGACTTCACCACCCCTCATTCAGCATTACTTGTGTCCTGGGAGTTTTCCAAAGGAAACTAACGATTCAGCAAGGCCTAGAAGACTGTTTATCTTAGGAGAATTTGGAAGATAAACTTAACATGTCGTCAAGCCAACTGAGGTTACCAGGTGGAAATGAAAGATATTGTTACCATATAACAGTGATGGAGGAGTTCCAATGTGGAGCTCCAGTGGAGCCAGTCCTGGAAAACGCCTAAGACAGCAGCAGGAGAGCTAGCTCCAGGGGCAGTGGATGTGTGTTGCTCTGCTCCTATATCTCTAATTAGCTTTGTGATAGGGCTACCCTGTGTTTGAGACATAACACTGCACTTTAACATGCCAACTCCTTGGCAATTTTTAATAAAAAGCATCTTAGTGTTACTTTTTAGGTCATCTGATTGCTGAAGTCTAGGTCTCATTTCAACACCTATAAATGTACTGGAACTGATGCAGGTGCTCAGTGTGAGCACAACTGCAGAGCAAATGTAAAGGTGATCTTTTCTTTTATGGCCAGGGCACAGCAATAGGTTTTCAAAAGACTCATGATAGGCCTTTGTTAGAGCATGGCAATGTGCTTTTGAAGATTTAAAAATTCTAGGGACCACGGATGTAGTCCTGTTTCCTAAGGATGTTTCCAAGCCTACATTCATTACAGCGGAGAGCAGCAGCTGCTGTCACAACAGGATGCTTGCTCAGTTCATATGGAGAGGCGTGGAAACCTGCAGCACGTTGTTTCAACTTGCTCCCTCCAGTGGAAGGTATGCTTAAGTGGAGAGAAATATTTAGTGATTGTATTCGTCTGCTGAATCTTGGTAATTACATATTCATGATGTATCATCCAACTCTG
Source organism: Buteo buteo (assembly GCF_964188355.1). Classification (NCBI taxonomy): domain Eukaryota; kingdom Metazoa; phylum Chordata; class Aves; order Accipitriformes; family Accipitridae; genus Buteo; species Buteo buteo. The sequence goes on from NC_134204.1 coordinate 65,769,952, forward strand.
CAGAAATCAAGCTGAAAAGTCAACCTGTTGATTTTGGAGGGTGTTTATGTGACTGATATAAAATGTAGGGGATGAAGGAAAGCACTCAGTGCTGATACACAGCTGCAAACTGTACTTAGGTGTTTGGAATTGTGGTGTCTGGCCTGTGACCTCTTTGCCATGAATAAGATGAATACATGCCAGTGTCTTCATAATTTTTAAAAGGCCCATTGATTAGATATACAAAGTCCCGCAGAATCACAGAAATGAGAATGAACGCCTGCCATTAAAATTTTTCTGAATGGGTATATTAACTGTGACTCACTGTTTCAAAAGAACACATTCGATGCCAAATACTTACTAAAAGTACTTTGAATTAAATCAGAGCACTTGGCCCTTGTTAAAAAAAATTACAAAAAAACCTTAGAAAGATAGGGCAAAATATTGAACAAGTCAAATGGTTTCTCTGTATATAGCTGTGGTTTAAGGTCCAGTATGGTTACAACCAACTTACACATCTACTGATGAAGGAAATGTTTTCTTCAGCTGCTTCTAAACACAATTAAGTTGTTTCTAATAGATTATATAGCCAGGTATTGGCCACAGCTTAGAGAAATGGTTCAGCTGAGAAGCACTTGAAGCCTGTTAATTAGGCCTGTAGAGGTGGACTGGATACAGCCCTAGGTGTCTTCTCATAATCTGTCAGAAATAGGCTAACAGTATTCTCTCTGCAGATGGAGTTCAAGTCAAGTTAACGGTGTTTGTCTTTCTCTACATTTTTATTTGCTCTGTCTGCTTCAGTTCTTTGGCACTTCCTAAAGAACTGTTGGAAATGTTGACCCAATGCTCATTATAGCTTATTTTCTTTTTTCTGTGTTTAAGCATTACATCTCAATTCTGTGGTGTTTTGTTTTGGTTTTTTTTTTCAGAGAGATAAGTGGTTTTCATGTAGGAATCTTTGTATGCAGTAGGAATTCCTCATGCACATCAGCATTTGATAGATCATTACCAGAATGTGTTTGTGCAGAGAGTCTATTGGATGTTTATGAAAGGACAGATTTTAACCTTGTATAATTTAGCTTAAAGTGTGTTTCCTCCCTTGCTCTTTTATTTCCATTAGATAATTATTTTTCTCCATGAGCATTTCTTTTTCGCTGCTATGCGTTTATTTTAAAAAGACAAAGATATACTTCCTTCATATTTAAAGTGAAGAAAGGTTTATGATGCAGATAAATGATACAGGAATGAAAAATGGCCTGACCTCTCTGTTTTTACTAGTAGTCTATGTGGCTTACATAATCGTTCCCTAGCAATACTGATCTCCTAGAAGAAACTCCTGCCTGTAGAGTATTTTCTAGTGTGAAATGCAGTGTCTTCTTCAATATTACTACAAAAGGTAATAAGCATATCTGTCTTATCTTTTTGGTCCCCTTTAAAAGGCCAGTTGTTGTTTGAGAGGGACTGAGTCTAATTATAACAGTCTCTCTTGAACCATTTAAGAATACCATTATAAAAGTAGAGCAAGCAGTAACCTGACCCATAGGGAATCAGTCCTAGCTGTGCTATTGTAACAACAGGTTTGAGACTTCTCCTGAGAAAAAGGTGAATGTAAGTTATAACAAATTGTTCAGCATGATAATGCAACAATTAGTGGGAAAGAATTTCAATTGCATTTTGAACCAGGAATCTTTCTGACTTCCAATCAATTAAGTAGCCTGTCACCATCAAGTAAAAGCACGATCAGATAACTTATTCCTTCTCTGAGGAGGTGAAAATACTCAAGAAAAGCTTTGCTCAGTTTGAGCATTAATGATTTTGTTGATAGCTGAAATGTTAGAAGCTGAAATGTTAGAAAAAGCCCTATTAAAAATACGAGTCTGTGGAAAGCAAAAACATGTACAGTTGTTAGAGGTGTGAGAATGCAAGAGCAGATATTCTGCTAAGAAAGGCTGATGTAGTTCTGTTGACATCAGCCCACAATTTATTTCTGCCAAAACTCTCTTCTGTGCTCTTTAAGATTCCCATATTAATTTTTATGTGGCTACTGTAGATATTTCATGTTTTTATGATTTTTGTGGTCCTGTTGATGGTGTAAAACACTTCTAAATTCACTTTGGATAAGTGATTACTTTTGTGTTTGAGGATGTCTTTCTTTATTCATTATTTGCAATATCCTTTCTTAATCCCCTTCTATTTTTTATTTGTGATTTGATCTTTACTATAGCCTGTTTGTTCCTTCAAATCATCAAAGACATTTGGATATGTGATGCAGCATAAATATGCAGCAGTATGGTTTCTTTCCATATAGTTTTAATTTAATGTTATTAATTTTGCATAGGTCTACTTATATGGCATTGCTTGTACTGTATACTTACGTTATCTTGTAGCTTTCATTTTGAAAATAACTGGACCCAGATCATTAACATTTAAGCTTATTTTTACATTTTGTTTAAAAATATTTTCTCTATATGGCTATTTTTTACAACCTAGAGAAATAATGTACTTCTGTCTTCAGCTTTATAGGAGAGCATTTTAAGTTGCTATTGTTTAATTGTTCATTTTCCTTCCTCTCTCAAGGGCTTAGTATTTTAAAGAAACACTTCAGCTTTTGCACTGAAATAAATTCCTTTGTGCTTATCCCTGTGCTTCTGTGCAGGAGTTATTGATGCTTTTCCTTGTACTCTGAAGAGATATCTAATGTATTCTCATGAGTCCTTTTACTGATTATAAAAGTAATACTGTCAGGCAAAAGTGTTTTAGTTTTCAATTTATGCAAATAACTTAGTACATAAGTTAGAAGTTCATTCCCTGACGACTACTTACTACCCATAATGTCTTCCAAAGGACTAGGTAAGTTGCAGCTGTATTTTTAAAGTCTAGAACTATTAAAACCCAATAATTTTACTGGTGAGTAAAGCCATGGATGGCTAATGCTCAGAAAGTGAAAACTATTTGGAAGTTGAGAAAGAAAAGAAAAAAAACTGTTCAGATGAGCAGGTTTTAATTTTATATCTAAGTGAATCCATTGATAAAATGGGGGCCTAAGAAAAGGTGGGAAATACTTAGGAGACTGCTAGTGAGTATGTTCTGTCTTCTCTACAGCAGTATCCAGGAAATATTTCTGAAAACACTGGGGAAAGGATACCACAGATTATAGGTTATTTGCTAAAGCCAGCATCCATATGCAAGAAATTATCTATTAGGTAGATATTGTGAGAGGTATTTTCTGAACCAGGGCAACAGAAAGAATGACTCATAGTAATTTCTGCACTGTTAATTCAATACTTGTAACAAAAAAAGGAATCTTTACTAGTAGGTGGTACTTCATTCATCTGAGTGAGACAGTGAAGTCAATAAAATTCTGGCTGCAGAATTGAATAAAATAACTGAAATCTGTATTAACTATTACTAATCACTTCAAGTATCTAAGACCTCAGTGGCTGGAATTACTGAAGAATTTGGCAAGTCTCTTCTAAAATCTGCACATAAAATCTGACTCAGATGGGAAGAATTGGAGAGATTTCTAAAGCACTTGGAAAGGTTAAACAAAAGGGTGTGTAAGTGGTTTTATTCTGTTATGTCTACCTCAACAATTGATTCTTCTGTGAAATTATTTGTCCCCTGAAGTCCTTTGGCCTTGTTGGCCTTCAAGTAGTAAAATATTTTCTTCACTGGCTTCTCATGGTTGTGGTTTGAATATTAATAATACATGTTAGTGAGTTTCGCTTGCTCTCTTCAGCAAATGCTACATTCCTCAGCTGTTCCTCAGTTGAGTATGTATGCCATACTCTGAGGTCCTGCTGCTTCACAATAGTAGTAAAAGTGACATAAAATCACTGACAAAGGACTTGGCTGAGATGCTTGGATGCTTTTGAGGAGACTAATGATTCTTCCATAACTTAGACTTGGGGAGATTTGAGTAATTTTGCTCTGACTCTCAGTATTATTTTCTTTTTACAGAATGCAATACAGTAACAGTTTTTTAAGAAAAAAGGCCTTTTCATATAGCACATAGTGATGATATTAGTCATACATCACATATAGATGTCACTAGCTACACTGAGTGAAACAGAGCTTGGGTTTGTGGATGTGACCTAGTAAATTTCCGTCAGAAGTGATGGGGGTTGCCGAGAAATTTCAGAGAGATTAGAAAGGTTTTTTCCTGCTTGGTTTCCACTGGAATTTCATAGGTATCAATATGTTCCCATGGATTTTAGCAAACCACTTTTTAATGATGCAATAATATTAATTGGAACAATGTCTATCTAGCTTGATTGATGGCAGCTTCATCTGCAACATTCTTGTATTGATTTTTATCTTTCTTTTCACTGCCTCTTGTGGTGTTATCAATGTCATGGTAGCATTTTTCCTTTTGCTGTGTTTATACACTTCCCACCTGGTTAGCTAAATTGGTGGCAACGTGTAAGTATTATAGCTAAATGTGTGCCAAGGGAATGCTGTACTGTTACTGTGATCTTCCCACCACCTGTACTCTTTATTCATGTATGTTTTATCTTATGTTAGCCTTGCCTTTCACATTTGTGGTTTTTTATATTTATAGCTGTGAATTTATACATTTGTTGGTACACACTGGGGCTTTAACCTGACTTGAAGATTAGTAATTTTGAGTGTTTCAGGAAAAGATTGCTATGTTAAAATAATACAGTAATATAATAATTCATTTTATGTACATAAAGCCACATAAATTCTGGATCTGTTTTGATTTTATCCCATATCTCTTGTAATTTGAGAGTGAATACAGAAAAATAAAAGGTTTATGATGAAGGAAAAATGTTTTTTAGAACAATGTTCTGGTAAATATCAATTAAGTTTCTTGAAAGATACAGAGGTTTAGATTAAAACAACAACAATAAACCCCTCTCCTGTTGGAAAAAATGTGGGTTTTTTTTAATGTGATGGTTTGTGTTAGTAAATTATGTAAAGGGGTGAAGAGGAACAGACAGACAGACAGACAGATGGATTTAAACAGGAATGATGTTGAAAGAGAGAGCATATGAATGCCATAGTATGAATACCACAAAGGTGATGGGAGCAGCTCTTCTTTTTGTCCAGTAGCTCACTCTAGATCTGGACATAAGAAGCATAGGTTCAAATAACTTGTTTGTTTGAGGTGGTTCAAATTTATATATCTCTTCTGAAAACTCATTGCAGAGTATTGAGGAGCACAATGATTACTTTTCCAGGGACTTAAGAGTACAAATGGCCCCATATCACAGGCACATCCTGAGGGGTGGGAGACTTCAAATGCACTGTCTACCTGACTCTGAGTAGGGGCAGCAACCCCAGTGTCCCAGTTTATTGGGGGAAAAAAAGAGGAAATATATTCCTTCTTCCCCATAATTTCCAGGCTCTGGTTTTGAATTTATTTTGCTGAGGCAAAGTGAGGAAGGCAAAAATGAGGAAAAGATTACGTTCTTTAAGGTGATGATTCAAAGCAGGTTCTCTGTAATAGGAACATGAACGAGTGGAAGGCTTGTAGAAAAGCTCTACTACAAGAACTTGCCATTTACAGCCACTCAGCCCCAGGCCTATCCCTTACTGTGTTTTTCCAGGAGTTGAGATAATGGTAACTCTGTGAAATGCTGCATGTGAAGTAGCTTTATTTTCAATAAATGTATTTAAAACTCTATTAGGCATATATTATGTTTATATCTCCTGGTAGAAGCATGTAGGAAAATGAGGACAGATGGACTCTGCTTGGGTTTATTCTATCCGTAGACTGCAGTAGGTCATCCAGAGTGCAGGGGAAAAGTGTCCAAGCAAGCTTGTACTCAGAAAGATGAACATCTACTGACAAAATCATTGCACAGATTTGTAAATGTGATCATTGTGCTGCTGAATGATGTTTCTTTCTTTCTTTCTCATTTTCACTGAGACCTTAAAGCCTCTGCTCTTTTACTTTTATTTGTATGTTAACTTCTGAACTTTGAAAGATTTTCTTTAAAAAATGCTGCCTGAGGAAGAAGAGAGCAGATAACTTGCAGACCATTTGAGAAGCAGTAGTGGGAGGGAGGATAAGTCATTGTTTTGTAGCTCCCTTATAAATGGCAATGTGATTTACTCTTCAAGAACAAAAATACAGATGAATATCTGGATTTGCAAGCACTCATGAAATGACAAGGAGGAGATCTGTGCTACACTTTTGCCACCAGTCCACTGCAACTGATGGAAGAAAAGGAGCTCAGGGCCAGTGAATTAAAGATCAGTGGCCAAAGGTTTGATAAGAGATACAGTCTTCTCTTGGTTCCTCACTACCCCTATTAACACTTTTTTTTTCCCCCCTGATCAGTAGACCTTAAGTATCAGCTGCTTTGTATTTAAGCAGACTGACAAAAAGTCTTGCTAATAACAAATCTGTTGGAGAATAACCTTTTCATTAGATTTGTTGAAACAGAGGTTTTGTCTAATATGACTATCTCAATTTTTTTTTCATTTTTTACTAAGTCAAAGGAAAAATGTTGTTCCTTGCAGCAAGTGTTCTGCTTCCAGTTTTCATGCTAAAGGCTATGCTAGCTCTTGATTCCCAACCATCATCAGTAAAAATGGGAATAAAACTTACATACCTGTAGTATTTCAGTCTGAATGCAGTTATCCTGCCCCAGTTTGACGTGAAGGTTGCAAGACATGGATTGAAAGATAAAATATTAATGTTTCATTGAAGGATAGGTGGCAAAATTATGCCTTAACATCACTGTAATTGTGTCCTTTAGCTGCGTATACATTGCAAGAATTTGGTGGGTTTCCACCAAAATACTAGTAGTGCTAGATCCAAGGTTTTTTACCTTGGAACTAGTTATTTTTTACAGTTAGAAGGGGAACAACTACTGATATGACCTTTTACCTGTTTGTATTGGTTTTATGTGGCAAGGTTTTGGTAGCGGGGGGGGTTACAGGGGTGGCTTCTGTAAGAAGCTGCTGGAAGCTTCCCCTGTGTTCGAGAGAGAGCGAGCCCATACCAGTCGGCTCTGAGACGGACCCGCCGCCGGCCAAGGTTGAGCCAATCAGTGATAGTGGTAACGCCTCTGTGATAACATTTTTAAGAAGGAAAAAAGTTGGGACAGGGAGAAACAGCCGCGGGAGAGAGGAGTGAGAACATGTAAGAGAAACAAGCCTGCGGACACCAAGGTCAGTGAAGAAGGAGGGGGAGGAGATGCTCCAGGCGCTGGAGTGAAGATTCCCCTGCAGCCCGTGGGGAAGACCATGGCGAGGCAGGCTGTCCCCCTGCAGCCCAGGGAGGTCCACAGTGGAGCAGATATCCACCTGCAGCCCGTGGAGGACCCCACGCCAGAGCAGGTGGGTTCCCAAAGGAGGCTGTGACCCCCGGGGAACCCCGCGCTGGAGCAGGTTCCTGGCAGGACCTGCGGATCTGCGGAGAGGGGAGCCCGTGGAGCAGGTTTTCTGGCAGGACTTGTGACCCCGTGGGGGACCCGCGCTGGAGCAGTCTGCTCCTGAAGGACTGCACACCGTGGAAAGGACCCACGCTGGAGCAGTTCGTGAAGAACTGCAGCCCATGGGAATGGCCCACATTGGAGACGTTAGTGGAGGACTGTCTCCCGTGGGTGGGACCCCACGCTGGAGCGGGGGAAGAGTGTGATCAGCCCTCGCCCTGAGGAGGTGAAGCGGCAGAAAATAACGTGTGATGACCGTAAACCCCATCCCTGTCCCCCTTGTGCCGCTGGGGGGGCTTGGTGGAGAAATCCGGGAGTGAAGTTGTGCCCAGGAAGAAGGGAGGGGTGGTGGGAAGGTGTTCTGAGATTTCGTTTTATTTCTCATTACCTTACTCTGGCTGATTTGTAATAAATTGAGCTAATTTTCCCTAAACTGAGTCTGTTTTGCCCGTGACGGTAATTAGTGAATGATCTCTCCTGTCCTTATCTCGACCCGCAAGTTTTTGTTATATTTTCTCTCCCCTGTCCAGCTGAGGATGGGGGAGTGATAGAACGGCTTTGGTGGGCACCTGGCGTCCAGCCAGGGTCAACCCATCACACTGTTCTAGTCTTAACAGGTAGTTGTTTGATCCAGACACTTTTGAATGCAGTATAGAAAAGATTTCTCACCTTTGTTTCATTTATCAATCTTTCTGAATTTTTTTGAGAATTTCATTTGTACCTGTACTTTGGCAAGGCTTATCTTATAAAGCTTGTCACAGGCTAAAAGTCTCTCAGAATTTGTTTCAGCTATTGTCAGTGTTGCTCCTTTTTCTGATGGTTGATTGCAATATGTTTGAAAGAATTAACTTTGAAGGCAAAGACAAAAGATGCTCTAAGATGCTGCTTGTTATACATGTAGAAGAATGTCTGTTAAGAATAACGATATCCTTTTATGTTCCAGACATGTGTGTGGCAGTTTTGGAGGGATTTTTTTTTTTTTTTAATTAAAAAGTAATTATCTATATGAATGACTGGTCTGGCTAACAGAAGTGGTTGTCAGTGTTAGGGAAAGTGTTTCCAAATTTTGAAGTGACAGTGTATTTTGTTTTGGAAGGTTAAAGTCATTAATTGTAAGTCTTTTCCAAATGACCCCATCTGAAGAACTGCCAAAATGTAAAGAAGCATATGTTCATATGAATGAGGAAAGTAGAAGATAAAAGTGCATGATGTACATGCTCTCCAGGATTTAAAATAAGATATGAGGGAATATTAGAGCATGGAGCTTAACTTGAAATATGCCTTAAGGCAGATACAGAGATTAACAGAAGTCCCATGATTTTTTTCACCTGCACAGATCCCTTTATATATGTTGTCATTGGTCTTCATTGTTGTTTTTTATCATACTTAGGGTGTGGAAATGGTGTGAAAATGACACCCCTACCTATCTAGACTTTTTGTGGAGAGGATGAAAGCAACGCCATCTGTTCTGCTTTTTGGAGCTATTTTGCATTTAAGGAAGATGCTCATGTGGGGAATCTGGGTTTAGAGGTGTATTCATGGCTGGGGAGTGATTGTGAAACTGCTTAAATATTAAAGGTCATTAATTAAAAGGAATCTCCAAATATTTTGATAGGTTACAATCTGAAAACAAACATTTAATAGAGATACTAACAATACTCCAGTGTCAGAGTTAACTCTGGTCAGGGCTTTTTTTAATCCTACTGCTTCCACCTTGGTTTAAATTTCCTGCCCATTGCTCCATTCTTGGATTCTCAAAAACAACCATTCCAACCCCTTTTCTTCTAATACTTCTCACTCCTGTTATGCCTGTTCCACAGACTGTAGTGCAGTACACTGCTCCCAGCTGGGCAGTTTAGTACAAGCTCAAAATCTAACTGCAGTCATGTAGAGGTCTGTCAGCTAATTCACTCAGTGAATGCATTTCTGTGCTATACTGTGTAGAGTAGAAACATGTATTATTAATATTTTTCAGCTTCCTCCCCTGAGTCTTTCTGGAGAAGCAGGATAAACTGACTATTCTTCATGCCGAACAACAGCTTTAGCATATCCATTATTAGTCCAAGCACAGATAAAAGTTAATGTGTCTGTTGTTGTCTTACACAAGTTGGTTGGAAATATTGAGCTCCATCTCAGTCTGTCAGTTCGCTAGTGGATTTGTAGAAGAAAGAGGGAGTTCTGTTCCACTGAGATGTGAAAGGCTGTTAAGGAAAATAGTGAATGACTGCATTGCAAGCCAACACCAGAAGTTACCATGTGCTCATGTAGCTTTTAAAATAGTAATAAGAGACAACGTGAGAATCAGTGGATAGAACTGGCATGCATTCTCATTCTTGCATGCTTTCCTCTTGCTAATAGTATGTATTTAGAATCTCCAGTTGTTTGTATCTTAATCATGTGAAGATATAACAGAATGTTGCTTAAAATTGATTTATTCAGAGGTCATGTAGTAGTATGCAGGACTGCATGTCAAAGTAACACACATGATAAAGTGTCTTAATGACTAATTTATGGACATAAAATCACACATTAATACATCTTCATGCCAATCAAACTGGACCTAACTTTTTTTCTGCTTCTTCTTCTCTTCTCCGCCAAGAGATATATATATGACTATCAGTAAAAGGTCGTGTTTCTTGTGCTCAGGTAGTATTTCATCCTGGTCTGCTCTCTGTGAATCATTTCATGTGCCCTGAATGGCTTTGTTAAGAGTTGGATGGCAGCTATATCTCAGCTTTTGCCTATATTTTTGAGCTCCAGTCTACTCATGGGCAATCATTTTCTGGGATTAGAGTCTCCAATACATGAAAATAAATGACATACACAGTGCAGTGCCTCATCCAACCCACATCTCTGTTTCTGTTGAGATGCAGAATATTTATGGAAAGTGCTGAAAATCTGTATCCAGTGATATGTGGTAATTTGTATAAGTAATCTGTTTGATGCAAAGATGAATCATTTGCTGCACAGCCGGTCCAGACAAACAATAATCAGTGACATTTAATTTCTAATGGAAATTAAGGAGAATACAATTCAGCTGTCAGTGTTTAAGCACCTGTTAAGTATCCCACAAATAGCAAGTGGACCTATGCTTCACAAATACCAGTTCATACAAAATAAATATAAAATATGATGATTAGTGTAAATACTTTGCCTTTGTTTTTCTGACCAGTGAATGACACCTTGACTGTATGTCCATTATTTCATCATTGGACATCAACATTACTTAGACACCTTTGTAGTCTTGCTGCCAAATACTGATTTTTACCTAAATAGAAGAGTAGCCCAATAATAAATAGGTAAGTGCTGTCAAGGATCTTGCTGTATGTATATATCTGCCTTTCTCAACATTAAGATTGACAAGTGGCACAAAGATAATTTTAAAAATCCATCCTTACTTGGGTGGCAATTTGGAAGTGTCAAAATTAAATGTATGGTCTTATTTCAGAGAAGGCTATAATTTACTTTCTATGTCTAAATATTGAAATATCTAAAATATCTACTGTCATTTTTAATTATTTCTGTCTTAGAATCATAGAATCATAGAATAATATGGGTTGAAAGGGACCTTTAAAGGTCATCTAGTCCAACCCCCTTGCAATGAATAGGGATATGTTCAACTAGATCAGGTTGCTCAGAGCTCCATCCAACCTGACCTTGAGTGTTTCCAGGGATGGGGCATTACCACCTCTCTGGGCAACCTGTTCCACTATTTCACCATCCCCATTGTAAAAAATTTCTTCCTTATATCTAGTCTGAATCTGCCCTCTTTTAGTTTAAAACCATAACCTCTTTTCCTATTGCAACAGGGCCTACTAAAAAGACTGTCACCATTTTTCTTATAAGCCCCCTTTAAGTAACAAAAGACCACAATAAGGTCTCCCCAGAGCCTTCTCTTTTCCAGGCTAAACAACCCCAACTCTCTCAACCTTTTCTCATAGCAAATGTGTTCCATAACTCTGATCATTTTTGTGGCCCTCCTCTGGACCCTTCTTCAGTCAAGTGTCTTCAGTAACTTGAATCTGTTCTGTCACTTCTCTATATATTTAACTTTTTTCCTTGGTTAATTTGATAATTAGAATTATAAATGGACTAAATATACCTTGTGCATTAGGCTTTTTAAATATAGAACACTGTGGGTTTTCGCCTTCTTAGAAATGAGGTCATGACAGTTGCAAATGACGGTGTTCTGGAGTCTGATGTTTTTACATCCTACATGTACTGTGATGAGACAAAGGCATCTAGCTACCAATGGTTGTCACATAGATGAGCTGACGTGCAGTTAACATTCAGGGGAGAAAAAACATTGAATTCAGCTGCTAATTTTGTCTAAATGCTCCAAGTCTGGGAAAAGTCCAGGAGTGCTTCCTAAACTAGCTTGCCTATACACAGACCTGCAGTTTAGATTTCTCTTTTCAAGTCTTCCAGCTCATTCAGATCTGGTAGTTTAGCATATTTTTGTGGAAACTCTCTGGTGGTGTGAGTTTTCCAATATGCAGATCTACACCTATTCTTTGCTCCTAGAAGTATAGACAATAAAGGTATATATTTTTACTTTGTCTTCCTGTAGACATACTTTAAAAACAAAAGAATATACATTTACGTGAAAAAATACTTCCAACAGGATAAATCTTTTTAGGCTTGTATTTCAGCTTCCAAGCATTTGGGTTTGGGTCATGATCTGTTGGGCACGTGGTATCTTCCACTTAAAAGTGCAACACTGATGTTAGTACACTACTTCTGCCTGCCCAGTCTTCCCAAATTTCTTGTTTATTTGACCTACTCTGACATCCGAGTCTTTTTCACTCTCCAAACATAAAAATTTGGACCATATTGTCCAGTGCACTTCACTACACTTTTGAATGTCACTCTATTCCTACCCTTATTGTTCTTGGCCAGAGATAGATTTGGCATTTATATATACTTAGGAAGTTTACAATATGGTCTCAGTTCTTTATTACAGGGAATCTACTATTATTTACAGCTTGGTTTTGTATTACCAGTCTTTATCAGTTGTAATGTTGATAAAAGTTCATGTTATAAGGGGGAATACAAGAGAAAAACAGAAAAGCATCAAGGAATCACCCTGGAGGAAGATGAATATGAGACAGTTATGACTGGCTTGTACTGACTGATGGTGTTGCGCTTTCCAAAAGACCTCACCTGGGTTGATGCTGTGGTGCATTATGCTTTATGCTGGCTTCTGTTTTAACTTTCTGTTTAAAGGCTTTACTCTTCCTATTGGTGGTGGTGCTGGTTTTCAAGATGCAGATATCTGTCCTGTGGGAATGGGCTTAGACTTTGAGTTACTAAACAGCTGTCAGCTGAGAATTATTTCAGTCAGCAAATCTCCTTTTCTCCAGAAAGACCTTTAAAAAAAAAAAAGAAAGTCTGGGTCCTTGAAATTCAATTTCCTATACAGTAAGACTGCCCTGTAAATACCAATCATGTGTAATCTTGATTTAGTTACAGATATTTCTACAACTGAGAAGCGTTTATAGCAAGAAAAATGCCTTTTAACCAACCTAATTGAATTGAGGCAGTGTGGTATTGTAAATTGCTGGAAAACAGAGAAAACCCATCAATTTATGGCTAGCAAAATGTTTCAGGAACTTTATTGTCTGGACTTTTACTAATTTAAAAAATATTTACTCACATCAATCCATCAGAAGGTTTTTCAAGCAAAGATGCCCAAACCAAAGTTGGGTTTGTAGAGTGTCAATTGAGTTTGATTCTTTAAAAGATGATTCCTGGCCTTGCCCCAATTTATCTGAGTCCCTTAAATGAGACTGAGGGATAAATTTATGAATCTGCTTTTCTCTTGTCTGTTTTTTCAATAACAGTTTTTACAGAGAGAAAAAAGGATAAGCAGGATTGAAGCTCACAGATTAATTCGGGATTTTAAATCATCCTTTGGCATGACTTACAATGGGTGCTTTTCTGCCCACCACCTCCTGTAAATTACTGTGCTGTCAACCTTCTGTATTTCTGCCTGTGTAAAAGTAATTGTAATTGGATGAAATGTGGGCTGCATGAAATGGCAGCAAAATAATTTCACACTACAGAACTACTACAATTTTGTAGTAGTTGGGAAAGCTGAATGTTATATTAGCTGAATAACATAAACACGAGTTTTCTAGGTAGATTTTTGAATGCACTGGAAGCCTCTCTAAAGTGTTTAGAAGCCACTGACTTTCCCTCTTCTCCCGCACCCCATGCTCAGGTTAGATAAGCCAAGCAGAATGTTCCGGAGAAATGTTCATTGTGAGTGATCAGCACCCTGCTCTTGAGGGGCAAAAACCCCAGAGTCCTCAAGCAGGGTTGAAGTTGGATGGGATGGCATGATAAAATAAATTTCACAGAGAAACTTGAACTCTCTGTGTCCAGCATAGTGAAGCTGAACAGATCTATTCATGTCTCACCTTCATCAGTACTGAACTGTCCTCCAACATAAACATTAAACCAAAATATTAGCAATAGAAATTCACAGTGAATATCAGTGAAAGGGTAGGTGCTGACTTTCTTTATTTTCATCTTTCCTATTGGATGTCTGCTCTAACAAGACATTGCATAGTAAATCAAGAATTCTGTGAAAAAAACTTTGTTTAATTAAATAGCTATAGAATCTGAAATGTGTCGGTGCTGGAGTGGGAGGGCGGGAAGAGCTGGAAGGATAAAGGAATTAACTAGGTGGCAAGTAAAGTAGACTCATTGATATAGAGGGGGGAAAATACAGCAATTTCTTCCTTCACTTTAAAGAATAAAAATCATTAGATATATTTCCAAGCACTGGGCTTGAATGAATTGATTAGAAATAACTTAAATTCTGAATTTTGCTTCCTTTATTATCAGTGAATTATCAATAAGCAGTTTGCCAATTGCTCAGCTGTTTTTGTAAGCAGTTGTCAGGGGAAGCCATCTTGCCATGCACAATGAGTGAGAATTGTGAAGAAATCCTGAGCACCAGCTACAATTTTTCTATCTGTTAGATACCATAAACAAACAGGTTATGGAATGTTTATGTTACAGCACTCATAACTTCACACCTCTTGTTGAATAGTTTCTGTAAATAAGTACTGATTATTTGTTAGCATCTCATTTTTAGTGTACAAAATTTAATGTGTGAGCCATTGATGAGTTCTGATTTCACATGTATAGGTCATGATCCCCCAAATCATGTTTCTAATGGCAATAACAGAGTTGATAAACTGGAGAATCCACTGGGCATTGAAAAATAGAGTTTCATCTAAAAGTATTTATGTTTGTCTGTAGAACAAGGAGAAAAATTCTGTTACCTTGAGGGTAAAGCAAATTCATACATACCAAAGATCATAAATGTAATTATTAGAATTATTTAAAAATTGCTTAAATGTTAACTAAGAGCAACTTTTTGGTTTTTAATTCCCAGTAAAGTAATGTTACAAAGTGTGGCCTATACCTCAAATGAAAGCATTAAATGAAATTGTCCATTTTTGCATGGTTAGAAAGGAACTCACTGATATTACTGAACCTTGCTAGTCTGATTTCCCAAGATATAAAGGGAAATTTCTGAATGTTTCTACATATAAAACATTGTAACTGAGTTTCAGAAGAAAGCCACACTGAAAAAAGGAGAATCAAATGTTTTATGTTAAGATTGTTTCGATCAAATTGTTTACGTCAATTTTTTTTTTTTTGCAGACTTTTTTTAGAAAAAAACCTGTAAATTTTAATCTGTTTTCAAACTGCTTTGAAGTAAAGGCAACTGATAAACCCACTAGCTTGGTTATACTGTGCTTGCCTATATTGTCCATTTTCTATGTAATTTCATTTTTTTTTCCCAAGTGTTTTGATATTGACCAATTTGCCTGTTTTACTAGAGACATTTGTACATATAGCCTATTTTATATCTTAAAAGAAAAAAATGTAGTGTCATTATCTAGCTTTGACCTATAATAACTTTTTTACAGGGTTTAGTAAGAGGAAGGGGAGGCTGCAGCTTTTAAACATAAACAGAATTTGCTGGTTCTCCTACTGACTGGGAGGCTTGTAGAAATCTGTAGTCAGAAAATAAGTCTTTTTGGGTAAGTAAGTCAAAGTCTGCCAAGGACATTGCATGTTCAGATGGGAGTTGACTCATAGTCTGGGACATGGAACCATAACACCACAGTTATTTGGATAGGTTGAAAATTATTTTGGGTCCAGTGCTCACAGCAAACTATTAAAAGGCCTAAAATAGCATTAAGTGGTCATCAGGCATTTTTGTGCTATTTTCAGAACTCAGATTTTACCTCTGAGGATCATGTGGTTTTGCTGTCTTTTAAGGTACAGTGCAATAGAAAATAGAAAGATGTTTTCCATGAGTGAGTGAGGGTTACAATGTCTGCATTACTACATCCCAGTAGACTTTGGAATTGTAAGAGGGTTGCCTTTACATATAATTTCTTCTGGTGAAGACTGATGCAGATGTTCTGAGAAGGTCTCAAATATGAGTTTATTCAAATTAAGTGAATAATAATTGAAGACTTGTCCTTAGTTGATGCAATACTAGAGAATAAATATCTTTGGAAAACATTTGTGTAGTAATATTTTTTTATGTTTTCTTCATTCTTCAGGTGATGTCTGAAACTGTATGACATAACTGACATGCAGGCAAATTGTTCTTCAGTCACAGCCTGGACAAAGTAGATGGAAGGAAATGTGATGGTCTGCCTTCTGTTAATTTCCTTCCACACCATGCCAAGGGTGTTTGGTGTTCAGATTGTCTTGGGCTGTGAGTTTGTCTTCTTCTGAGTGTATTAGTTAAATGCTTTCTTAACTTTGTTTGTTCTGGGTAATTGTACTATCTTCATCACTGTATAGTGTGAAGTTCCTGCCCGTTGGGAATTACCAGCTTCCCATTTTATAGACAGAATTTGAAGAACCAAGATGTTTTACGATTTATCCAAAGTCACACAGTGTATCTCTGTAATTGGTGGAAATTTGTTTAAAGGCTGAGACTTCTAAAGCATATGTTAAGCAGAACCCCCCATTCTTCATTCCCATTTTCTCTAGTTTTTCTTGACTGGTTTCTCTACTAAACTGCCAAGTGGCATGCAGCCAGAGATAGTAAAAATCTGATATTTTAGGCTGAACTCAGTGATACTTTTTGTCTAGTTCTTGTCTTGGCCTTCAAAGATATAGCTGGAGCTTCAGTAAGTGGTTCTGGATCTTGCACCAATGTTGGACATTGTCAGAAAGGTACCTGGGAAAATGTGCTAAGGGGTATCTGGATATACTGAACTTCTGCTGATGGCAAGTTATTGCCCAGAACATTTGTTTAGATGTTGTGGTAAATAGTCAGTAGGATGAGGGACTGTCAGGCATTTTTGCAGTGGCAGGTTCCTGAAAACTCCTTAACACAGATAATTCTAAAAATGCTTATCTTAAAAACCCTTCTTGTGTGTATTGTCCCACCAAGTTGTTGTTCAGATAAAAAAGAATGCTGAAATCAAAGACTTACAGACCACAATATGAAGAAGACAGTCAAAGAAATGGTCAAACAGTCGCATTAATTCCATTCCCTAAGTAAACAATTGCATGGATGTCAAAGCAATCATTTGAGGTTTCTCTGTCACAATTACTTGCACTGGAACTAGATGTGCTTTCCATAAAATATGGCAAGATAATTACTTTTGCTGGTCTGCTGACCATTCTGCTTTCTGGAAATGGAATGTATTTGATTGTTTTTTTGCCTCTTTCCGTACTTCTGTGAAGGTAAGCTTGACTCTAGCAATAAAAAAGAAATGACAACATAATGTTATTTTAATCAGTTAGAAAGAAAGATGCAGAAGAAATGGTTTCCAGGAGATAAATATCCAGTAGCCCACAAACGCTATAGTCTGAACATTGGAAAAAACCAATAGTATTTTGTGACTAGATGAAAACAGTATACATTCCTTGCTATTAGTAATTTAGACAACCTGATTCAGTAGGTAGCATAAGAGGAGGGACTGATAGTTGTTGACTTTCCATGTCACCAAGTACAGGGCCCTCACTAATAAATGAGGAGAGAATGTCAACTATGTTGGCAGGAAATGGCCAGTCATACAGCTGACAGTCAGTCTTGGCAAGGAATGTATGTAATGGTTTGGTATTGCAAGCTGTTTGTAGTTAGCATTACCAAAGCTGCCAGCCAATTGCCTCATAAGGTCTGCTGACAGGCAGTAATCTAATCTGGCCTCCCATTTATTCTTTGTTTTTATCTGTTAAATACAACTTCATCTTTCCTGTGGCTGACTTGTGTGCTATTTCAATTCTGAACATTGCATTCAATCTTGTGGACATAAGAACAGAAGAGGTGTTATAATCAAAATCCTGTGGATCTGGGCCTCTGGCAACAGTTTTTTCATCAAGTTGTATTCAGATTTCAAAATAAACTTACTATAAAATGGGAAAGAAATGTGGTTGCATTTTTATTTCCATAAATGTCCTGGAAGTTTCAAGCTGAAGTTTGAAAGTAAGGAAGTTTTCTATCACACTGAATACTGAATAGATATCAGGAGGAGGAAACTTTAAGTCTGTAATTGCAGGTGCAGTGGAAAACAGATTTGAGGTTATTTGCTTGATCAAGGAACATAAATGGGTCATATGAACTGTGCTTGAACAAAGTAACTTACATAGAAAATAAGTAAGACTACAAGATATGTTTGGATTTACTGGGTTTATTTCAAGTTATTTGTTGAAAAGCTGTTGGCTTAAGATTCATCAGTGAAAAGTTAACAGGTCCTTATGGCTTTGGTTTACTTGAAAAGAATGATTTCTGGTAAAAAAGTAGTATTAATCTACTATGTCTTTGTTCATATAAAGTGAGTGGGGTCTAGTGGGAAGGGTGCTAAATTGGCTTCATCTCTTTGCTCCTCCAGAAGCTTCCAGTGTGTCAGTGGCATATTTGATTAGGACTAGCTCAGGAAAAGTACTGTGTATCAGAAAATGTTTCTAACAAACTTTAGCTGCCTATACCTTGCAATTCAGTTCTCAAAGCAGACAGTTCAGTAGAGCCAAGCCTTGTAACTGCCTTTTTTTCAGATGTTAATTTCCCCTGCCACTGCACTTGTGGCCCTGCGTATGTGCCCAGATGTGACTTGCTCCTGTCAGTATGTAGCAGCTTGGCATTCATGCCAATGTCTGGCATCACAGACCAGGCATCGTATAACCATTCCATGCAAAATGAAATGGGCTTAACTGGTTCGTTGTACTTATCTGTCTCCAAATATTCTTTATCTTGGTGGGGAAGATGTTTTCCCAGGAGGTGGGAGATGCAGGGTCATTTTTGTCAATTCGTGAATGCAAGCGACTTTGGGTTTTCTGCGATGGCTCCAGTTCCCTTCAACATGGTGTTACAAGAGCCACACCGAAGTGTTGTCTGGATACCTTGATTGGGGCTGTGCCTTTCTTCCACCCCGAGGTCCCCTGAGAGTAAGAATCCCTGTTTCACCTGCACAGTCTTATCCTCCTGGTCCTTCTGCCTTTCTTTCATAACGACACAAAATCAAGGGATAGAAATGCTCTGTCTTAACTGAGATGTTATGAAAACAGAGATTGTGAAAAATTCATGTCTTTAGCTGTAGACACCTGTCTGTCAAAATGTAACTTTGTTCTCATTTGTCTACATTTCTCAAGGCTGCCAGGATATGTTTTCTTTTCTTGCATAAGCACAGCTGATAAAGGTATTCAAGCTTGGGAAGTGTTTTTCCTCTAGTGTCAGGGGGCTACTAAGAAATCTGAATCTGTTACGCAGAACCAGCAATTTTTAAAGCACTGCTGGTAACACAGCTTATGACAGGGTTCTTTTCTTAACCTGGAAATATTAAGAATCAGTTGGGTGAAGTCTCTGGACATCAAGGAAAAAAAATCTTGGTACTTTTTCTGACAGCAGAAGTCCTCAGGGAACATAAATATATTTGCAGAACCCCTTTAATATATAAAGATAAAATGATGTTCCAAAGTTAAACTTTGAAAAAAAAATCTTACAAACAATTTATATATAAACATCAGAACCTAAATGATTTAATAAAATAATTTTAACAAGTAAAACAAAGAATGAAACTACCCATAACCAGTGTGACTCCTGATCTTTTGCCAAGCTTGACTAACTTAGTAGGAAAATATGCAGTAATTTTAATGCAAATTACAAACCAATATCCATATTTTTTTCCCTTTAATTATTTAGTGCAAGGTATCACATGGACATTTAAGAATCTAAGCAGCCATTCACAATGAAAAGCTGAGGAAGAAAATGCAGTCAGCGCTAGATAAAAGTAAAGTATTTTCACTCTGATGGTAAAAGAAGTGTATGTGGTGTTCGATGCCTGGGAGAAGGGAGAGAAAATGAGGCCTACTAAATGTGTTCTTATGGATTTACTAACTAATTGTATTGTGAAATATGGATTAGGACAGTCATCCATGATAAGAACATATTTTTTATGCAAACTCCCAAGGAAGTCTCCTGTTTTGTAATTTTCTTGCATTACTGGCAGGATAATTAGATAGGCAGCTGACATACTACTACTTATCTATTTATATTATTTCCTTTTTTTTTCTACAGCTTTTCTGTTTTCATTCCTAATACAGATGGTGTTTGATCCTTATTGAAAGGATGAGACACATTGCCCCTCTTCAATGGAGCATCTGCAACTTCTGCTTCTGTTGCACCTGCTGAAGTCTTCCCTTGCACGTCTCCTTATCCTGCAAGATCTTGAGAAAGACAAGCATTGATAAGGTTTGCTTGCAACAGCCAGAGCTCCACTTTTTAGTGGCCTCTTAAAATAAATAAATTAAATCTTCCTTTGTTTAATCCAAACCATATGTTTCCCTATAGGAATTACTCTTTTTCAGAATTTATCCCTCTTTTCTCAGCTCAAAGGAAAAATCAAGTGTCACCCAAGCCCAAAAGGACTTGCCCACATCACAGATCTATTGTTGAAAGTACATCAGAACTTCTCAATAATAAAATGCCAGAAATGGCAACTAAGATGAAATATGGATATGCGGGTGTGATTTTGTCCCCTTCTGCCTGTAGGTTTTTTCCAATCAATAAAAACGTCAACAACAAAAAAGTGTGTGTTTGATTGGAGAAATGTATTCTTTTTAAACTCTTCAAGAAGCAATAGTGCATTGTAAGATTCTGTCAGTTTTGCTGGCTAAAGAGGAATTCCAAGTCGACACAGCTGTTCTGGCTTAATACTTGTAATCATAAACCTTTTTGAGAAATGCCAGTATTTTATCTTGAACTTGATGTGTTTGTGCATGACAACCAGAATGAGAATTATACATGGAAAACAGAAGAGAGTGAGAAGGGTCAGGGAGGGAAGGGAGAAAAGTCTAGAAAATGGAATTGTATTTTCTTTACCGATTAGTGGTCTGCTTTTCATCTACTTAAATTATTCTCATCTCATTTGAGGTTATAGAGTGTAATCTACCACAGCTATGAAATTGAGATGATGTAAAACCCCAATGGGAAAGGCATTTTTGGTATGAACGTTTTCCAACAAATAGACTTGGAAAAGTAACTGAACCACATTATTCTTCCCATACTTTATGCTTGGAGGAAAAAATCAGACCCAAAGTCAGTCAAAGTGTTATAGTTTGTGAAAATGCATTCTAAATTTCAAGGGAAAAATTTTCCTTTTGCCATTCCATGAAAACCAGACTGGGTTGGATCTAAAAATCATTGAATAGTTCTTCCAAGTAGTGTGGGCTAATTGACAATGCTTATGTTTGGACCTTGACTGCAGTAAAACATTATCTGTGATTTTGGCAATATTTGTATTTTAATTTTTTATTATGTTGCAATCATTCTCCAAAATGGCAGTGCAACCTAGCTTCCTGCAGAAGACAATAGGTCAAGAGTAGTTACTTAAATTAGGAATTTGTTGAACCTAATTAATCTCTCTGTTGGCTACTCTAGGGATAGCAGAATTAACAGCAGGGGCTGCAACCCATAATGGATCAGTTTAGACTTCTGAATTATTCTTTGCATAGTATTAATGTCTCTCATTTAGTTTTA
Source organism: Buteo buteo (assembly GCF_964188355.1). Lineage (NCBI taxonomy): Eukaryota > Metazoa > Chordata > Aves > Accipitriformes > Accipitridae > Buteo > Buteo buteo. The sequence goes on from NC_134204.1 coordinate 65,791,366, forward strand.
ATTTTCATACAATGAAGCTACTAACAACATTTACATACTTGTATTAAAATGCATCTGTGCAGAGATGGGTTTGGATTTTATTTTTAAAGTGATCGAAATACACTTATGTCTCACCTTAAAAGTGAAAAATTGAATGCTTACAGGTTTTAGCCTTCTCAATTTTGCTTGAAAATAGCTAATCATTTAAAAGAAGAAAAAAGGGGGAGAGATGTTTTCAAAACAATTCAAACCATAAAGCATGTTGTGACAGACTGTGATGAGTTTCAGAAAACGATACAAACCATTCTCTGTTCATTGTGTGATTTTGACCTTCTATTTATCCATCACATTGTCCAACATTTGTTGCTAGCTTCCCCACTGAGAGAAAACTTGGAGTTCCAAGTTGTGTTTTAAATCTTGATCTCCTTCTGACCTTGAGTATCAAACTATTTTTTCTATAAATGAAGAATGGCTTGAGAAGTTTGGGAGCAGGTTTCAGTTTTTCAAACTGAATTCAGGGAACTGAGCTAGAAGATTTTGGTACAGTTCCATCACAACATGTAGTTTGAATTCAGACCTGACTCAAAATACTGTATTTTGATGATGGCATGATACTGTTAAGTAAAATCCATTGATGTGCTCTTTTTAAAAACAACCAAAAAACCCACCACCACCACCAAAACTTACAGTATTGCTGAATCTGGCCCATTTGCTCAAGCTGTTTAGCTGAAACACAATGTCTAATTTAGCCAGGTTGTTACATGTTAATGTGCTGGGCTGAATCTGATGTGGCAGTGTACCTTTTCTTTAGGGAAGACAACACAGTGTCTACTCTTATGGCTGAATGAAACCTTGTGGTTTAACTTTTGGTCAGCCCTGAAGGGGTCAGGCAATTGGACTAGATAATCATTGTAAGTCCATTCCAGCTGAAATAATCTAGTCCATTCTATTCAAAGGTGTTTGAGTGGTGTAAGGAAGTAAGTTTTGGAGAGCTTGGATAGTTCCCAACTATGAATGGGAAGCAATCACATTTTACCATGTTATAAACTGGTACAAATAGAAAAACCTGATCAGTATGCATCGTTCCTTCTATGTTTTTTTTTCTGACTTAGGTGCTTTAATTCAGACAGCTTTGTGACATGCTCATTTCTGTCAGGATCTACATTTATTAGGTTTATGTTGTCTTAATGCCAACCTAGTGCAGATGAATATACTGGAAATATTAATAAAAACAAAATACTCAGCACAAAGGACATATAAAATATTCGTGGTGGTCTGTATGTAGTTGGAGCTGAAGCTATCCAAAGAAGAAGGCAGGAGTTTGATATCTTCCACTGGGAGTGTGTTTCCTTTACACAGCAATAAATTTATTTATTATATTCATTAGATTAGTGGCCCTTGTACAGCTGCCATGGGATAAATGAACATTTACTGATGACATTCTCCCTCTTACTGGGAAGAAAATTGAGGGCAAGTTAATTGTTGATAAGGTAATTTAGACTGGAACTGCATTGTACAGCATTGGTATCTATTTACTGACATTTTAAATGTTTCTAATAAGAGGTTAACTTTGCTGTTATTTTCCTCAGTATATCACATAAGGTAGGCATGCAGTAAATGTTACATCTGTTTCCATCATTAGATAGGAGATTTGTTCTTTTATGAGTTGGTGTTTTGCATGGGAGAGAGTGAGCAATTGCAAAATAAAAGGGTTTTTCCTTAGTTTGCAAGTGTCTGAAGGCAGTTCTGATTAGTTCTGGATTCTTTTGAACCTTCATCATTTGAAACAGCTCAGACCGTTAATTCAACCATTTGTCAGACTCGATGGAACATCAAACAATCAAATGAAAATACATGAAAACCACATGTTTAAAAAAACATCCACATGTGCAAAAAACTCCTTTAATGGTGCTCATCATCTCTTCTGTAAACCCAAATGAAACTTCCTTTTTTTTTTTTTTTATATTTCCAGTGCAATATCATATTCAAATCTGTGGTAACAAATTGATAAACAATTAAAAATTTAATAAGGCAGCATATTGGACATGACATACTCTATTAATTAAAAAATTCAGGTTTTACTGACTTCAGTTTTCTACTTCCTCTTTTCCCCCTATCTGAACTTTGAAAAGGGCACTTTTGACCTTTTATCTGTGCCCATTCAATACTTTTGTGTAAATTAGCTTCATATGTACATTTCTGCATGCTTTCTGCATGTAGATGCTGGGATGTAAATGTGGGAGTTATTTTGTGTTTTTATGAGGATGGGATTTCAGAAATGCAGCCTTGTTGCAGGTAATGCATTTGACTGCAAGCTGCTTGATTTGTTTATGTGCTGCTTGGAGGTAATGCTTTTAAAATCTGGCATTGATTCTGTATGGAAAAGGTGTGTAAAATGTATTGATAACACATTCCTCCCAAATTGTTTTGGTGAGTCTTGCTTATTTGTATTATTCCAACTTCTGTAAAGTGGATTTTTATTGTGCATATAGGTGATCAAATAAGGGGGAATCTTTGTATCATTTACAAAGGTAGAACCTGCATTCTGAAAATTCCTTGCCTTGTTCCTTTTCTTCCCCCCTGCTACAGCTCATTAAAAATATCCCAGGTTTTGTCACCTAACTGAAATTTACAACTATAATCCCCTTGGAATCTGCGATTTGGACTCCTTTCTCAGGGTGTGTGGAAGTGCTGCAGAGGTTGTGTTGTGGTGTTGTTCTCCCTCCTTGCCCTTCTCCTCCCCAGTCTCTGGAAAGCAGAGAATGCAGAGAACTGTAAAGCTTACTGTGATATTGAAAATTTCAAACTCTATTGAAGTTCCTGTGGAAGTACATTATATCATTATTAGATTATTTTCTATTATAAGTTTTTTTTCCCATCTTAGTCCACTCAAAATAAGGCACATAAAAATAATGTTTTAACCACAAAGTCATGTGGTCAGCTATTAGGAAACATTAGTCTGAGGGTCATGTAAATATACATTCTTATGCTTGTTCAACCTTTTTGTGCTTTATAAAAAAATTCTTTCACATTAATCTGAAAAGGTGTTGTTTCCTAGCACTGAAGCATTTCAAGAGTAGTTGTTAAAGTCTGACAAAATATGCAAGTGAGAACAAAATGTGTTAATGGAGATTGGAGAATAAAGGAGCCAAGTTGTTTGAATGAAATGCGTTTGTAGATGTAAAAGGTGTCATGGATGCACACTACAGGTCTTTGCCTGTTTAAATCAATGCAAGTTAGCGTGCTGTACGTTCACTGATGGCAATGGAATGTTACTGTTTTCTGGATATGTCTGATTTATGTGAATCTGATTGCCAGAGAGCAGGAGAATCCTGCTGGATTCTCTGGATGCCTGTTTTGTGTTAAAAAGAATGTAAAATATTAATGTACACACAAAACTTCAAAACACAGAAAGAAAACAACAGTTGAAGAAATAGCTACCACATTTTATGGCTGTTTATTACTTTGTTTGATCATGCATAATTTTAACCAGGATTATTTTGTTTGCCAAGTCCAAACTATATTTAGCATTAAAGGAGGAAATAATTTGATTTGCATTATGTTTTGTCTTATATGAAACTGGGGATTTAGTCAGGGTTTAAAGTTGAATTTAGTGCTTTTTTTTCAGAGGAACTAGATGCATTTTGCCATTAGGAAAAAAAAAAAGAGAAATAAAAAAAAGATCAAAACAGCTTCTTTATTTTTTAAAAAAAGATTAAACAAAGACCTTTTACTTCTTTTGGAGATGCTAATTCATCACACCTTATCTTTGCACACAAGCTTTGGCCATAAAAATAGTCATTTCCTTTATCCATCATGTCATATTTTAGGACAGACTAAAAATAACTCAATGTAAAGCAGGATATTGCCACAGTGAGAACGTCTTGCATTTCCAACATTTGGAATATATTAACCTTGCAGTCTCCTTTTCTTGCAAAGGTGTTGTGTTTGTTTCCCTAACCTCAGAGCTGTGTTAGAAGAACTGCACCCAAGCTTGGTTACCAGAATAATATAAATACTACTCCATGCTCTTGGAATTTCTTATTGCAATTGCTGTAACTTCATATGTCTTGTGTTTTTTTTCACCATACTGAGTACTGATTGGCTTTGTTCTAGAAAAGTCATTGATTGTGTTCCACTCTGAACTCTTAGTTGTTATGCTATATACATAAAGCTGGCTTTAATTATTTAAAAAAATATGTATGCATGACAGCAGAAGCTTCTCATCAGCCATATGTAAATATCCTGAGACTAAGTGTATTATTCTGTAGAAAAAAAGAAAAATTGCAGAGAAGGAAGATGTCTGTCTTAGCTGCATTCTGAAACTGATACTGAGGCAGGACTGGTTGGGAGAGTTTGTATTGGTTAGAGGTGGAGACCACATTCTTATGTGCTTAGTCTTTATCTCAGCTTTGTATTTTGCTGACAGTTGCCTTACAGAAATCCCTTGTTTGTTAGCTGTCTGCTGCACACATCTGAAAGGCAACCTGGGCTTTCTTGCAGCTTAATTAAACAGAATGGAGCTTTGCCCTTTTTATGATTTTATCCCCAAATCTCAAAGGATATTGAGGCTCCTCTGTGTGTCCACTTAGAAAAGAATTTTCATGTCTGTTAACTTTACACAGTGATCTAGGTGAAAAATACTGAAGTGAACTTGAATACTGTGTTCCAGTGCACCACTAATACGGGGTGAATTTTTGTCTTCTCTGTGAAATCTCTTTGCCAGTAGGTTTGCCTTGATAATTTATATCATGCATCCAGGAGAAGGTGCTGAGTAGCCCCAAAAATGATCTAGCAATGTCTTTAACTCATGACCTCTGAACAAAAAGATACAACTTGAGAAATATAGAAGTAAACCATAACAGTGAAGAACTGCAGAGCCAACAGAACTCATCTAATACTTTAGAAATAGTTAAATGCTGCAGAAATCTGTTCAACAGAAATCTTGAACAGAAATAGACAAAGTTGAAAGAAATATTCTGTAGGGTACCAGTCTAGGAAACTACATTAAAAATTAAGAGCTGTGCAAAGCAAATCTTTTGCCTCCATTTTGATTGCTAATGTGTAAATTGCTGTAGAAATAGCCCTTTCTGTAGTCAGACATGTAGTAAACAATGTTGTGATCTACTCTTCTTTCCTGCTTGAAGGTCTGGAGGTGGGGCGAGCTTGATTATGATCTGGAAGATAAACTAAGCACTCATTGCTTAATTTTGGGGCATATATCCTTTTATTGAAGTCTTGATTTATCAGGTCTTCTGGGTTTTTGCTGTTCTATTGGTAATGAGTTCTTTTGTGGGGAACTGGAAAAGCAGAGAAAAGAAATCCTGTCCTCTGAAACTCTATAAAGTTTATAGTCTCAAATTATATTGTATTGTAGCTACGCTCCACAGACCACACACATCAAAGGACTTTCTACTATGGCCACTGCATCTTACCTTGTAGCTCCTCATTTCACGCTGATCTTTCACAGCCAGGCTTAACTTATTTACACTGTATTTAATGACATGCGATACCTCATTTCTGAATAGATGCAAACAGGCAGCAAATTGGAAATACAAGCTAAAGAGTTACAGGTGGGTGTTATTGCATATACAGAATTTGGTTTTCTGAAATTACAGTTATGGCACTGCTGGATGATCTCTGATCCTGCCATATTATGGTATGACAGATGTATATTGCCATGATTTCTCTAGTGATGCTCACTGTTGCGTCCTTGTCAGCTTTAATAGCAAAGTAACTAGACAGACTAAATTGAAATGATTTATCCTCTATGAATGTCATAGTCAAAGCACGCTGTCACCGTAACAGGTTAGGCTGTCTCCTGCAATGAAGTTAGCGTGTGCAACAGGTTTTTACTGCTTGGAACCATGTCATGTTTCATGGTGTTGCTGATACTAATATGTATTACAGAGTAACTTTCATGAGACTGCTCCCTCTGCCCTGCACTCTGTCTTCTGCCTCCGCCTTTCTTCCGTTAATCAAGGACAAATATTCCATAAGTCTTCATCCCTCTCTTGCTAAAAGGATCTTTTTCAAGAGTCAAGTAAAGAACAAACTGTTTCACCTCAGTCTTCTAGTTTTGAAGTCTAGCCATGTTTACAGTCCTTTTTTTCTGAAGTTTGGGGGATTTAGTTTCTTATATTAATGCATATGCTTATTGCATGTATTATATGGAAGTAACTTTCTGTGATGACTTCTAGCTGCAGCAGTGATATAAAAATATCCCTTTCTTGCAGCTAGAAAAACAGACTCATTCAGGAATGTTTGAATTATTTATGTCGTAAGTTTAGGACATTATGTCAGAAGGTGAGAAAAAGCTTCTAATGACCCCTCTGAGGTCAGTATTTCACCTGTTTGCTCTTTAAAAAAGAAATATTTTTAAAAGACTGTATTTTAAAGTAAGATACTAAAAAAGAAAATAAATACATTACCAGGTTGAGACTAAACAGGGACATGTGAGGTAGGCACAAAATATACCAGTAGTGACTTCATTAAATGTGCTTGCTTGGTAATGTATCTGAAAGTAATGATTTCTTCCCCATCAACAGTAAAAATAGCAACCAAATGCGATAGTATAATGCAACTCCATAATATTTCGTGACAGTTCTAGCAGCCTGGCACCATCTCAGTAAATGACATAGCCACTGATAGATAGTGTATGAATGGCTCCTTATTTCTTAATGTATTTGTCTGAATCATTGAGTTACTGCATAAACATACCCACCCCCTTTTGGTTGTACTGCAGATTGTTGCCTAATGAGAAGAATGTTTGTTACTGTGAATCTAAGGCAGAGAAATGTGCTTCCTGAAAGCCTGAGAAAATTAGTGAAGAGCTACAAAGGGCGCATTTCAGATGCAGCTCCCCAGTTCCGTAGTGCTTCACTAAGGTTATCTCAGTCCAGACCCTGCTGAGGATGCTGCTTTTCAGGGGTCCCAGCTTTCATCAATACCAAACCTTTTTACAGTGAATAGGGGAGATGGAGTTTGCTATATCTAAAATCAGAGCATTTAGGAGTTAGGCATCTCACTGCTCAGCACTGCGTAGTACTACTAATTCTGTGGGTTTCAGCCTGGAGCATTACTGAAACAGAATATAAGTACAATTCACTCTACACCCAACAGAATATGAGAGCAATTACCTTTCAAGACCTGGTGGTTAAGTGGTAAAAAAATAGTTCGATCATGATAAACATAATATTGCAGCACAAACCACCTCTGGAGCTGAACCTGTTTAAACTGGTCAAGATACTTCTGTGCTTTAATATTCTTGAAAGATGATGACCTTGCTTGGTCTCATTTGTTTCCATCCAGCAGCATACTTCTACTTGTAGACAGAAGATATTTTGCTCTCTATTTATGCTTTCATTTTTAACAGCATCCATTTACCAATTTCAAACAGGTTTACCTAAAATTGTACCCAGAGGGAAAAAATCCCAGCTAATTGCTACTGGCGTTTGCAATGCCTGATTAACTTACAATGATATATTAGTAAGGCCATAATTTAATATTGGGATTGACATAAAGAAAGAAAAGTGAGTGATGTAATTTTAATAAAAGCCTGATTATTTGCAGATGGAATGGGAGGCCACTGTGAGTAGTATTTCTTCATTGTATTTCTTCTGTAAGAAGAGAGTAAATGCTACTTGCTTTTCTACTGTGTTGTTTCATTCATCTCAGAACTAAACTGTATGGTTTGTGTACAAATTGCTTGTAGATTTGGTTTGGTAGAGAAAACGGAATGACAATATGTCATGATGCCTAAGTAATTTTTTTTTTGCATGTTTATATTAATAAAACATAATTATTCAGCTATAAATATTTAGTGGGAGTACTATGTTTATGTACTGGTAGCATATTGGAATCATTAAATATTTTAACTGAACTCAAACTTACCAAGTTAAAATTACTAAGAAGGATGAAGGAGAAAAGACGAGTAACTATATGTAATGCACAGTAGCACATTTAAAACAGGCTATGTGTTTGGTGAGCTAATTGCAATTTAATATTTTATTTGCAACGTTATGCTACAACACTGTGGTGTGTTTGCAGTGTGTATGTGGCTTGCATCAGAGATAAAAGACAATACTTTTTCCTTATAAGGTGGAAAATTTTGTGGATCACGAAGTAATTCAAGCAAGTTGTACCAATGAGAAATCCATTCACTTTTAAAGAATCAATTCAAATTTTTTGTTTATCTGGGAATAAAAGCTCCTCTAAGACAATATCCATCACCCACTGAGTATGGTATATACTATATGGGTACTGTGGTAACTAAATAATTTTTTTTCTTTCTTAGGTTTAGTGAGATAGTTTATATTGGAAAATGGCAAGCTGGTAAATGCTCATGCACTGTAGGCTAGTATAAATCATTAAGTAGTCTGATAGAGAATATTTTGTATGAATTTTCTTACCAAGTAAGATTCTAAAGACTTGCAGGTAATATTTTTCCTAAATTATGTAAAGCCTCACACTATGCCTAGTCAAAGTAACTTTCCTAAAAATAATTGTACTCTGTTACAATAAATCAGGACTGCATTTTCAGCCAGCACCAATCACAATTAATTTTGCACCTGGAAAAAGAAATTGCACATGAATAAAGAGTTACTAAAAAAAAAAAAAAGAATTTTTTTTTCTTCGTTAACTGGGCATCCTGACTGAACTTTCCACAAACCATCTCTGCATTCCAAAACAGGATTTTTTTTGCTGTGAAATTTTGGTAGATGCAGTTCTATAATCCAGGCCTGGGAATATGTATTCCTTATTGGTATAAATCAGAGTGCATTATCTGAAGTTGGTATAGCTATGTTCATTTAGGTTCTAATGTCAAAGTTGTGATTTTTATTTATACCTTTGCTTTAACTTTACTTGCAAGAATTAAAAAACATTTTCTTGAAACTACTATGCCTGAAATTAGATAAATGCTCTTTGCAATGATTCTGTACTTTGGATGGTGTGTTACCTCCATGGAAGAAAGCATTCTGCTGAACATGAAGAAAATGAGCATATTTTTTCATGGATTTTCTGTTGTGTTTTCTAATAAGTTAAGACAAACAGTTAAAATTAAAAGTGTTTGCTAGAATCATTTTCTAGAACTTAATTTTTCAGGAGATAAGAAAGAAATCTATCAGTTTGGGAGTTCTAGGTCTGAAGTATCTGTTCATGTTAGCAGGTGTGTACCTTATGACTCTTTTTACTGAATTCCAGGGCTTAATCACTCAATATTGAATGTGCAATTAGAGTTGTAGTTGCTGTAGTAGTGCTTTTTGCCTGTCATTCTTGGAATATTTTACAAGTACAGTTAATCAACATTGCTCCATTTTTTTGATAGTGATACAGAGACAGATTAGTTACATCTCCAAGCTCATGTGTCAGAAGCAAAATCTGGAAGAAAGATCAAGTTTCTCATATCTCCATTCTCTCTACTGTCCATAAGGCAAAAGCTCTCCCCTTTCAATAGTTAATATAGTATGATCTATGTGCATAAAATGTTGAATGGATACCTGTAACATGACTTGGATATTTCAATCTATCTAAGCCTGCGTCAGAGTTCTTGTGCATATCAATACTGATTGCTGAGTTTCTTCCTTACTCTCTTCTTATGGGAAAGAACTACCAAATAGAGCAGCTAAGGAAGGTGCTAATGTGTGTAGAAAATAGCAGATGATTTGATTTATGTGAAAGTATATATGAACATGGACAAGAGGAGTATCCATACAAGTTCCTATTGCTTTTCTTTGACTATACCTCTTGAGCAATTTTATGGGCCTGTAACTATATTTTCATAATTCTCTTATGGACAAAAATTGATTCCTCAGTAAATTAATAATATTATTAATGTTTACTTAGTTAAAAAAAGGATCAGATATTTCCAGAGCTGTAGTAGTTATGCTAATGTTTAAAAAACCCAACATAAACACATCTCTTATTTCAGCACCATCACCTAGCTCACTTAACTGAAGTATGTATACCCTGAAGCTCAGTATGATTCATAATGATTTTACTTGCTTTTGTACAGAGGCAATATCTTAATTTCAATTACTTTTGTTAAAATCCCTTTTTGAGGAAAGATCAACATTAAAAGGTTTCTCTCCTAATCCTGCCTTCACTGTCTCATTAATATATTGTACTTGCTGTATTTTCTCTCTAGGAGTTGGTGGCAAGCATTTCTCCTGGATGACTTTGAACTACTGTCTTGCTTTTGGTGGTGGTGAAATACTGCTGTCTCAGAATAACCATCTCTCCAAAACCTGGTGGGGTTACATTTGTAACTTGCAGAAGATCAGACTTTGAACCTGACTTCATGAGTTTTCTTTTTGGAAAGTAATGTAACTATGCTTTGTTGCATTAGGCCAGCTATCCCATGTCTCTTCTATAAGGCTTCTCTACAACTATAGCATTGCTCTGAGTTGACAAAGCTGTGTCTGAAACCTTGTTGTGAGCATATGATATTATTCTTGTGAATATATTAATATAAGGATGGCCTCATGCCGGGCTGTATGTGGTTACACAGCTGCACATTTTAAATCGTAGAAGAATATCAGCAACACCTGTGCATTTTTGCATGTTTTGTAGTAGGGAGTGGCAGTCATATGGTGAAGCTTTTTTCTGCTACTATGTCTAGGTTCTCGAGTGTTTTACTGAAGCCAAGTTACCTGTGATATCTCGAAACACGCCCTTCAAAGGGAGCTCTTCAGAAGCAATACACACTTTTTCCTTCCTTCCTTCCTTCCTTCCTTCCTTCCTTCCTTCCTTCCTTCCTTCCTTCCTTCCTTCCTTCCTTCCGTCCTTCCTTCCTTCCTTCCTTCCTTCCTTCCTTCCTTCCTTCCTTCCTTCCTCCCGCCTGCCCTCCCTCCCAAAGTGGCACTGGAGCATCTCCAGAACTCCTGTGCTGTCCTGCTTTCAATATGGCATGACAAATCCTGTGGAATAATTGTCCTGAAAACAGTGTACTTCTACGATACTGTTCCTGAAAAGAGTGGGTGCTGGATCATACATTTTCCCTCTACTAATTTTCTACAATTGATACCTTGTACAACAGAAGGGCATCTTCTATGCTATCCTTAAAATCTAATTGCTGCAAAAATACTGACAGAGAAGAGAAAATGTCCTTTCAGCAGGTAAAGTGATTCTAAAAGCTGCAGTTTGGGAACTGAGGCATGGGGTTTTTTTGGTTTTGTGTTGTTTAAAATGAAAAGCCCCAAAAGTCAAAGCCTAAAGGCAAGAATGACTCTCCCACCATATATTAAGTCTATTTTTATTATATGTAGTATATTAGCCTTCGGAGTGTACCCCTCTTGGGATTTCCTCCACTCCTCCATCTTCAGTCTTCCAGATCTGCTCATTCTGGTATTTCTGTTTCATTGTAATTTTAAAATACAAGTTGCTCAGTCTCCTGGGTTTTGATTTTGGGATACTGAACCAAACCTGAAAAGAAGTTCCCTGATAAGCAAATAAATAAGCTGCTATGTTTGACATTTCTGATTTGGTAATAGGAGATTAAATGTAACTAGATAAAACTGCACCTGTCCCTTTAGGGAAACTTAACTAATGGTTTCTGGTGAATCCTTTTTTTTAACTGAAGATTTAATAGTTTTATGACTAATATGGAATAAGTTGATAATTAATTTTCTAGATCCAAGGAATCATTCTGCATGCTGGCATGACCACAGCTGACGAACTTGCTGGCAATTTCAGCCTGAAGGCCAAGTACTAAATAAGCAGTCAGGGTGAACACTTGTTCCGACAGATGATTCCTTCACAACTGGCTGGAGACACATTGATGAGGAAGAAGGCAGAAGTTGGTAGTACACCTTTTCTGTGTTTAAGCAGCAGAGAACACTTAATGCTATTTCAGGCTATTGCCTTTCTTGGGTAAAAACTGTAGTGACATTAATCTAAGCAGATAGGGTTGTGCGAACAGGTGTGTTGGTAATGTGCAGCTTGCAGCAAACGTCTCAGCAGACAATTTGTGCCATTGATATTTGCCAGAAATCACCAAGTATGATGATCAGTTTTTTCATGTTTTTCATATTTTTATTATTGTAAAGAATCTGCAATCACTTATCCTATTCTTGTCTCACAGTTCATGAAGGAACAACACTTCAAAACATAATACTCAGATGATCTCAGGTTGCAAGAATCCTTCAGATGTTTTTGGAGTCCTGTTGAAATATGCTTCCATTTGAGAAAGAAGGAAATGTTAATTTTCAGCCCTTTTATAAACTCTGCGAAGGGAATTCTGTTGCCCAAGCAAGTGCACACTTGGGCAATTCAGACCCAGTTAGTGGTTTATATGGTTCAGTTTGAGTGTAATTGTTACAGTAATAACTAGTAAATAGCTTTTTGATTTCATGTGTTAAACAAGTCCACCTTTTTTTCTTTTCCAGGACCTTTCTGATCCCAACCTGTTCATGTCCTTCTCACATGAAATTTAACAAGCATGCATCTATTTACTCTCCTCCCATCAGACTCTTTTTTTCTTTTCTGTCTCTCTACCCAAGGATATAAAACTCAAATATGTGCCTTTGGCTCATACCATTTTCTTTTTAGTGGGAGAAAGAATTCTTTTGGTGAATCAGGCAAGAAAAACACATGTACATTTTTCAATACTCTATTTGCTTAAATTATTTAAAGGAATTAAATTACAATTTCTCAAGGATATTCTTCCTTTCTGACAGCTTATGTTTTTCAGGCTGCTTGCTGTATTAAAGAACACGTATTTGCAATGCTAGTAGTCTGCACTTTGTTCCAAGAAAACTGAAAGCAAATGTGAGAGAGAAGACATAGCATTCTGAGGATTCTGTGGGGAACAAAATGGTGTACATTTGTGCTTGAGCATAGCACAAAAGTTTGTTCATGTGTTCCTTTTATAGCAAGGAAATAGTTACTGAGTATTTTCCATATCAACACAACAGAGTAATAAGTGTGCTCTGTTTAATTGACTGAAAATCATTAACAGTGCTTCTCAGTTGGTAGGAAGTTGTATTCCTGACTTGGCAGTTGCCCCATGCAGTCTATTGTTAAGGACTCAATAATATACTTTAACTCTGTAGCCTGGAGTTACATGCCTAACTCCAGTGCACTCAGAAGTAAAGCAAACAACTTTGGACTTCAGTGGGAGGGCAAATAAAGTCTTACGCTTTTCTCAGAACTTCTGTCATGAACGTGAAAAGATGAAAGCTTAATTTGACAATTGCAAGCTGGTGGAATATCTTCATGTACAAAACAAACTATGTATTCTTGGTAAAAAATTAGGGCCAGATTTTCCAGGGAATATATGCAGACTGTGTTCACAAAAACTTTGAGATTTCTACTTTCTTTTTAATCCTTTTTCTTTCTCCAACCCATATGTTTACAGGGGCTAACAATATTTGAAAAAAAGGTACTTGTGTCTGGGGAATAGGGAAAAGAAAAGATGATGATTGTTGTGAGAAGTTGTCAGAAATGAGAATACTTTCACTCACTCAAACCAAAAGAAGTTTTCTACTAAAAAGGTAACATATATTTTCTTATATAAGAAGACAATATTTTTAAACTGTGATTCTTATACTTGTAGGTCTGCATTATATCCTACACAGACTTTCTGGTTTCCTAAATCACTTTGAATGTTTAATGAAAATTCCCATTATAACTGTACAAATTTAAAATTTGGAGATTCTGCTAGTAGTTTTTAAACACAACTTCCTCCCTCCATAGATTTAGTATTACTTCTCTGACCCACAGATCTCTGTTTTATCGATAATGTTATACTACCTATCCTACCAGTATTTCTTATTTTGCATGTATTCTAGGAAATAACAAACTCTATTTGCTGTGAGGAAAAAACACATGCTGATGTCTTCAGGGTATGTTCCTAAGATCCATTTAGAAAACCACAACCATCAAAGAGTGAACACTTCCCTTCTCCTCAGAATAACTCTATAACCCAAACTGCATTAATGCCTTGGCTAGCTCCTCTTTTCTCAGTTGGTTTTGTGTATGCTCAATTAACTACTCTACTGTTGCAGCAGCGATGTGTTTGCTCAGTAACTTCAGTTCCTCCTCTAATACATATTATTCTTTTGATTGACAGTATCTTAATCCCTTTTTACTCAGGCTACCTCATAGCAGTATGTCTCCTTGGCAGTAAGGGGTGAAGGATCTTCATTCCTCCAGCTGTGCTCCTCGACTGTAGGTTTGCCAGTATGGGAGAGAGCGTATATAATTACAGTTGCAACCAACCCAGGAAACCAAGCCTTTCTGCTTCCATTAGAAAGGCATTGGTTGAAGTCTGGGAAATTAGAGTTCTGAAAAACCATTTGAATTGGTTTTTTCTTCTGTTGGCTGCCTTGTGTAGATGGAGAAATCGTCTGACCTCAAGTCATTAAAAAACCTATCAGCAGTGCACACTTAGTTTACTTTCATTACTTTCATTTTCTCAGGGTATCAGGTACCTTGAACAAATGGTTGAGTTTTCCTGACAACTGAATGGTGAATACTTAGGCAGGTTTCCTACGACAGCTGTGCTGCAGGCTTAAAAACAATTTGGAGCTCTATGCCCTGTGTTTCATGGTGCTGGCAATGCAGCCTGGAACGAGCTCTGCTCTACACTACAAATAACATTTGTCTGAACAATATTTTTCCACTGTGAGAAGCTTGGATGATTTTGTTCAACTAGCCTTACAAAAGCCTATGTTAGGGTGACTCTGCTTGGAGGAGTAAACATCATAATCTTCTGAGGAAAAAAAATGCTCACCAAAAATATGTTTCATATTTTGGTTTCTGAGATAAAGTATGGGAAGGGAGATTATCTGTATTCAGAAATTGTGGCAATCTGTACTGAATTTAAAAAAAAACCACCACCCAACAGCTGACATTTTATTATTAAATGAAAACTAAAAAATATAGTTTGGGAAACATCAGAGAAACTATTTTAACAGCAATGTCGCAATTTCAATTTCATGTGCTACAAATGCCCCAAATCCCTATGGTTGAATGAGGTGTTCCAGTAAGTTTTCATTGATGATGTAGTATAACTGATACACATTCCTGAAAATTATTTAGCAAGGACAAGACAGTTTGTTGACGGGTTTTGTACAGAACCTGGATTTGTGGGCTGCCTCACTGCTAGATCTGCAACATTAATGAAGAAGCTGCTTCCCCTGTGCACAATTCAGTAGCTGTGCAAAATTTTTGCTGTGACCTCTGTCACTGAGATGCCTGGTTGTAGGACTCACTGCATAACCAGTTTGGTTCAGACTTATTCCTCACTTCTTGTTACTGTGTTAGTAAGGCTGAGATGGCAGCAGCCTTTTTGTAGTGCGGTTTTAAAGCAAGTCACCATGTTATGGTGTTCTAGATGGCAGAATGATTTGGTCCATGGTCACACCAGATTCCTCTGAGAGAGCTAAACCGGGAGCTCTGCACCAGATACTTACTGAGGGCACCTCAACCTCTAGTGAGATTCAAAAGCAGTAGTTGGACCTTTGCACAGCTTTGAAGCATGCGTGATTACCAATTTAGGGGTCTAGAGTAAATCGAATCTGAACTAAAAACCTCAAAGTGCATACAGTGTAGATGCTGGGGGCTTAGTACCAGCTGCTGCACCACTCATGTGGATCAGAACTTCTGTGGTAGACGTTGCAAAGGCAAAGTAAAAAGGCAACTCTAAAGAACTTTGCTGATATTCAGTGAAATAGTCCAAAATACGCAGTTTTAACTTGACCCTGGTTTTCCTGAGATTCACAGAGCCTTAAGAAGCAGAGGAAAAGCAGTCTAAAAGTCATATGGAGACAGAATGTGGCTATAGTCAGACTACATACATGAAGGCAGGAGGATTAATTCAAGGAGGAATGGGATGAAGTCACACAGGATGGAAGGATAGCCAGTTTGATTTGTTCATATCTGAAATTCAAAACAGACTTGGGAGAAAATTAATAAAGCAGAGATCACTGAACTTAAACTGAACCAAAACAAATGAGATTCATATGGCTCTAAGAGCCAGCTGATGAAATTTTTAAATACTTGAATGTTCTTTTAAATGTAAGTGTAGCTCTGTCTCTTTAGGAGTGTGCAGTTTTGCTAGCTAGCAGTTGTGCAATGATTGATCTCTACAAATTAATTTGCTAAGAGAAACAAATAATGGCGTAAATGTTCACATTTCTCTGGACACAGCCAGTAACTTCCTATTGGCTGCTGTCTGAATCCCTTTCCAATGAATCAGCACAAGACTAAGTTTAGTGATATAATTAGGCGATTACAGTCTGTGGCTGTTTAATTAAATATGACTTTGTGCAAATATTTTGTCACCAGGCTGTTGAAACTTGCTAGGTACACATTTTTTGGAAGTAGCACATAAACTTGGGAAATGATAGTCTTTGATCTTTGAGGTTTTCTGTTCTTTGAAGTTTTTTTTAAAGTCACTGCAATACAAGTGTTAATTTAATACAGCAGAGTGGAAAAATAATCTCAAATCAGGAAGTATTAACACACAAAACCTCCTAGCTTTTCATGTGTCTCTTAAATTTAGTAATCCTCCCTCTAAAAGCTGTTCTAACAGTTTTGTGTTTGCTGAGCTATTACGAACCCCACAGTAAGCACTCTTTTTCTGTGTGCTTTTAGCTCAGTCTCCTGGCTTTCATTCTCCTTTTGTTTTTAACATTTTAATCCTCTTTGAAAGATATGTTTTCTTCTGTGCTCAGTAAAATTATTGCCAGTTTAAATGCTAATTGTTAAAAATTCCTTATGTCTCTGCTTACCACTCCTCTCTTCCTGAAGTTTCCTCTCTGGCACCTCTATTGCCATGAAGCCTGAGCTTCTCACAGTATTTTCAATGACCATTTTCAGAAATACTGTTATGAGATTGGCAAGTATTATTTCCATGTGTGAAATGCAGAAGCAGGAATTCTGAATGCAGGGTCTCCAAAGTCCTAAGTTAGGAACTTTACTTTAGAGATGTTTTACTTTCTTTTTCCTCTCCACTTTTATTATCTCAAAAAGTTTATGTACATATTTGATTTTTCTAGGATTATCTGTGATCCTCTCTAAACTAGATGTATGGTAATGCTCAAGTTTTGGGTTTTTTTAACATTAGCAGTTTCTGAGGTACCTCTACAGCATGGAAATCTTGCTTTCAAGGCACAGGCTTGTTTAATCAGGATTTTGAAAGGACCTGAGGACTTGGGAGGAGGATGCCACCTGATGTTTTTCTTCCTCTTTACTATTGAGTAAAGGAAGTAATACTGAGTGTCTTTCATAACAAAGTGCTATTAGGAACAAGGTATGCCTATAGTTATTTTCTCTAATTCAGAAGTCAGAGGTTAATAATTTGTCATGTGGGGAAATGGGTAGAACAGAGTTCAGCAAACTTCTTTTTTGGGATGCAGGGAGACTCAATTATGAAAGTATTCCACTTTCAAGGAGTTGTGAAAGACATATTTTTTCTTCCTACACAATGCTAAATGGGTCTTTCACTTTCAAACTATGTCTTGCTGGAGCAAAATCTACTTGCCCATAGCTTAGAACAAATGACTGCTGTCTAATGTGATTCAGCAGGCTGCACTAATGAAAGAGATCTTCTTGCAGTTCTCTGTTGCTAGCTTTCCAACAGATAAGTCTGTCTTCATGGTACAAGGCATCACATTTCTGTTTCAGGGAAAAATCCACACTGCTGTTGGGGACTGAAATTAAATGTTTTCATACATGTGTTTATCAAACTGTACCCAAGCAGCCGCTTTATAAAGAATGTGGTCCTCTTGAAATAGTGGCAGCTACTGTTAACTAAGAATAAGTCTTCTAAAGGGGCTGTGATATGTTCTTTTCTGCTTCAGAAGAGTAGTGGCTAAGTATCAACGTAAATATAGTTGAGCTATTACAAACATGAGAAAGGCTGCTTCTTTTGTAGGAAGTTCCCTGTGTTTGCCAGCTGAATTTTCATTTCAGAAGAGGTTTTTTTCAGATGGAGTCAGAATAACTTGAGTTTTCCCAGCTTGTACTAGATGCTTGTTATTTTCTTGAGCACCTCCTTCTGTCATCAGCAGGGAAGCTGAGTGGGGGTGAACAGTGTTATCACTCTGTCTTGTAAACTGTATTTTCTATCCATGCACCAAACTCTTCCATGCATTTGATACTGAATAAATGTGTCTGCTATCCAAAAATTCTTCTGATAACAAGAATTTTCTGTTAAAGAAAGCAGATTAATGAATTGACAGATCTTTTGGCAGAAACATTCTTCTAAATCTGATCAGATTGCTATGTGTTTTGCTATATAAGTAATGCTAAAAGGATCACATTTTCTGAGTGGGTGTACCAGTGCTAAAAGCTATCTTTATGCTCTTTCCACATATTTTTATAAGAAACAGTTATAAAATCTGTGCAATTGAGGAAACAGAGGTGTTGGAAATAAAAAGGGGTGAAAGTAAGAGAGAGAGAGAGAGAGGAAGATAAACGTTAAATTCACCAGTTACTGATATATTCAGTAGCATGGAGATTACAAATGCAAGAAACAACTTTTGAAATAGCTGTCCTGATAGCAAAGCCATTACTTTCTCAAGATGCCTGATCCTTCTGTTCTGAAACATCATTTTGCATCTGAATTAAGCTTCCTAATGGAAACTCACTCACAGCTGGACACTTTCACAAAACCATGTTATTTGAGACAAAGTAATGTGTTTCCAAAGTAGAAAATTATGTGACTATTTCCTGAACAGCTTTACCAACCTGGGTTTAAAAACAGCTGACCTGGAGCATAGGCTTTTTTCCTCACATTGGTGCCTGAGTATTGAGAAGTGAAAATTATACTGACATTTAATGATTCATCACAAGGACTTTCAGTCTTCTGACATTTAGTACATGTGGATAGATGAAATTGTTACTGATTACTGCTTGGTCAATTAGGAGGCAGTGGGATCCTGATAACTTAGAATCATAGAATCATAGAATGGTTTGGGTTGGAACGGACCTTAAATATCATCCATTTCAACCCCTCCTTGCCATGGGCAGGGACACCTTCCACTAGACCAGGTTGCTCAAAGCCCCATCCAACCTGGCCTTGAACACTTCCAGGGAGGGGGCATCCACAGCCTCTCTGGGCAACCCGTTCCAGTGCCTCACCACCCTCACAGTCAAGAACTTCTTCCTTACATCCAATCTAAATCTACCCTCTTGCAGTTTAAAGCCATTACCCCTTGTCCTATCACTACATGTCCTTAGGTACTAGAAGGCTGCTGTAAGGTCTCCCTGGAGCCTCTCCAGACTGAACAACCCCAACTGTCTCAGCTTGTCTTCACAGGAGAGGTTCCCCAGCCCTCTGATCATCTCCATGGCCCTCCTCTGGACTTGCTCCAACAGGTCCATGTCCTTCTTATGTTGGGGGCCCCAGAACTGAATGCAGTACTCAGGTGGGGTCTCATGAGAGCAGAGTAGAGGGGGAGAACCACCTCCCTCAACCTGCTGGTCACACTTCTTTTGATGCAGCCCAGGATACGGTTGGTTTTCTGGGCTGCAACTGCACATTGCCAGGTCATGTTGAGCTTCTTGTCAACCATCTTAGTATTTCTGGTTTGTGCATGTCTCTGCATTAGGCTAGTTGACATCTAGGAATGTGGCTAGTAGGGCATGACTGCCTGTAATGCAATTATGTGAGGTAGGCATTTTTCTTGTATGATATCTAATGCTTATATTATTTAACTTAGGTTATAAATAGTTGTGGAATATTAAAAGTATGGTCATAACAATAAGTATATCTAATTTTCCTTTTATTTACAAGGGCTCTACTTTTTTTGTTTCATCTATTCTTGCACATTTCTCTTTTGTCTGGTGCTAGAGTGGAAAGTTCCTCATGATTCTCTTGTAGCTTACATGATGTAGCCACTGTGCATCACATTGTTTAAGTGTTTCAGACACCTTTAATTTTAGCTCATCTACTATTTTTGAAACCTTTAATGGTCTGAAGTACTGAATGTTTTAAGAATTGCAGGGATTTGATATAAGTCTTCCAACTGTATGAGGCTGGTGACAGTGAGAGGGGGATTGGCTCTGTAAAGGTGGCCAATTGAAGTTTGTTTTGTTACTCTTCGACTCTTTTGCAGTGATATTCTAGTGAAGTTCAAAAGGCAATGTAAAGAATGTACTTTTATTTGTAAGCTAAGAATTGTCACTTTTCAGTAATCACCATTATTCCCTAAAAATATCTGTTGTGTAAAGAAACAGACATACATTATTGAGAAAAAAAAGAAGAGAGATTGATTCAGGAGCGTGTTTTCCAGACGCTAGGGTACGAAGATAAAGTTTTCTTGAAGTGCTTCATGTAAATGATGCCCTTAAATGATAGCATGTGAGGGTGATCAGTTCTGAAAAATGATATTCTGACATGCTGATTCTATTTACTTGCTCACTTGTAGGTGCCTACTACCATTTGAGGTGTCTAAAGTTATCTGAGACATCAGCACACAGATGACACATAGGACACTGGACCTATGGAGAAGCATGCTTTTCTGGTTGGCAGCTGAAGGCTGATAAAATTATATTGGTACATCTGAAACAGTGCTGAACACCTATGTTTTTCATTAAAAAGGGGTCTTCACATCTAAGCTTTTATTTACCTAATGTCTTGCCCTTTTATTTTAATGTTTTAATTGACAGAAAACTACAAGTTTAGATGACAGTAAAAATGTTGGCACCCTTTTTTATCCATCCAGAACTAGCTGTGTAGCTTTGCAGCTCATTGCAGGAAGAAAAATGCCTGTGCCATAGGGGTGAGCCACAAAGCTCCTGAATCCTACTCATATCCAATCTCCTTTTCATGAGTGACCTGCAGAAATTGTCTATACTAGGAGGAGGTGTTAGAAACCATGGTTCCTTCTTTCCTTTGACCTTAATCTCTTTGCAGAACCCCTCCTTTGAAAACTACCTATTAGAAATGGATTTTTCTTTAGTACAGAAGAATTATTAAAATGAATTCTATCCATTCTTTAGAATAACATATATATCTTTTGGGGAAATGTGTAAATGAGGGCCCAGAGCATCACCTGACTTTAACTGAGCAGCAGTTTGACATTCAACAGAGGCTGATAGTCTCCTGGGATCCATAGTAGTCAAAAGTGGTAAGGGTAGGAATAGGTAAAGCAGTGCTGATGTAGTACTAAATTAGATCCACTAAAAGCTCCTACACATGAGCAGGATATTTTACTGATTACTTTGGACTTGACATCATATGAATGGACCCATTTGGCTTTTTTTCTCTCACCATGTAGGCAGATCAAGCTTGTTTGTGCCCAGCATTTGAGCAAGAACAAGATTGTATTGGCTTGCAATATACACGGCAAACATAACCTTTGCTGGCAATGGCAATGCCTTTTTTCTAGAGATATTCTTGTTAGCTCTGCTTATCTGAATGTATTAGCAGTTGACTCATGGAGAAATACCTTTTGTCAGCTGCAAAGTAGCTTAGAAACTGAACATGTAACTACTAAGGATTTTCTGCCTGAAGGCAAAGGTCATAAAAAGGTCTGTGAGTCCTGAAATCTCTTTTTCCTGCCTCAAAATAGGAAGTCACTGGAATATTGATCTTGGATCTTCAGTCAGGTTTCACTCTCTACAGAACTGACTTTCATTCCAATTCAGAATCTCTCTATGGTGTTGCAGCATAGTCATGCAAATAAATTAAGAATAAAAATCATGGATTGTGGATATTGTTGACCCTTTAGGTAGGACTAGGTCACCTAACATGAGACAGGTAAGAAAAAATCAAGAAAGTGCATTGGAATGGAATCCTATATAAACATCCTGATTTATAACAAAGACACCTCCTCTGGCAATTTAATTTAAGATACATCAATAGTCCTTAGAATGCAGACAGGAACCATGTGTCAATATCTCTGAGGAGCTGTTTTCAGCATAGGCTGTAATCTGCTTGCCCTTTCATTCCCTTCTAGACAAATCTTGCATTCTTTTCTGTAAATACCCCAAAGTACCATCTTCTTGAGTGAGCTGGGCATATTAGTGACTGATTTATGTTTAAGAGTTTTTGTGTTTCTCTAGGGATGTGTCCCTGCATCTGAGCCCCCAGTCTGTTAGGCATTGTGGTAGTATTGAGTTCAAGACAAACTGTGACTTGAAATATCATCTGAAAGAGTAGAACTTCTCTAACTGCTCACTTTGGCAATATTTTATTTAGTAAGTAAACCAATACCTTTCCATGATACCATATGGTATCCAGTGCTAAGAACTTAAGGCAGTTTCTCTTGCATCTGTTGTACCTGAATGAAGCTTAAAGATATACCACATGAGAAGATATGCTCTGTCCTGAACTCAATAGGACTGTTGAAGCTGAATGCAATGAATGCAGGACTTCTCCATTTTCTTCCCAACAACTTTACTTGTGGTGTCAGCTAAATTTCTTCTGAAATACATGGTCCGACCATGAGTGGAAACTCACAGAAGATGGGGATTTTTTAATACTTCATGTAGGTACTGCAAGTAATTCACACTTAAGAACATTATAGTTTATCTTCTTTCTTGCTAACAGATCTGACTAACCAGACCTGGTTTATAGGCTAGAGTCAGTTTAGGAAATAAACACAGATACATGTCTACCCAGGTATAATGCTCCTAATTAGGCTTCTTCTTCTGTTTTATCTAATAGAATAAACATTCAGCCACCCCACAGAACTCAATACAACGATGTGTGTCTCAGTACACCTTTTGAAGGTGCAAAACTCCTGCCAGAATTGAACCTTTGGATCTTGTCTCATCTGATGGCTCTCCATTTATGTCACTCCTGTACATTAAGCTAGTCTGAATTTTGAAGGGATTGCCTAATGAAAGCTTTCTACTTGCAAAGTGTCTTGATTTCCTTTATTTTTGTCTGACAGGTGTTTGCTGAAATATATTATTTTTTTGAAAAAGGCTTTGCTGGTCCTTTCATCATTTTTTTAGTTATAAAAGGAAAAACTGCAGTAGCAAAACTCTCATTCTTGCCACAGATTATTGTACTTACCATTGTTATCCTTAAAACTTTAGGACTGCTAAGGAACTTACAGTCAAGTAAGTCTCTTACTCATGTTAATATTAAGGATTCTTCTATTGCTTTCTTTGGTGTCTACAGCATCAGTCAAATCTCTGGGTTCTTCCTATTTTAGGGTCTTAGTCATTGGGCATTACAGTTAAAACAATATTTTCCTTACCAAAGTTAGACTTACCAAACCCCAGACTATGCATTGATTTCAAATTATGCTTGACTGAGTGTATTTTTCATAGTTTGATTCTTAGAGTGTGTTTTTCTACATTTGGGAGGCCAATTTTGAAAGATGTATTTTTTTCAAATATTTCCATACAGCAATGTACAGAGGGTCTCTCGGAAGTATAGAGTTCCTAGTCATTGTTTAAAAAGATCTAGAATTAGGCACTTAAAACAATAACTCTGTAATACTGCAGTAGGTTAAGGAGAAACATAAAGGAAAGTGCTAGGAACAAGAAAGATAAACTTGTGTATTTCTCTATTTGTGTTGTTAACAAGTGGTTTTTAAAACCATGTTCCAAGCCTCATGAAAAGCAATACCTAAACAAGATCCATGGGGTGAGATTTACTTAGTGGAGATGAGAGTATAAGTTACAGTTGTGCTGTTTTTTGGCAGTAAGCGTCCAATTCCTGGGAACAGCCAGCAAATTGTGAAAGAAAAATGCAAATCAGATTTGAGATAAAAAATCCTTTGAACAAGGATTTATTCAGTTACTTCTGTGTTTCAGGACAGCTTTAGCTGTATTCTTAGAAAAGAAAGAAGTTAGTGCCTGGTAGTAACTGCAAATGAAATGCTGAGTTCTTCCTACCCGACTTGAAATTCTTCACTGAGGCTCCCAAACTAAGAGCAGGCCTGCCTGAGCCTTTTTCAGTACACAGCAGAAAGGACTCTGCTTTCTAGGATGAAAAGTGCCATCTGGAGAAGCTTTCTTGTCTCTGTGGGCTGTGCATGGAGGTTAGGACAAATTGAATTGAGACACTGAATTGAAAAGCCAGCTGCTGGTTGAGCTGAACCTATGCAAATGATGAAACAGAGGTGTTCTTTCATATATCTGTCATTAACTTGAGCCCTAGTGCTTTTACCTCATGTAGACTAGAGAGCCAGTGATGTTTACTAGGTAAGGATCTGTGACATGGGATGTATTTCAAGTAGAAAACTGCTGTCTCATTCTAAAATGTATTCCCTGAAGAGTATGTAGACCATAACTCCAGCATACAGAATGACTGCAAAATGGTAAGACTTTCTCAGATTTTTTCTTTTCTCTGAGTTATGTGGTTTTTTCCTATTATTTGGCTATGAAATTAGTTTCATATGTGAAACAGTTCATGTTTCAATTTTTCAAGACTTTGCTGTTTGTCACTTTTAAGAATCTTTTTTTTATTCCATCATGGAAATCACTTAGAATTGGGTCATTGAATTTAGGTGGAGAATAATGAATTCCCTGCCTCCAAATACAGTTCAGTAAAGCAACTGCAAGTCAATTCAGCTTCCCTGTTTTGAGTTGTTATAAATCTAATAAATAACATAAATAATGTATTACATTTGATCACTTCTGTGTATCTTATGTGTATATATGTGAATGTTGGTCTTGTCAGAACATAGGATACTAAGAGCATGTTTATCACCTGGCATGTTTATTAATCAAATTAGCTGAAGATACATGGTCAAATGGCTCAGTTGAACATAAGCTGTATTTTCAGTCAGCACACTACTTCACTGTCTACTGGGAACTCTGTATAAATAACAAGCCTGCATCAAAAGTACAGCATGTATCAAACACATCAACACATTTCACTATGTTTTAAGTCCTGACACTTTTTTTTGGTAATTCCTATTATGTGTGCCTACTTCAGTGCTATACTCCTTCGACTGCATTAGTGAGGGTCACATTTCTTGTTGTCTTATCTCATTAGCATGTGTTTATTATGAGTTTTCTGTGTAATTACTGTCCCAGCACAGTACAAAATGACATTAGATGTTAGAATTCTAAAAGGTGTCAAGATGAAAACTACATTTTATTTCTATTCTTCCACACTAGTTGACATTTTGATTGCCTGTCACCTGGATCTGCTGGATAAATAGTAGGAATAAGGCTCCCCATGGTGTAGCCAAAAAGTTTTTCAAGATCTGAACAAAAAGAAGGGACCTTTCCCCATTCTGTTTATCTTTTCTATTTGTTTGCCTTGTACATACAAATTCTGACCATAAGTGTGTTTATGGAGAAACTACTTTCACCTTGGAAATTCTCAAGTTTGTGTCCGATTTTTGTTAAAGTACAGCTTGAATTGGTGTTTGAATGTCTGTTTGTCCTGGTTTCAGCTGGGATAGAGTTAACTGTCTTCCTAGTAGCTGGTACAGTGCTATGTTTTGAGTTCAGTATGTGAAGAATGTTGATAACACTGATGTTTTCAGTTGTTGCTCAGTAGTGTTTAGACTATAGTCAAGGATTTTTCAGCTTCTCATGCCCAGCCAGGGCACCTGACCCAAACTGGCCAATGGTGTATTCCATACCATGGGACGTCCCATCTAGTTTAGGAACTGGGAAGTGGGGGCAGGGAATCGCTGCTCGGGGACTGGCTGGGTGTCGGTCGGTGGGTGGTGAGCAATTGCCCTGCGCATCATTTGTACATTTCAATCCTTTTATTACTACTGTTGTCATTTTATTAGTGTTATCATTATCATTATTAGTTTCTTCTTTTCTGTTCTATTAAACTGTTCTTATCTCAACCCACGAGTTTTACTTCTTTTCCTGATTTTCTCCCCCATCCCACTGGATGGGGGGGAGTGAGTGAGTGGCTGCGTGGTGCTTAGTTGCTGGCTGGGGTTAAACAACGACACTGCTTTTGGACCAAAGGTAGAGATTTGAATTTGAATCTTACAAATGTATTGGGCAGGGTAACCCCACAAATATTTGGAAATTACTTATTTTATTTAAAAAAAAACACTTATGTTTTAATCTAAACTTGGGGAGAGGGATGGGCTGTGGTGCAGTCATGTTCCAATGTAGTTGCTTTATAGTGTCATAGTTTTAGCAGCAGAGTAAAGTGATCATAAAAAGTGAAAAATCTTCTTTCAGAAAATTGGAAATTTGTGTCCAAAGACAATAGAAAGTATACAAATTATGGTAAGTTAAATTTGAAATCGTATCTAATTGGGCAGGCAATGAAGATTTTTGAAGTGTAAATTGTTTCAAGCATAAAAATGAGTAATAAAAATGGTTTCAAACACATCAGAAACTGGAAGCCTGTACTTCATTCCATAGGGCTGATAGATGGCTGGCATATAAAAATGAGCTCTCAAGGCAACAGTGGTAAAATCAAAATGATTTCTTTATATTTGTGTTCATTAGTCTTAAATAGGCACATTGCTGGAAACAATTTTAGAGCAAAATATAAGAATAATGAATTGTCAGAGCACAAGTTTTCAGCCAAGAGGTCTAGAGTGGATTGCTACCAACTATATGATGTAAAACCTGTTGCTAAAATCCAGAAGAGAGTAAGGAAACAAATGAGAACAAGTTTTCAAAAAGGGCTCCAAAGGGTATCTGGGGATCTACAGGCCATTACATCTTACTACTGTATCAGTCATATTGGCAGAAACTATAACAAAGAATAAAGTTAGTTAGTCAGCTGGGAAATCAGTGTGGTAAGTCACATCTTGTGATTCTGCTGGAGTGCTGAAAGTCATGCCAGCAAACACAGGTGAGGGCAGCTGGCTGACAGACCGTTGGGTTTGCAGAAAAATGTTGATTAATTACTGAGTAAAATAAGGAAAACAGTAGTAAGTTTTCACAATGAATGCACACTGTCAGTGGTGTTCCTCGATAGCCTCTGCAGGCAATAATGTTATTCTATGCTAATCTTCAGAAAACATCTAGAAATGGGGTGAACAGTGAGATGACTAGGCTTTGACATTAGAAAAGTAGGAAAGAGTTTGTCATGGTTTAACCCCAGCCAGCAACTAAACACCACACAGCCGCTCACTCCCCGCCCCCGCCGCCCCGCCAGTGGGATGGGGTAGAAAATCGGGAAAAGTAAAACTCATGGGTTGAGATAAGAACGGTTTAATAGAATAGAAAAGAAGAAACTAATAATGATAATGATAACACTAATAAAATGACAACAGTAGTAATAAAAAGATTGGAATGTACAAATGATGCACAGGGCAATTGTTCACCACCCGCCAATTGACACCCAGTTAGTCCCTGAGCGGCGATTCCCCGCTCCCACTTCCCCCAGTTTCTATACCAGATGGGACGTCCCATGGTATGGAATACACCGTTGGCCAATTTGGGTCAGGTGCCCTGGCTGTGTCCTGTGCCAGCTTCCTGTGCCCCTCCAGCTTTCTCGCTGGCTGGGCATGAGAAGCTGAAAAATCCTTGACTTGAGACTAAACACTACTGACCAACAACTGAAAACATCAGTGTTATCAACATTCTTTGCATACTGAACTCAAAACATAGCACTGTACCAGCTACTAGGAAGACAATTAACTCTATCCCAGCTGAAACCAGGATAGAGTTGCAGAAGGTTGTCAACGAACGAGTGAGTAATGAAGTGCCAGCTAATATTTAACGTCAATAAATATGAAGGAATGTAGATGGCAAGGCAGTCTTGACTGTAGACACAATAACTGGCTTGAAATTAGTGGTGCCTCATTCCTGAGTCAACCTTTGAAGTCACTGTGAACAGTGCCCTGAAACGTTCATCTTAGTCCCTAGCAGTAGTGAAAAAGGTAAATAAAATGTTAGACCATAGAACAGGAATAGAGAACAAAATGTCGTGAAACCACACAACTAGCCAATAGTCTGCAGACTTTTTAAAATGATCATAACTGCAAGAAATTTCATCTTAAAAAGGGTTTAACAGAACTAGGGACAGTAGAAAGAAGGAAATGGTAATGATCACAGATAATCAGATATTTACGTTGCAGAAAGGAAAATTGTCTAATTCTTGTCACTGTAGAAAAGAGACAGCTGAAGGTAATTTTGAATGCATCCATGTAATCGCAAAAGGTATGGTCGGAATGAATGGGGAATTATTCACTATTTTTCACATTAAAACAGGTATGCAACATCCAGTGAAGTTACTCTGCGGGAGATAAAAGACAAACCAAAGTGAATCCTTTTTCAAAAAGCTCATTACTGAAGTGTGGAACTAATTGCTAAATAAAGGTATATAACATATGATATGATTATTATCAATTAAATGCATTCTTAAAGAAGGTCAAAATATGGGATTGAAATGAATATTTTTTTGGTTGAATGGGAAAAATTGTGCCTGCTGTTATGTCAGCCACTTGTAGAAAACAATAGAAGGTAAACGTAGATAAAGGATGTTCTTTTAACTTATGCTGAAAATACATGAGCAATATGACTTTTTCCAGGAAAGTCTGCTGTCTTATGTCTGTGGCTTTCTATGTCTTCTTTGATGACCTGCTGTGTGTTCATGTTCTATGTGTTTACTGTAGTGCTAGTTTTTGCAGCTGGAGTGCAGACCTGATGAAACCAGGCATTGGAAGGCATTTCATCAGGTTGTGAGAATGATTTCCTGATCCCCATGCCAGTCAGAAGCAACTGGGAAGTACTGCATGCTCTATTGCTTTTCGTGTGTTTCTCTGCTGTTCATGCGCATGTGTGGAGATGGCACAGGGAATAGGCTACTTCTTTCTCGCTGCATGACAGGGATGAGGAGAGGGAAATACATTTCAGGCTGCGTCTCATCCATTGCTGTTGTCACTGGGCAGCAATGCGTGCAACGGCTGACTGAATAGCTCTTGCCTGGGAGAAACAAAGACTGCTTTAGTAGGTTTTTCTCCATATTTTTTCTGTCTGAAAACCATGCTAGAATTTTACAGCATGGGTCAGGTAATGAAATACCCAATGAAACTATACTCTGAAATCATAGACTCTTCAGCAACTGGCAAATCTTGTAACAAATTGAAATGTCTTGGAAATAACTCTTAGAACTGAACAGAAGGTTGTAATTTCACTTTACAGCTGCACACATGAATGAGTGAACAGTTAATTTAGATCAATAGTACACCAATGAATTTAAGGGCAGTACCGCAAAACAGCAGGTCTACAGGAGTCAAGTATCATGTTTTTTTTAACAAGTTACCTCATTAAGTTTATTTAATAGATATATTGGGAAAATACCTTAAAAACTCCTATGAGTAATACATTTTTTTGTCTTCAGAATGAGATTACTGTCATGCTTCTAGTTATGCATTAGCATCATCTGTCACTGTGCTGCATGTAGTATGTTAGAATACATGCTACAAATTCCATAGCATTTTTGCATTGTAGGCCTATATGATTACTTGTTATATTCCCTATTACATGAATCCTTGTTTGTACTTTTGCAGTCATATGAAATACTCTCTCAGATTCATCTCTGTCATGATCTTCAAATAGCAAGGCTATATTTTCTTTCATGACTGAATAGTTCAACAACCTAAAAAGAAAATGGCGTCACCTTTTTTCTTGTGCTTATTGATGATAACAGAAATATGTTGGCTGTGTTAAGAGGGTGGGTGTTCTGGGCAGAAGGATGAAAAATATGGCTGGTTTGAGTCTCTCCTGTGTCCCTGGGAAGTCTCAATTACAAAAATTCAGTGCATTTTTTTTTCCAAGCAGATGTATGCTGACACTTTTTTCTGTTCTTCCACATCTCATGAACAGCTGTATAGGCTTATGACAAATAAAAGTCTATTTATCTAGCTGCTGTTTTACTTGTCAAAGTAACTTAAACAAAAAAAGTAATCAAAGACAAATAGGATGAGACTAAGTTGCTTAAAGTGTTGTGGTTGTTGAAGAGTACTGCAAGAAGCTTGTAACAGCTTTTATGAAAGCCTTCAAACATGCATGATTTAATTTCTGTTTCTTGGATAAAACTGAAAGAACACTTTCCTACATTTGTTATAGCTTCCATATTTCTTCTACATAAAGTATTTTGGAAGAAAAGTAACTTTATTTTCTCTAGAATTTTTCCCAAATGGACAGTATAATTTTTTAATCTACATTAGAGTCCTTCTTTTGACTTTCTGATGAAGTAGTCAGTGATTTTATAGAAGTTAGAAATCTTTCACACACAGCTACGAAGAAAAGAAGGCTTTCTCTGTATTATACAGTTATCATTATCCACCATTATTCTTCATTACCAAAGCATAGACACCTCTGGGATGCAACAGATATTTTTTGCTGCCTCAAGCACCTAATCTAGGATCAAAGGCTCACATATAGTCAGTGCAGAGAGGTAGTATCTTCAGAAGAGTGCTTAGAACACCTAGATTTACAATTTATCACCTAATTCAGGTGTCAGAGTTGCCATTGGCAGTATTGTTTTCTTCCCATGGACAGCTGAAGGATCCATGATCCTAAATTAGGTCCATGAAGCTATTGCTGCATTTACACATTGTGGTAAATATTTAATAATAAGCAGTAAGAAAATGGAACTGATCCATGTGAGGAACTCTAGCTGCTGCTGAAATTTCTGGGGTGGTACAGTTAATTATGATGTGAGTGGCAAAATGGAAATTCAAGAGAAGGCTGAGGACAATACAGCTACCCACTAGCGGGGAAACATGGGGGGAAGTTTGTGATTGTATACTTACTGTTGAATCTTTCAAAACAGCTAAGAAAATGCAGGAGAGTCATTGCTGAGTATAAAAACCCATTGCTCATTAAATCTAAATATCTTTACTTAGTGAAGAAGATAGAAAAATGTTGAACTTTCAATTAATATTATCCAACTAACAGTTTGTGCAGTTGTCTCCAAGCTTAACTTGTGTTTTACTCAAAATACTGATGCAGTACTTAATCTTTTCCTGCAAACTTGGACTAAATTAGAGTTTATTCTACTTTTGTGCTTGGTGCTTTCACCAGAGGTGGCAGCCCATGTCCCAGAGACTTTACAGACAAATCAACTAGAAAAAAGTGTTGGGAGAAATCCTATTTTTAGGAGTGTATTACTAAGGCATGAAAGAATGAAGCTATTTGCTTAAGTTTTCACAGTCTGTCCCAGAAGCTTAGTGTGAATTTACAGGTTTGAATTTTGTTCTAATGCCTGAAACTCTTCCTCCTTGGCCTACGAGACTTGAAATGGGTTGAAGAAATGAACCAAGAAAGTCCTCAAACCAAGAAAAATTTCTGTCTATGAAAACCTACCATTTTCCAACCCTTTGGGGGCCCATTTTGCTGTGTATAACCTATCAGTCAAGTTCCCTGTCCTTCAGAGAAATCATCTAAATATGGAAGCCTGGACTTTAGATAGGGGAAGTAAAAGTATTTAGCTGTCCCATGAACCTCTTACAGAAATCAGAGTCCAAAAAGGGTCCTAACAACATTCAGAAAATGATTTCAGGTCTTAAATTACCAGAATTGGGTGGAAAACAGAAGCAAGAGAAAGAAAAAGGATGATAATGAAGAGTGGAAGAAATGCTTATTTGTGATGTTTGTGTTGGTGCATATACATTGATGGTGCAAGACTTGTTAGTTTATGATTCCAGCGGTTCATTTTTCCCCTAGCATTTTCAAATCCAAAGAAAAGTTTCTCTAACAGAGGGAAGTTGTTCCAAAATTTTGCTTCAGATAGGGAATGTGTAACTACTCTGGAACAGGATAGGTTCCTTGCAAGTGGTGCTTGAAAGCAAGCTTTAATTGGAGTTTTGTCTCCAGGATTCTGGCATGCAAAGCAGTATTGTGATAGCCACTACCTTTCAGAGAAAGCTCCTTCAGGAAGCCAACATAAATGTTTTGAAGAAAGAATGTATTATCATGTCATTGTTGAAAAAGGTGCTAAATTTGAAAATCCACTAGGGAGTTTTTGGTGTGGGATTGTTTTGGCTTTGGTTTTTTTTTTTGTAAATCAACTTTTAGTGAAAATAAAGATATTTTAAACAATTTTAATGTTTGTTTTGATTTCTTGGTAAAGAATTCTCTCTGAGTAATTTTATCCAGAAGGTGATTTATTATGGAACAGAACCTCAACATTTCTGCAAGCTCATGACTGATTGTTTTCCTCTCCAGCTCATGTGCTGCAACAACAAGTTTAATGGTGCTATTTAATTTAGGGTTATTGTGCTACACAAGTTTAACAAGCCCATTTGCTTGTGGCAGGCAGAACATTGCTTTCATTGGATCTCTAAAATATACATTGTGTCAAAGAACTGTAATTAATCTCTGTTATTGGTTCTGGATCATCAAAAGCCTACTTCAGGTCTGTGTGTTTTGAAGGAAATCTAGTTTCAGTGTACTGAGGTCAGTTAAAATTAATCCTTTTCCAATGCTCTGTTAGCCGCAGGAAATTCTCTTCTCAATTTAGTCAGGGATAAAAAGTCAAGCTTATCTGTGTTTTTAGGAGAATCTGATCCATCTCATTTGGATTTTGTCTTTTTTTTCTCTTGTTGACATTTTATTTACTGCTTATTACACTAATCATGTAAGGGAAGGCTCCAATCAGCTAAATAAGTTGCGTACTAGAAGAGGTGGGTTCAAGCCTTGCTTTATGTGCTGGTCACATGAATATAAGGAGAGTCTAGCTTGAATCTTATCTTCATTTTGTTCTCAGACCTTACCAGAGAACATATGTCAATAAACAGTGGCAAACCTGAAACCAGAAAGGTAGAAAACGGATGCTAGCATGGTGAAGGTATGAGTGGAAAGACGGGGTAAGACAGTCTACGTTTAACCTCGGTCTCAGGCCTGGTAGATAGATATTTGTATCAGTCAAGGAGCAGGGATAAAAAAGAGCATTAAGTGGTCCTGCCCCTGCAAGAAAGAGAGGGGGAAGAATAGGGGAGGAAATAAAGGAGAGGGAGAGCGATAGAGGGAATCCAGGCTCACTTACAAAATTGCAGTAATGATGAACTTAATTTATATGAGCAGCCTATGAGCCTTAGTTTATACATTGTTTGCTGCAGCAATTACATTTAAATATTCATTATATCTCAGTTGCCTCTTTAAATCAGAACTACAAGATGCATTTATAAAATCTTTCATTAGAAGATGTATAATAAACACTTATCAAGGACTGCATGAATTGTACAATTACTCGTATATATTGAAAAATGTAATCTTGTAAATCAGAATAGGCTTTAATATGAGATGAGTGACAAATTTCCATATTTTGATATTTTGATTTACACAATAAGTTGTCTTTAATACCATACTAGTGTAAATTACTTTGACAGGACATTTCTAAATATTTATTTAGCTGTAACGTTCCTTGTGTGCATTTTATGTTATTCACTATAAAATACTTAATTGCTAGCTAATAAGATTTTTGTGACAACATTCTTTATTCTTAAAAGATAAATTGCAGTCCTGACATCTAAAGTAGAATGGGTATAAAACAGGCTTTTGCAAAACATACAGCTTTCCAAGAAACATCTATTAGCTGTTCCCCATGAAGTCAATCCTTGTACAAAATCACCTGTAGAACATCTGTACAGTATGTAACTCTCCAGGTAAGAGGAATTCCCATATTTTTCAGAATTGTTTTTACGTGTCTAGAAATGTGTTGTGATTTGGTATGATTGCATACTTCAAATAGTGAAATTTTCAAGGGAAAGGGGATTCGGAGGGGTGACCACCTGGGTATTAGCAATTATTGAATAAAGCCGACAAGTGAATAATGTATGTATTTAAGGCTCTGCCATGCAATTGTTCACATAGCTCATTTACCTCAACAAGGATTTAATCTTAAGGACCTTTGTTGGTGCAACACATCTGAGGATTTCTTTGCTTCCCAAAGTTTTTAATGTCTAGCTGCCTGCTGGAACTGATCAATGTGTAAGCCCTCAATAACATTTTAGAGGTGATAGCATCACCTATGAATATTTTTAAAAATTTCACTTTCAGTTCCTTTACTTTGTAAATGATATTTCACATTTGTTGTCTGTGGGCAACATCACCGTGTTTTTTATTCATGTTTCCTGCCCAATAAGTCCACCACACCAAGAAACTTTTATTGCCAAAGTACAAATGTATCAATAATTGAATGCCAAAAAGGAAAAGGGGCTACCATTTCAGCTGTTATTATCAGTGTCAAGTGTGTTGCGTAAAGAAGCATAAATTCTTCTGTATCTCTCTTATATGTGGTTTGTGACAATCACAGTTCTAAAACTGGGATTTGACAACTTTTATCAATACTGGCATTAATTAAATCAGCATAAAATTGAGTCAGCGATGAATGAAACCATGAAACCTGTAATCTTTTATGCCCTAGCTGGTTCCCTCTGGAATATACATTGCTTGGTTGTGTTAGCTGTATCCTGTGCTGCTGTTTTCCCAGGATCCTTTTTAAGGGGCATTGAGTAATTTAACTCTCTCCTCTTCTGTGCATTTTGATCTTATTGTAGTTAAAATTTCAGCTTTGTTGCACTGAGAGCACTTTTCATTAAATTTTGTAGAAGCCATTGAGCTTGGATTCTTAAAGTGTTCTTCAGAATTGCAAACCATACCAGTTTCAAGTGTCTTCTTACCTGAAGATAGTGTATTAAAGTGTATGTGGGTTCTTTCCCCCTCTGCCACTTTACTGAAGAATGTCATCTTGCAGTTCTTCCAGTGCATCCTCAATGCGATGAAAGATAACTGGACACCTTTCAACCATCACCAGTATCACACATTGTAAAAGTTTTGTTTCGTATGGTGTGTCATGCAGTTTGTCTGACTTTTCAGAAATTCTCCACATAGATTGTTGCTTTTCTCAGCCACTTAGAAAAGCTGGCATTATCTGCATTTAGTAGAATTATCTGTGTGTCTTTTTAACAAAGCCACACTGTTTCAGAAATACACCATCTAAGAAGAAACATGAGTAAGCTTGGCTCTACCTTGTCAGTGCCTGTAGAGAATAAAATTAACATAACCCTGAGTGCTTTTGTGTTTATCTATGTCCCCACAGCATTTCTGAAATTAAATAATGACATTCAGGTGTATACAAGCAGAACATAATGAAAACAGGCAACAGCAAAATGACAGTGTTGTGTGTTTTAACAAGGCTCAGTGGTGCACCCAGATATTACACTCTTTTTATCATTTACTTTGCTTATTATCTTACGGCCCCCATTCCCTTCAATTTAAACACCTGATTTCTTTGGAAAAGGGATAACATATTCTTTGGGTTATTAACGGTCTGTGGTCTGAGCTTTTGTGTGCCTCTATTATATCAAGGATCGTAGTAGTCAGGCAAATGCATGCTTACCCATCACTTTTGTTTCATCATTCAGACCTTGATCTATCTTTCTCTGTTTATCACATACTCCTGTCCTCATTACTGCAGATTGGAGTCACTGGTGCTGAAATCTGACTTTTTTTCTGCACCATCTATCTCATATGCCAAGCTTCCATCATAACATTTGAGATCCTGCTGTGTAACCTCATGTGGGAAAACAAAAACCGGTGCTATCCTAGTTTGAGATTTCTTTAAGCACCTTTAGATAAATTTGCTTGTGTGTGGGTGTACAGCTGTACTGAAGTAATAGACAAAGTAAGCACAAACCCCAATAATAATTAAATGGTTATTCACCAGAAAATGACATATGAGGCTAACCCATTTGGTGCTAGCATGGTCATCTCTGTAAAACTACTAGGAAATAGCCTATGTGTTCACCTTTCAGGTGTTCATTTTTTTTAAATTCCTTATGAACCAGAAGCTTTATTAACAGAGGCAGCCATTCTTGGTGATGTGCTCTGTTAAGCTCTTGTCCACACTGCAGCGAATTCAGATGATCACTGGATCCAATTATAGTGTGATTTTCATTCTGTGTGCAGCTAAGTATTTTGTGGGAAAATTTACAGTGCAATGGCTGTATAAGAAAACTCAGCAGTCTTATGAATGCACAGCCAAGTTCCACAGGGTGGTATTAGAATATGTTTTGTAGGCTGAGTGACTGGGGAAAACGCCACTTTTGGGGCAAGAAGGGGTTGGTTGTTTTGAATTATGATATTGAGAAATTTCTTCTACATGACCAGGAACGGGGGAAGAAAAGCAGGAGCTGTGTTTCTTAAAATGCTGTTAGTGGAAGATAAGTCACTTAACCAGAAAATGCTCCCTAAAAAAGATTGTCCACATCTGGTTCCTTTTTAGTCCATTTCAGGGCCTCTTTGTACATCAGCTCCATTTCAACAACTAAAGGTACCAGCAAAATTTCGGATGGAGACTTAAATGGCAGGTCATCTCTGATGAAGCAATGTCTAAGATTAAGTATACTCATTACATAAAAATCTACAGATAAAACGTGATTTCCAAATACAAATAAGCATGTTGAGCTATGTCTTCTTACCACTACTTGGAACAGTTTGGAAAAGGTTGTGGTATTAATGTGCTTTGTCAAAGGATCCTTATAGTATCTATTAAATCATCTTTCTCTCTCTACTGCACTGTAGTTATGAACAGGTTTACAATGAATTCTCAATTCTGCACATGTAAATCATGCCACATACCATTATCTGATAGCCTTGAGTAAGGTATGCGTGGCTGCTGGGGCACTAAAGGATCAGGTAAGGCAGTTAGCTGTATCTCTTAGCAATAACTGCTGTGTGTTACAGACTAACTGCCAGGCAATAAATAAAAATTTCAAATTTGCTCTGAAACTTGGAGTAATACCAAAGATGAATAGTAGTTTGCTTGAAGTTAGATGCAGACAAGAATGTAAAAAGGGGAAAAAACCTCAATGAAGGGGGAAAAAATCCAGTTAGTTGTAGGCAAAATGTGTCTATGACTGACTGGTATGTTCGCCCCTTCTTTTGGCGCCTACCTTTAATATTAGTCTTCTCCATTACTCTTCCAGATACTCCTTTTAAGAAGATGCAGTTTTAAAGGGAGAATTCAGTATGTTTTATCACTACAGGAGTAATGACAGATGAGATTTATCCTTTCTGTGATATAAGTTTCATGTCAGAAGCATGTTGGGGCAGAGGGAAACCTCCTCGTGAGACTGGAAACCAATGCAGTTCAGTGTAGGTTGTCCCGAGTGGTCAGAGCACACACACTTTCTATGTGCTTGTTAACAATGTGGACTGTTTTACATTAGTCTTCTATTTTAAATTGAAATAAATTTACTGCTCAGTAGAAAGCTGTGGAGTGAAGTAAAACCTTTTTGGTGCACTGTTTTTCATTCGTTATGGGTTAAAAAACAACAAAACCAAACCTCCATGATACCCTGCTGTGAGATTAAATTTCTTCTTCCCCAGCACTCCAAAAATATATGGGCATAGCAGCTGCATTAATGTTCCTTTAATGAGAAGGAAAAGCTGACTGACTGGAGTTTATCGGAAAATAATTTTCATTTCATTTGACTGTTGCTTTTTATGCCCAAATTGTGTTTTAATTAACTGTGACACAGAGATTTAGCAGGTAAAATTTATTCAGATGAGTTGCAACAAACAATGAAAATGACAGGATTGAGTGTAACATCTTGCTTTTCTGTTTCTCCCTTCCCCCAACTTTCCCCTAACTATTGTGTTCTTCTATGAAACTAGTCTTGGGAAAAAAAATCAAGACAGAAGAAGTGAGCTTTTCCATGATGAGAAAAATATTGTTGATTTTGCTGGCAAAGTAATTCACCAGTGGCTCATTTCCATCAGCTTTTATTTCACAGCAATTGTAAAATAAACCACTCGTAGCACATGCTGTTAATCTCTAGTCCCTGGGGTGTAACTGCTGTTACACAGTATGGGTCATGTGCTAGCTAAAGTGTGCATTAAAAAGGTAGAAATTAATAGTACTAGCACTGATTCCAAGCTAAATGGTATTCAATGGGCAAGGCAATTCCTTTAATGGCTGCCACCAATACATTGTCGTGCATGCTTCTTTTTAATTTCTGATTTCCCCCATTAAAAGTGGAAAAAGCAAAATTAATCCCAATATCACAGCAAAGTCTAAATAAAAGCTATTCAGGACAGAGCTCTGTGTGCTTACTGTGCTGTTTGTCTGTCCTCAGCTTCCTCTTCCCCAGCTCATCTTGTGCTAATGCAAAAATATAGCACTAGTGTTAACATATCAGTGTTACATTTACTGTGGGTTACATTACATCATTTTACTTATTCTACTAATCTCAATAGTTTTGGTGTTCAATGTACATGTCCTTAAAAGTTATACATTTAAAAGAAATTTAGTGGTTCTCTAATAAAATTTTTCTAAGGAAGAAAATCTTTTTTTTTTTTCTTTCTGTAAAAATTATCCACCTATAAAATCATCATCAAACCATTTGTAAAACATGCAAGTTCTCTAAACTTTTATTCTATTGAATTCTTATTCCATTTTTTACAGCAAAAATGATCACCTAATGTTAATGGGCAATAAAGCCCTTGACAAGAGATACGAACAGAGAACAAGGAAATAGAGACAAAGAGTATGTCCATGAAACTGCTTTTCTCATTGCATATGCATAAATAAATTAAAAATAAAATCTGGCTTTGGAGCACTTTGAGAATATCAGCAATATTTTTCATATCTTTGAGAATATTGTGATGTCAGGGATTTGTGTTTTGAGAATATATTCAAACTTTCTTTCCCAAAGCATGGAACATCCAATCTAGTTCTTAGTGAAGCCAGCAGCAAAACAGCCATTGATTTCCATGTGGGAGAGGGAAGACTGGTCCCCAAATGAATTTACCACTTAATACTAGTTTTCTGTATTGTAATACAGAATAAAATGTTATGAATAAAATACCTCTCTCCTCCTTGCCTACTTGCACACCTCACAGTACTGCTGAGTTGGCACGTGAGGAAGGAGCGATAAAGGGGAATAATCAGCTACTAGCCTACATTTACGTTGACAAATGCAGACTATTTCCCTCCTGAGGCAAAGGAGAGAGCAAGGAAAAATTTGTAGTTTTTAACTATGTTGCTTCAGCTGCTCTGTCTCTTTGAAAGGGAGATTAAGTCATCATCAACCCTTACCTTCTATAAGAAGCAATTGTAAAAGAAAAATAGAGGACTTCAGAGGGAAAAATAAACAAATAACCAACTAAAACATAGATTTATGATTAAGTGTTCTCTTCTTTTTTTTTGTCTGGCCTGTTATAGGATTTCATCGCCATGCCTTTCTACAGATTATTAGTTTATTCTTGGTGCCTACTGGATAAATAGATAAGTTTGGTGTAATAATGTGTATTTGGGCTTCATTTTCTAACTTTCTCATTCTGCATCAAAAATAAAGTACTTTGAAAGAAAGAGTGATTGCTGGTACTAGGTGGTACTAGATATTCTTTAATATTAGAAATGCAGTGCACTCTCACTTTTCTCTAGTGAATAATTGTAACATAGCTGCCATTAAGTCATTTAAAAAAAAATTAAAGTAATGGAAATTTAGCATCTTAAATCTTATCACCATAACAGTATTCTTCTTGTTACTTCTTAATTCCTGTAGGAAAAAGATTTAGAATATTATTATCACATTCGTCTGCTGCTATTAAGCACTTGTATAAACAATAAAAATATGAGTTGGGGGAAAAGGGTTACTTTATATGCTGAGTGCT
The DNA here is from genome assembly GCF_964188355.1 of Buteo buteo. NCBI lineage: Eukaryota > Metazoa > Chordata > Aves > Accipitriformes > Accipitridae > Buteo > Buteo buteo. Next base: position 65,830,825 of record NC_134204.1, read on the forward strand.
GAGTGTTTTCAGCAAGTTGAAGAAGGTCTCTCATTTTATTGTCCATGTATTTGACATCTCACTGTTTGTTAGTTGGACTGCTTTATTTCAGCGGGACTCCAGCAACTCCCTAGCTATGTAGTATAAATCTGAAGATGATTTATTCCTCATAAGAAAACACTTTTGCCCTCTATATCTATTCTGAGTAGGCCTTTTTCTTTAATACACAGGCTCTGTTTCTTTGTAACTAGGAGAAATATCAATGCTTCTTGACCTGAGAGATGCCTTCTAAAATGATTTGTCCTTTTAAGGCAATTGTGTAACTAAGAATTCACAGGGCTGATTCTTTTGCTGGACTATGTCAGATTAAGGTTATAGAAACTTGCTTGTGTCTGGATATTACATAAATAAGTCTTTAAAAATCTTGAATATCATGAGTTTGCAGGTTGAACTGTGGTCCTTCACAGCACTGGGGTGGTCTTTTCATGTCAGAGATTTAAGTGAAGTACTGCAGTATTGTGGGAGCATTGCTGGATGAGCTATGGAAAGGAAATACATCTGGTCTCCCACCCCCAGCCTTTGTCTTGGTTTAAATGCTGAGTTGTATAAGCAGCTGCAAACCATTGCTAGTCAGATTGACTTTAATTGGAGTTCCAGGTATTGGGCTTCTCACAGGACCTAGCCCTTTTAATAAACACTGTTTTTTATGAAGATGTGCATGGAAAGGGTGGAGGAAAGCAAGGGTACTAAAATGTCACTTGGAGAGACTTATTATTGAAATCTAATATTTGAAATCTGTTTCTTCAGCACTATAGACGCTTCACCTAAGGAGTCCCCTGTTCTAGGGGCTCGGTCTCAAATTATTCACACCATGAGAATGTATCAACTGGCACCAATCCACAGGCAAAACATTCACCACAGGAGAGAGTTCAAAAGGTCATTTTTGCCTCTCTCCTGAGGTGTGATACATTTGTATGTGCCTCTTTACTTTAAGATAGCAGTGTTTTCAAGATCAAATAGCAGTAGTGGCAGAGATTAAAAAATACTTTCTGTCCTGAACACATTTTGTATTTCTAAGATCACCATAGTTGAAATGTCTAAATACCTAATTTCAGTACTACTCATTTAAAGAAACTTGGCTGTCAGAGCAGCGGTATGGTCACAGGAAATGGACCATGGTGATGGAGAATTCAGAAGGTGAAGAAAAAACTATCAAAATAATATATTTGGCATCCAGAAATTTATAGTATACTTCTTGTACTGTACATGTTCTGTTAGTGATTGGCAAGTGCATTTAACTCAACAGAGAGTTTCACACAAGTACAGATTCCTCCATAGATACCTTTTTCCATGAATAACAAAGCATAGTGGTATTCATGAATGCCATATTTAACAATTAAAATCCTTGGCATTATACTTTCCAACTGAAATATTGTTTAACTTAAAGCTTTATTTTGTTTTGTGCAATGTCTACTCAAACATTTGGCAGTATAGTAGCAGCTATCTAGATCTATCAAATGAAAGAAAGCACATTTCAGTGTGAAGTTTCCCATACTCTTTGGATTTATGTTTTTAAAATTTCGTTCATCTTTTTGTTACCTTGGTTGATTTCCCTAATTTCTTAAGATAAGTATAGTTCAAAATTCATTAGTGACATTTCTGTGACTTTTTATTTCCTTGACAAATGTGTGGTTTCTACATGCAAAATAGGAAAGCATTCTTAGGATGTTTCTAGCATGACCTAGAAGAAAGCTGGAAATCACACCAAAAAGAAGCTGTTCTGTGATATCAAGAACACAAGGTCTCTCTGATGGAGCATAAAGACTAAGACAAATCTTTTAAACTTTTTTTTTTTTAATGCTGTATTCTTGGATATTCTTAAATTCTGTCCATCATTATTACATATTAGGCTTCATCCTATTTCTTATTGAAGCTCATAATTGCTTTTCTAATAAAAACATCATATATAGTTAGAAAGTAATAAGTGATAGTTATATTGGTGAAGACTAATTCAGAAACTGCTTTGGTCTCTTCATATGTTTATGTACAAGCACTTCACTTTCAGGTACCATCCCTGCTATGCTAAGGTAACTGTGTATCATTGGTGTACATTATCTTTTCAAGAAGAAAGAAGTGCTCTTTGGGGGAAAAAAAAAAAAAAGAAAAAAATTTGCTTGCTTGTACACATAATTCATCAAACAAGCCATTGTTAACTTTTTTTAGTTCCGAAAGCAGTCCATCCGAAAAGGTGTTCAACTGATTGCAAAGGTCAGACTCTAGAAATATTGATTTGTTTCTGCTAAACCCTATTCTAGTCTATAATAATAATAATAATAATAATAATAACAATAAAGAAAAAGCTCAGCTATGTATAAATAATGGATATTGTGCAAACTTCAGAGGCAGCATCATTCTGAGTTGTCATGTCAGCTGAACACATCTAACACAAATGTTTTTAAAGTGTTGTTAGAGAACGTGACTTATGTTATTAATCCTTTTTCTTTCTCTGCCAACTCCCTTAACAAAAAGCTGCTGTTTCCAAGTATCTTTGAAATTGGTAGTATCACGTACGAACACAAGTGGTGCCTAAGAACATCAGATGGTAAATCCAAGCATATTAATTACATCATTAAAGTAACATTTGGTATACCACTGAGATACATTACAATAACAATAACCTTCATGTATAATAAGATGCACAGCCAGCATGTAATGTGGGAGCTGTGTACAACTGAGAGATTCTATACCATCCTTGCATGGGATAATTGAATTGACTCAAAAAGAAGAAAGAGCAGATACTGCCTTAAAACTGGCACTGGCCTGCTTTTTATGTGTGTTCCTATGTATAGAAGGGTGTGTGTGCATATGTATCTGAATATTGTCACACTCTGAAAGCCAGATAAACTATTTCAGAGAAGGCAGAATTGCTTGGTTACATCTGCAGAAAACAATCTGTGCTGTGTATGAGAGCTCATGTCAGTATAGTAATTACCACAACCGAGATAAAGCCTGTGCTAAATGTCATCTGTAGCTGACAAACACATGAAGCCAAGCACTACTAAATGATTCAGTTATTCTGAGAGTGCTTAGCTCTACGTCTGGGATAAAATCATTTGTCCTGACTGTAAAACAAACAAACAAATGCAAAACAAGAACAGAAAGAAGCAGCTTAGAGCGGAGGGTGGAAAAAAGCCAGTTAATGGAACTAATCAAGTTGAGAGAGAGGAATTTGAGAAGACCTAATAGCAATTCCTAACAATTATACTAAACACTTTTTTTTAACTACAAATTGCTTAATAGTCACCAGAATTCAAATTTCCACCATTTTAGCTAGTACCCTGGAGAATGTTGTTTCTCAAATCAATAGCAACCAAAATATGCTAAACACAGCGTTTTTGAACAGATTGCAGAAGATGAGGCATGCACAGATTACAAAGAGTGGAGTGTTAACAAGTTATATACATCATTGCTCAAGTATTCCTTACTGGAGAAAAGACAAGAAAGCAGTAATTTTCTAAAGCCCTTTGCATTAACAACAGTCAGTTTTTAAACATCGTGTTAAAAAAAAAAAAAAAAAGAAAAAGGGGGGGAAGCTCCCTTTTTCTACACAAAGCAGGTGGCTTTTGAATGTGTGGTGAAAAGTTCCTCACACTGAGGAACTTTTTAGCTGCAAGGGACATTTTTTTCTCACTGGAAAAATTTTGGACAATTCCCATTGAGCTGGGAAAGGGTTTATTGACTTCAAAACATCACTGATGTCAGGTGACATTTACTAAATGTTTTATGCTGCAGGAGTGGAGTGGAGTGGAGCCACCTCTAAAATACAGTTGCAAGCTGAGAAATTACACTAGCTCATGACATGGTGTGATACAACACAGAGAACTGAGCTTGGCTTCCAAAACCAGTGTAAAGGGACTAACATGGTACCATGCCTGTGGTAAAATGCCCTTCCTCTCCATTGGTGCTATTCTGTTCTTGATGTAGATGTGATCCACAGTGATTAAAGCTGGGAAAGGTGATGTGTGTATCACCTGTAGGATTTGCTGCATTGGACTTCCAGACCCAGCTGCAGAGGTCTTGGCTGAAAGCCTGGCAGAAGCCTAAGCTCAGCATCCATTGTGTTTTAATTAGCATCTTTGAAATCCAGGGTTTAATCATTTTCTGTTTCAGCTTCCTTTATCTTAGAAGGAAGAAGAAAGTGTGGCTTTTTGTCTGTATTTTTGCTTAATAGGTGGGAGAGGAGATGTTCTCCGTCTCTGAAGAGTTTACAGTCTATTTGTTTCAAACACCTGGCCATTTGCAGTCCCTGAATGCTGGCTGTCATGTAAACAATACACAATACCATACTTGTATGCCAAGAAGAGGGAAAATGGTGTTGAATGGTTATTACTAGTGCCAGGTGAACTTCAGTAAGGAAGTGTTGTGGCTTAACCCCAGCCAGCAACTAAGCACCACACAGCTGCTCCCTCACTCCCCGCGGTTGGGATGGAGGAGAGAATCGGAAGGGTAAAAGTGAGAAAACTCATGGGCTGACATAAAGACAGTTTAGTAGGTAAAGCAAAAGCCACGCAAGCAAGCAAAGCAAACCAAGGAATTCATTCACCACTTCCCACCGGCAGGCAGGTGTTCAGCCATCTCCAGGACAGCAGGGCTCCATCACGCATAACAGTTACTTGGGAAGACAAACGCCATCATTCCGAACATCCCCCACTTCCTTCTTCTTTCCCTAGCTCTGTTTGCTGAGCATGACACCGTATGGTGTGGAATATCCCTGTGGTCATTTGGGGTCAGCTGTCCCAGCCGTGTCCCCTCCCAACTTCTTGTGCCCCCCCCAGCCTGCTCGCTGGTGGGGTGGGGGGAGAAGCAGAAAAGGCCTGGACTCTGTGTGAGCACTGCTCAGCAGTAACGACAACAGCCCTGGGTTACCAACACTGTTTCCAACACAAATCCAAAACATAGCCCCATACTAACTACTATGAAAAAAATTAACTCTAACCCAGCCAAAACCAAAACAGGAAGGAATGGAGGGAAAAAGACATGCAAGAAGGGCAGCACCAGGAATCATTAGCATCTAAGGTAGAAGCAAGTCAAAACCTCTATCTAAATGGCTCATTTTTGTCTTTCTAAACATACTGTCTGTTGAATGCAGAGGCATCCTTGCTGCTTGTGTCACTAAGATTTCCTATCAGTGATATATTTTATTTGTGCTACATATATGATATGATGATTGAGTAACTGAATTGAAAATTGCTCTCAAATTTTACCTGGTGTGCAAATCAAACTGTGGTATGTAGCACATCAAGAAAACAAAACACAAAATATACAAAAGGTTACAGGATGGGATTTCACAGCAGTTTGCAGTAACAAACTTGACAAGACTGTTATTATTGTAAGAACATGTTGCTTTTGTCAAGCATATCTGATATGAACAATAGCAAAATAATAGGTCTGCTATGGTTTTCTTTGCATTGCAGGAAATGTCTTGCTACTCAAGTAAACTATATTACTCTTTTTATTGTTTAAAACAAAAAATGACCTTTTTGTTAGAGAAAAGGACAACTCTCAGGTAATAATGTATTAGCATCAAGAGAAAATGTGAGGTTTTTTTCCAAATATGTAACTGAAATCTTATCTATCTTATTTTGCAGTGGTCTGTGGCAAACTATTGCAGAGGAGATGATATTTGCAGAGGGGCTGCTGTGTGAGAGGTCTGTCCACATGGCCAGGTGTATCTAACTGCACACTCTATATTGCTTTCAGGCAGCAGCCTGTGCAGACATACTGGCAAGTTTGTCTCGCTGCTGACTATGTCCATGATGGGATTTTTGCTCTCAGCATCCTGGGCTTTCTTGGGGCAGTCATCTAGAAGCAAGGAGATGTTCTGTAATCTGGGTCAAGTGTGCAGATTCTTCCTCTGATATCCTATGAACTGTTTTCTGTAGGTATGGTACCAGAATTTCAGATTATGTTACTAGATAAGATGATGATTTAGCTCTGCCATCAGAAACAGAGTGGCTTGTAAAGGTGTGTATTGGGTCTGGCTGAGATGAATTTAATTCTCCCCATAGCAGCCCTGGTAGCGCTGTGCTCTGCATCAGTAGCCAGAAAGTTGTTGATAACACACCAGTGTTTTGGCTACTGCTGAGCAGTGCTGGCACAGCATCAAGGCTGTCTTTCCAACATTTTTGCCCCCCTCAATGGCAGGCTGGGGCTGGACAAGATCTTGGGAGGGGACATAGCCAGGACAGCTGACCTGAACTAACCAAACAGATATTCCATTCCATATGACGTCAGCTCAGATATAAAAGCTAAGTAAAGGGAGACGGAAGAGGGGGCATTTTTGTCTTCCGGAGCAGCCACTACGCCTACTGAAGCCCTGCTTCCCAGGAGGTGACTAGGCATTGCCTGCTGGTGGGAAGTAGAGAATAACAGCATTTGGTTTTCTTTGCTTTCACGCGTGACCTTTGCTTTCACTTTATTAAACTGTCCTTATCTTGACCCACAAGCCTTTTGTTATATTTTCTCCCCCCTGTCCAGATGAGGAGGAGGAGTGATAGAGCAGCTTTGGTGGGCACCTGGCACCCAGCCAGGGTCAACCCGCCACAAGGTTCCATTGTGTTATGCCAGCTTTGCAGGTCACCGGGTGCACTCTTGGCGAGCTTTTGCTGAAATTTGGAGAGCAGCACAAGCAGCTGCCCTGCCAGTAGCAGCAGGAGTGGGAGAAGAAAGAGGACAAGGTGGATTGACATTTCCTTGGATCATAATTGCACTGCGTAAAGCCATTTCTGGGCTTCTGCAACACATGCTGACTAATGAGACAGGATTGAGCTAGAGGCCTTTGCTGGCCAGTACTGGCAGCAAAATATTATGACAGCAAGTGACACTTTTTTGGGAATGTGTGCAGAGCTTGGCTTCTGCAGGAGCATTTTGGTGGCAGAAGGGGTTTTTGCTCACAGTTTACCCAGATGATTAATTGGAGGTAAGCTCTGCTATTAAAACCATGCTTCATGGCCCAGAAGTGATGAGGGTTAGCTGTAGATTTTCATGTGGAATGAGACTTGTGGAAGCATTTTCAGTTCTGCAGTGGGCCTTCCATTGCATGGGTGGAAAGAAACACTTCAGTGCAGTTTTTCAGCACTGGCAGGTGCATCATTTGTAAAATGGGAAGGTCTGAAAAGGCTTGTGATACCTGTGGAACTTGAGAATTTTAAATCTATTTAAATCATATACAGATAAAGAGAGACTACCTTTTGTAACATGAATTTCAGTGTGGCTGAAATTTCTCTTTGTTCTGGGGGTTCTTGCTTATCATAAATGACTATATTTGAGCTTAGAAAGATGTTTTTGCCTTATAATAAGGCTAGGGACTCTTATTTTAGAAGTGCATGTTATTTTGCACAATACCTAAAGTCATCTGACTGAGATGGGAAGTGTATAGATATTTTCTGATTAATGAGACTAGCTGGTAAAACACCATAAACAAAAAATGCATTCTGCTGACATGTGATCAGGTTAGTTTTGTATTTCTGTTTCAAGACTAAAAGCTTCTATGCATGTTACTAAAATCAAGTTAATTTCATGGAAGTTGTACATGGTGTTATGTACAGACACTCAGCAGTACAACAATATTTTGTGAAATTACATGAAACATAAACAGGATTTAATATTTCATTGTAACTCATATAATTCTCCTGCAATATTTCACACGTTATTCAGAAAACTCATGAAATACTACAGCATGTTTTTCATGAAGTCTCACTTTTCCTTACTCATATTCACGTCATTTAGTCACATTGCCTCAAATTTAGGAAAGTGTAGAAGCAGAGCTCAATGCAGTGGAGCAGTGTTGCAAAGTCTATCACCAAAAAGTAGTGACAGCCCTATTCTTGCCTAACAGTGCAGCATGCAACGTTTTTGGACTATCAGTTTACAACTGGGTATAACTTCAGTCTGTCAGCCTTGTTTGTTGCCTGACAAGCTGTAAAATAGTATCCTACACTCAGGTACTTTACAGAGAAGAGCTGTAGTTCCAGCATGTTTTCAAGTAAAACAATCTGCCAGTTTATGATCTTTGCATTTTCTTGCTTGTTCCTTACTCTTTAAGTTGCGGTGAAGCCCTGTCTTTCTCCTTTTTAGCCCAGGAAATCTCCTTTTTGTTAAGGCTGCTCAGAGTTTTCTCAAGGTACCTTCCTTCTCTCTCCCTACCCCTTCTGTTATATTTGCCAGGCACCAGGAGATAGTTGAAGGTCCAATCCTCAAAAGCAAGTCAGCCCAGGTGCAGTGAATCTGAGGGGTGAGAAGAGGAACAGGTAATTACTGTTCTTTATTCAGTTACCATGGTACTAAATGGAAAATGTTTTCCATTTCAGTTTTGAGATCCTGTCCTCAGAATCTCTTCTCAGTGTTGGCAAATGGTAGCCTGTGCCTTTGAGGCCCTTCTTCCCTTTTATTTTCTGTAGTTCTGGGATGATTTGGTTGTAAGCAGTATAGCGCAGTATAGGATTGCTTTGTAAGTCTGAGTGGCAGGATGGTGCACCTGGCTTTGAAAGGACATGGTGAGTCAGTGGAGAGTGGAGGAAGACGAATAAAGAGGACCAGGGAGGACTGCTCATGGAAAATGGGAGCAGGTTAGTGGTAATACTGGCATTTCTCCTGGTACTTGTCACATTGGAATATGTATTATTGCCTTGTTTGTATGGAAAGTAAATGTGTTCATTTAAGAAAGCAGAGGCCAGCCAGGGGAGCCTTGAAGCACAGAAGTAACATCATATGACATAAGTCAGTAACCAGAATGGTCCCCCTTGAGATGTTGCAGAACTGAAGGGCAATAGCACCATATGCTGGAATGAACAACAGGGCAGCCTGGCCTTCAAATATTAGACCCAAAATAGAAGATTTTGTTGGTTGTAAATTTCATTTTATATCCCTTGTAAACATGTACAAAGCTCATTGTAAATATTTTGCAAAGATTATTTGGAATTTTCAGCAACATTCTGAGTTTATTGTCACACTGGTGCCATATTATCCCTATGCATTTTCATGTGATATACATGTTTATCCTGTGAAATATTTCCTCAAAATAATAGTATTCTCTTCTGCTGTACTTCAGTCCATAAACTACAACAATAAAACAATAAATGTAATAAAATTTCTTCCAGTATTGTAAAACATAGCTTAACTCCCCCCCATACAAAACCACAACTGAACAAATACAAACCTGGTGCTGTAAAGCTTTGGCACTTAACAGCACTATATTGCTCAAGCATTGAGATAAGTTAATATGCACACTGCAAAGTTGACACAGTACTCAATAAACATATAAAAATAATAGCTTTTGTTACTTGAATTTGCTCGGACAAGAAGTAGCATGGAATAAACAAATATTTTGAGCATGTGTCATGGCATTTTTTCAAGTTTCCCTTGGAGATTTGGACTAGTAAAGAACAAAAGAGATGGAGAGTAGGTGCTGGCCTGGCTGGGAATGGAGTCCATACACACTCTCAAAGAAACCATGCACTTCATAGTTTTTGTCTCAATTTCTAGTTGTCATTTTTAATGTGGGTATGAAATAAAGAATTAGGGAAAGATATTTCAGTCTGGCAAATTAATGGCGGCAAAATAAACACCCCATATGTATATTGATTACTGAACACTAATTATTAAAATGATTTAGTCACAGCAAAGGTACTCTAGGCTGTGGTTTTCTTCAACGTTTTGAGATGATGTGTGCATTACAAATGCATGGAGTCTTCCTAGCTTTTATAATTGGAAGAGGGCTGATTTGTGGAACAGACCTTTTCCCATGAGTCTTTTTGCTCCTTGTTCTCTGAACTGTATGAATATCAGATATCTGAAACAAGATCCTTCTGTCAAACTTCGAACTTGCATAGCCAAGATATGGCACAGCGAAGAAAGATTATATTATATTATAATATTTTATTTGATAATATTTTATTTTATTTTCCTTCAAAAATCATTTCAGTGCCATCCTGTCTGTTCAATCCATCAAGGTGTGATCTATTTGTACCATTTATTTGGAGCTTGGTTCATCATGTGGTTTATTCTGGTGGTTCTTCATGGGGGTTTCCTGAATATTCACTTGGTACCAACATTTATCAGGTAACAGTAAGTCAGTTTGTGACTGCAGAGCAGTAACAGGGACACAATAACAAGGCTGGCAGGATACAGAATTATGCAGATTCACAGCCAATGAGTGCAGTGTGAAGCAGAAGTTCTTCTGCATAAACATTTGTCCTCAGAATTTAATGCACGCTACACTTTGCTGATTTTCAAATATACGTGTTTTTATCCTACTGCTAGGTGGTTGTGGTTCACTTCAGGCTACACAATAAGCTTTGTGTGTTACCTGAAGGGGACAAATCTTAAGTGAAAAAATTTTGTAGACTCCCCTTTATATTGTGTAGTCTTCAAAACTAAGCCTTTAACATTTATCCCCAATGCTGTGAAGCTGAATGCAGGAAACTGGCACATTGAACAGTTATGTTTTCATATTGTATGTTAGCATGCACCTGTACTAAGACATCATGCACAACAGTTTAAAAATATAGCAAGCTCAGCTGTTGACTGTTGTCAGACAATACTTTAGGAACGCTTACAAAATAAGTTGTTTGCCAACTTACTGAGGCAGTTTGGAATTGCATGCCAGTTTTCTGATCTCCTTCCATGGTGGATGTTTGATGAGAGTTAAAGGATTTAATTTTGGGAGAGTGGGCAGGGAAAAAAGCTAATGTGAAGGCTGATGCACAAAGCAGACAAAGAGCATCCAGTTGCAGAGTTGAAAGTTGGCAATACACAGCAGATTTATTCTCCACCCCCAGAGATTTCTTTGTAAAACTCATTCTCACAAGGCTCCTTTACCTGCAGCATGCCTTTCTGACTTCCCTGTGGCCTATGGGATTAATGACTGATACTAGCATTTCATACTAGTTTTGCCAGTTGGTGTCTGTTAATTCTAAGTTAATGTCTTTTCTAAAAATAATTAAT